>NW_024704746.1:17050510-17650510 GCF_018977255.1 Callorhinchus milii | reverse complement strand
GAAAATAAACATGACCATGTTTTGATACTGAAATGGTAACAGGAGCTGTCCAGCTGGGATGGATTGACCTAACTGTTGGGGTTTGGGCTCAGAGGATGAAGACAATGTCATTAAACCATTAGCAAGCCTAATTCTATTTCCCCTCCTCTTCTCTATATTCTTTAACATTCTTACTTACCATGTTCCCTTCTCCACTGGAAGAGAATAACTGAGAACCTGATGCTATTACAATCCATGCCAACTCTTAAACAATATACTAAAATACATGGTATAGACCGACCAGGATCTTAACCTAATCTGATGCTTAACAATTGATCTGTTATTGAACTTTATGTAGTTTCTAAACATCAGGGTAAATATAAGTAAATATTAACAAGCTGTGACAACAATGTTATGGATTGCTTCTTTTGAATCACCTTAGAAACATTCAGTAAACTGTACAAGGGAATAAATGTATTTTGCAAAAGATTTACAGAACCAAAATATGTTGCCAGAATCTGATTCCAATTGCTTGTACCTGGAAAAATAAAGATTTTCTACTCGCTTTATACCACCCGCATGGATTATTCCAGCAACGGTTTATGACCACTTGTTTTATGATCCTCATTAACCCACTGCTGGAATTAGTTTTCAGTAATCACTGAAGTCCATGAGTGAAAAGCACAAAGCTTGACTTTTTATTCTTGAGTATTTGAATCAGATGTTGCTAGCTAACCTTATCTAAAAAATACAGCACTGTTTATTTCAAGGGTATCTGCACTTGCATAGGCACATAGTGGTCCATTCAGTCCATCAAGCCTAATCACTATTAAATCGTTAGCAAGCCTAATTCTATTTCCCCTCCTTTTCTCCATATTCCTTAGCATCCTTACTTACCTTCTCTACTGTCAGAGAATAACTGAGAACCTGATACTAATACAATCCATGCAGCTCTTAAACAATTTATTGAAGCCATATTTAAGCTCTGTGTCTAATTAACATTTTTTATCAGCATTCTTTAATACATCATAGTAGCACAACATATTGTTACAGGACCATTGCGAAGAGACACACCCACACACAGAAATAAAATGATTTATTTGGTCTTCTTTAACCGTGGCTATAAAGGTTAAATATTCCTATTTTATGCCTTCAAATATCTATAAATCCTATTTGAACACCTAATTTAATTCTCTAATACATTTAGACCTTGTTACACTGCTAAGTTTGGGATGGCCCTTATGCAGCAGTTTAATGAGGTAAAACCCATAGAACCATCTGTGTGTCAGCCTGGCCCAGTGGTAGCGCTCTTGATTCTGAATCAGAACGTTGTGGGTTCAAGTCCCACATCGGGACTTGGAATCACATAGTGTAAGTTGGCACTCCAGTACAGTGCTAGGGGTATGTTGCATTGTTGGAGGTGCTGTCCTTCGAATGAGACGCTAAACCAAGGTCTCATCTGCCTATTCAGGTGGATGTTAAAGATCCCATGGCTCTGGGGAAGAGAAAGGAGTTCATCCTGATGTCCGGGTCAACAGTCCCCCCAAAATGCACTTCATGGCTGTTTGTGGGACATTGCTGTGTGCAACTGGCTAGTGCGTTTCTCCCACAAAATTCATCAAACCAATTGATAGTATATTCTATGGAGTGCTTTGAGATGTCTTGATGACGTGGTAAGTTGCTATATCAAATGTAAGGATTATATAATATTGGACCTGAGCCACATGCCTTGTGATCTTGAGACCTACAGTAAATTAGAGACTTTTTTCAGTCAGCGTTGGGCAGTTCCACTTCCACACATTAGGGGGGAATAATAGTCACATCACATACCACATTTTTGCACGTTCAATACTCATCCAATGAGAGAGATAGCAATGCAAAAATATTAATCCATTCTCATTAATGGAAACAGAGAGGATGAGGTATAATGAGGCAGAAGGCATTGAAGAGCTATGCTTTAGATCATTCTTTTGGAAATATTTGAAAGCAATATATTGGAGGGGGGGGGAAGGGGGCAAGGTCTACTGGTGCCTGGTTTAGTATTACAAGACATCTGATTTTTCTGGTAACGTTAATTGCACATTAGTTAGCTTTGCAAGAGAATCACAGAATGTCATAACTAGACTCCAGCGTATGTGGCTCGGCAGATGCTGAGCTCAACCACAGAGAGCCATGTATCTGATCATGACATGCAGAAATAACTTGGTTTACATTGATCTTCGTCTTGCAGTATAAATAGCACTGGTGTTCCTGTAGCTTCGTTACAGCATTGCTAATATTACTACAATATCACTGAAGGAGATTAACCATTTCAAAATATATATATATATATATATACCAATGACTGCATTCACAACCTCCAAGGATATTTGAATGCACCTGCACATTTAGATGGGTTTATTTAGGAGCAGGGAATCTGTGGTTTAGCTAGATTTATGCTCAAGATGAAAGGACAGATATGGTGATCAGTAGCCTATAGCAACTCACTTTGTACTGCACACTGCTTTAGAAATGCTCCAAACTTATTGAATGTTTTTTTCTAAAATGTTCTTCATTTGTCTTTTGCTTTGAAGCATTCCTGGTCCAAAATAAAAAACAAAAGAGTGGCATGCTGAGAGTGAAGGCTGGAGCACTGATTCTCATGGTGACGGAGATTGTAGATTTGAACCCTAAATCCACAGTTGCACTTGAGATTACTATCTGAGCAGACTGACCATTTGAGAACTCAAAGGAGGTCTAGGCGATGAATTTCTTGAGCTGCTTTTAAACAACCTCTCCTGAGTACACCAACTCCTCCTAGAGCACAGTTCAATGGGAAGCTGAGACTCTCTGGTTCTTTGTCTAAATGATTATTCCTCCTGTACAAGCCTAGATTATGATTGTCAACAGGCTATTCATTGGAGGGAATCACAGCCAAATCTGTTCTCTTCACACACACACACACACACACACAAGTTATAGAATGTGATAAGACTTTGGTTGATTTTCCTCTCTTTAGCCTTGGGGCATTAAGGCCAAATGTAGCATATGTACAGCTGCTGTGGCTGATATCAATCAGCTCAGCACCTATCGGGAATCAAATCTCTGGTCTGTAAGGGTTTTTGGTGCACTGAGTGGTGCATTTGCCAGCTAAACCAGGGAGCGCAGAAGAGTGTACTTGTTATATGTGTACTCAAGCATAAAGCTGTGATAGTGCTTTATACTGAATATCCCTTTAAACAAATCTGTTGCTTTTCCAAACAATATTGCTCCAGGAGAGAAGGTTATGCTTGATGGTATCATAAATGTGCCCTTCAATATAGAATAAGTAAATAGTGAAAATTTACTGATGAAAGTGATTTGAATAAAACTGTGACACATGGTTGTATTTATGGCAGTAAAATAACTCTCCAACACTTTATAATTCTAACACTTTATACCCTGAACTATCTATTAGTTTATTCTGTCATTTTTTTAAAAAATAGTCGTCAGTACTCCTGTGTTCCTTGTTTTTTACGTTTAATCTTTTTATCATATCAAATATGGTGTATTGCATCTCTTGAAAAGTTAATTTGTTCTGTAACCCCCTTTTATGCGTGTTGTGAATGCTTTCCTTTTAAGAAACCTTTAGCACTGGTTAGCAAATGTTCAGTGACGACCTTTAAAAGCACTGCCTACCTGTGCTGGTTGAGAAGTGCAGCTTTCCTTTTGTCCTAAGCAACTCTAATGAGCTGGAAACAGTTCTGAGTGGTGTGGACAGACAAGCTCCCAGGGGCAAAAATGAAAATTTTTAGTCCGGAGGCAATCGTCTTAGAAGGAAATAAATTATTGTCTGCGTGCAGGAAAAATAACTACCGCTGGCTAAAGTGAAGAAAAAGAGGAATTATGAAAACACTTTTTTTTTCATCTCCAATATTTCTCCTCTTTTCAAAATGGTATACTCCTTTTTTTTTGCTCTTGTGTTCATTCAAGTGTTAAATGTTGATTGTTTGATTAAGGAACAAATTTGAAACCTCTGTGACTATTGCTATATCTGACAAGGTATCAAGTCTCCAGCCAACTTTACATACCATATTATATATATAAATAAATAATCCTTGCATTTGAAAAAGCACTTTATCACGTCGTCTAGATGTCCCGACGTGAAAGGCGCTATACAAATGTAATCTTGTTGTTGATGTTGTTGTCTCAAGGCGCTTCACAGAATATACTGTAAGGTGAATTGACTGTATATTTTGTTAGACAAACACGGCATCCAAATATTGGTAGATATTGGAGAGAGATTGTAGTGAGCATTACCAAAGATTGCAAAAACTTCACATGACACCCAGTCTCTCGTTTTTCTTAAACATTTCCAATCTTGCTGACTCTGTCCGGTGACTCCTATCTCCCTTCTCCCCCCCCACACTCATAATAATTCCCTTTACTAAAGTTGCTACATGTAATAGCGAAAGGCATTTTGGATCTCACTAACTCCTTTTAAAATGATGTGCAATCTGGTATTTGATCTAAAAGTTGCACGTTTACATTTTGGATTCTGCTCATGTGTGAGACATGTGTGATGCCTAATTGCAAATATTACATTAGTTATATGTATGCAATAAAACCTGTTTACCAGGATGTGTGTATGAGGACCTTGTTTGTGTGAAACAATTCATTTATCCTTTATTTATGGCACAACCTGGACAATATGAACCTGACATGTTCTTGCTAATTAGACTAATTCAGTGATATACAACAGAGTGGCTAAGTTTATGAGGCAATAAATGAGTTTTATTCACTGAATAAATTACAAGACCATAAGGTAGAACAGTTTTGTCAAGTAAATATGGCAAAGTTAAAGAATATGTTTGTTGCACTAAATAACTTTCTAAAAACATTTTTTTGCTGTGGGTCTCATTTTCTATTTTATATGTATTTGCGGTTTAATTGTAATATTTGTAGTTTATGGAATTAATGACCATGGGGATCAACAGAATGGTGAGCAAAACAAAGTGCCATCAACAAAACCATTGCCACAGAGGCACCTTTCAGTCACGTCACTAGAATCTACTAATGAACAGAGTCCTGAAAGAAAATGTGGAGAGGCTATGGCTATGGGGAGAGCGCGGAGGAGTGGGATTGATTTGGATAACTCTTTTCAAAGAGCCGGCACAGACATGATGGGCCGAATGGCCTTCTTCCGTGCTGTATAATTCAATGATTCTATGAAAATAATTGTTATCGGAGATAATAATAATCCATCCATTTGATGTGGCTTCTTTCACATCAGGAGGACACCTCAAAGCACTTCACAGGGTTTATTGTAAACTGAAATGACTTGGTTTTTTGTGGGTGAACGAAGCAGCCAATTTACTCACCTGGACATTCTCAGCACGTTTCCATGCTACTAGATCACAATATAAGATGATAAAACAGTTTACACTAATAATCTTTGCAATATTTCCTGCTCCATAAGATTCCCAAAGAGGATCTTTTCATTTCCTATTTAATACCTGTTCAGGGAACCATGCTAGGTAACTGCAATACAGCGGAGGATGTGCAATGATGAACGTCCAAGATGTGGTTCATTGACTCCTGGAAACCTACCTAACTTTCTTTGCCCTTAATATAAGGATGTACGCTATAACCTTTTCACCACACTGTTGTATTTGCCCACAGTTATATTCTAAGTGGCATTTAAACTTGTTTAAGGGTATCACAAACCACTTCTTCCTGCTGCTCTGTATTGAACATGGCACTTGTGTTACATAACTGAACGAGTGATTAATATATGGAACTCGGTGTACATAGTCCCCAGTTTAATTCTACCTTTTTTGACTCTTTCAGGAATCCTGTTCAGTGTTTACTGTACTAACACTGGTATAACCTCGAACTGGCAGTGAGACAAAGAGTTTACCAGACATTGGAGAAAAGGTAATTGAGCACAACCTTTATGAGGAGATATTGTGTGCAGTGTGTATTGTGAGAAGCAATTAAGCACAGAATTTTTAATTAAAAAACTGAATGTGATGAATATGAAACACATGGAAATACTGTTTAGCTTTTCACTATCTACAGCGACAGTTGGAAAGTCATGACACTTCAGTTTACAGACCACACATCTCAGGGCAAAATAACCTTGTTACAGTTGGCAAGACAATAGGTTAAGAAACACGACTTGCGTGGTGGACTTGTTAGAATCTCTTGTTGATAAGCCTGTCTCATTGTCATGGATTTTAAGATTAAACAAATAATTTAAACATCATCAATGCCAGGCTCCAATGGTCCATGGAAGTGGCTTATTGGGGATATGTGGACCACGAACATTGACTGAATCACGTCCTTTTCTTTTAAAAACATAGATTTTTATTTAAAATAAATTCTCAAGATCAGCAACCACTTTTAACAAGTCAAAAACAGGGACATGGTTTAGCAACATAATGGACTGTCCAATGGATCAAGCCTTTAACAAAGAAATAACTTATATTTCTATAGCACCTTATTATGTCAAAATGTATCAACAACAATAACAAATTACATTACATTACGTCCTTTCATGTCGGGAGGACGCTGGACAATCAGTGCTTTGGACCTCAACTGGAAGTCAGAATCGCGGAGGGTGGAGGGCAGGGGGGGAAGTAAGGTGATCGAAGGCACGGGTCTTGGAAGAGGCAAGGCGGAGGGGACGAGGTGGAGGGACTGCGGGATGTAAAGTCAAACCATTTTACAGATAATTACTGTTGAGTACAGTGATTGGATTTGTAGGCAAATGGTCATTGTGTCAACAAGGCCCTTAAAACAGACATTTGACAAACAAATGACCAATTAATCTGCATTGTTGACTAGGACTGGCAGAAACTTGCTCTCTTTTGGAATAGTGTCATGTGATTACCCACCTGAACAGACAGACAGAAAGTCAGTTCAATGTCTTATCCAAAAGAAATGAGATTGCCTATCAGTTTGCAATTCTAAAATGAGTGTGAAAAGGTTTCAGGACTGAAACAAGTCTAGAGAAAGTCTAAGGTGTCTTCTTTATGGACCATTATACGCTGACATTAAAATAAAAGCAAATTATTTCCTTGTGAATTTGCATAATTATTTCATCACAATCCTTTTGCTTTTAAAATGTATTTACATTTTATTATGGTAATTTATGTACTGTTAGTTGTGCTTCTAAACGCTCCCAAGTACAGCGAGATCGCTGGTTGGCTGATTTTGAATTTATGAAATTGACAAGTAGATAATTGGAAAAGGAATACGGCAGCTTAAGAAAAAGGAAGATTTACAAACAAGAGTGGGTAGTATACTGCAGGACATGTTCTTGTAGCCTATAAAAGGAGTCCTAATAAATGTAGTACTAATGTAGTAGTAAATGTTATAATACAGAGCACTCTGAAAAGAATAAAGTATAACAAAATTATTCATAAAAGGAAATAGGAAGAGATGTCATGCTGAGTGGCTACATGCAGTTATATGGAGCACTAACAAGGTTATCATTGAAAGCTGAGTGCTACTACTCACTTATAGCTCTTTTACTTACTCTGTTTATATGCAGGCTGAAAAATTGATGTTTAAATTGTTGATTTTCCCAAGAGCAATATTCCCTGAGTGTAAACTGAGCAAGTCAGCTTTCCTGATGACTAATCCATGCAACACATTCGTCAAGAAAGATCAACATTCCTTGTGATATAAAATATATAGTTAAGTAGGCTGTCAGTCAGGAAGTATCACTTATAAAGTGTGGAAGTTTTGAAAGATTGCTATTCACAATAAATGTAAGCAAAAATCTATAAGGCTATTAACTGTAAGGCTCCTTAATCAGAAAATCATTGACTGGAGCCAAGCATACCCCTGCAGGTAGGTAAAAATCAGCTTGGCTGCTTCGGTTTACTGAATTCCCAATATAATATAATAGAATTGGATTTTGTGTTAAAAAATCATTCGTTAAATTGAAACAAAAGCCAAGTTAAATTATGCTATACTATGTTCAAATACAGAGGTGTGCGTGCTCTCTTGTTCCAATTATTATTTGGATATACCAATTTTTTTTTATGTCCGTACATTCACCAACATAGCAGTTAGCTGCTATTATGCATTCCGTAAATGGCGTCTCCTAGATTTGTTACTAAGGTTAACAGAGGGGGACATTGAAATCGAAATCCTGGAGAAGAGAAAGTCAAGCCTTGATATTCTAAAGGTGATAATTCAAACATTTTACAGAGCAACCTAAAGAAGTGTTGGCTAAAGTCAAATGATATGTGCTCTTACAATAAAATTAACAGGGTATCATCTGGCAGCTGTGGTCACAAATTCATAATGGCATGCAATACAGATAAGTAGCATTAGAGGGCTGTTGTGGAAATACAGCAATCTTGGCAGCCAAATACAACAGCACAAGTAGGTGAGCCCCCTTGTCTTCAACCCATTGATCCTCTGAATCACCTGAACTCACTTGAGTGAACTTTCTTGTATCCTGGAAGAGGGAGGAGAGAAAAGTGGTGAGAGAAATAAATAGCAAGCACAATGATCTAAGGAGATTATAATTATCTTGCCTAATTTATCCTAGGGTACTTAGGTAACAAACTTCAAAAGGATTTTCTGAAACACTTTGTATTGAAATTAATCTGGCTGCAGAGCAAATGATTGAATATCTTAAGCAGAACCTGCTTAGCACTCGCCTTGCAAGCAAGAGGACTTGGGTTTGGGCAAATTTCCTTGCTACACACTCCACTGATTGCCTAGCTGTAAGTGGGAACCCAGCGATTGGCGGATAATAATCCCTTCAAAAATAGATATATAGGCGAATAAATAATAATAATAATAATTTAGTCACTCATTCCACGACTGTTTATGGGACACTGCTGTGCGCAATTGGCTGCCGAGTTTTGCCCACAAAATATACAGTCAATTTACTTTACAGTATATTCTGTGAAGCGCTTTGAGATGTCTTGAAGACATGATAAGGCGCTGTATCAAATGCAAGGATTATTATTATATTATTATCATCCAGTCATCTTTGTAAATTGTCTTTATTCTGATTGAATGTCATACTTGTTATGCTGTAATCGGACTCTCCTTGTAAATGACCTCCTTAAGGTCATTTGATAGTTTGCATCTGTCACTTTATTCTGGATAGTATATCTCCACCTTGTCCAGCTATTTTTTCCTGAAGTTCTCAGGTGTGGCCCACATGTAGGGCACTTAGTGCACTCGACCAGTCATACTGCTCTGGGTGACTCAAAACTGAAGGAGACCAGAACAATGAATTGTTTTGTGGTGGGAACAGCATGTTAGGTGCAGTGATTAAATATGACACAGTCATATATCAAAAATAATTCTGTTTGTTACAGTAGAGGATTGGGTTCAAGAAACAGCATAGGTAATGGATGTCATTTGTTCAAGAGGAAAAATGAGAACAACAGTGTCAAAATGGATAGCAATACAGACATTGATTTCCTGGCTTGGGACCATAGTCCTATTAAATTCCATTCTCGATAATTAAAGTTGAATAATATGTTCTACAGAAGGGAATAAACTTCATTTTATATTAATTCCTACTTCTATATGGACTGCTTTTTAAAAAAAAGACGAAGTACTTTCAGTATAAGGTATGTTTTAATTGTATTTGCTGTGTTTATTTCAGTGTCCTTTCATTTTAGAGAAATACTTAGCTGAAGGATTTCTCCATGGAGTTCAGTTGAGAGACATTTCAATCAAATGGAACTAAAGGAGACATGGTCTACTGATGCTAAACAGTGGGATCCTCATGGAGTAGATTTGTTGACCGGCATTGATTTCAACATCGCTGGTCTGCTTATAGAATAATTAGGAGCTACTGTTTCCTTCCAATGGAATGCATATCAAATTTTGCTGTTTTCATAGCCCTTTAATGAGGACCTTCTATGAAAGGAAAGGTAGCTGCTAAGGTGTAATGATGTGGAACACACAAAGAGATACGTCTTTTACATTGAAAGTACTTTCAACTACAGTTACCTTCTTTAATTTTGCTACATTCAGGTTTTCCGCAGGGCTAATAACAAAGTTATTTGAGTGGCTTTAGTCGCAGTGGTCCATTGAGTTAATTCAAGTATTTTCTTCAATGAAGAAGTTTGCTAAAAACATCATAGAAACAAGGAATTTATGAACACAGGAACAAGCATAGGCCACTTAATGTATTCAGCTCACTCACTGTAGTCAGGTCTATTGACCAGCTCTCAGAATTTTATTGTAGATTGTAGTGACTGTATTTGTGGGTGAATTCCCTTTCAGTGCCCTTATTGAATCAGCACCTATGTCACTGGATCAGGGTTTCTTTTCTTGTAAGATGGTGGCTAAAAGCAATGACATAATTCATTAAACTGTGTTCAGCTTGTGTCTTCTTTCATCCATGATCATGTTCTCTGGCTCTCCTTTCTTGATTTTGTCCCCAAATACCTCCCTTTGTCCATTCCCACAAAATCATTGGTCCAATAATTTAGGAATGATTTCTGGTTGCTCTGTGGTCATAGTCCTTCAAATTCGAACTGCAACTTTTTTTCTTCCCTATTGTTTAGACAGCGATCCAATAAACTTCTTCTTCCTATATCCAAACAGCTTTCACTCGTCCATTAGTCTCTTATTGAATGCCTTCTGAAAATCTACATATATAACATCCAACAGATTATCCTTTTGTACCAATCTATTCTAACGTGTCTTTTTAGGCATGACTTAACTTTCATTAACCTGTGTAGACCTGGAATTATCGCCGTTCCATGTATTACTTGCACTTGAATGGCTTCCTTTAAAACATAGAAACCCGAGTAGGCCTTTCAGCCCCTCGAGCCTGTTCCACCATTCTATAAGATCATGGCTGATCTGTGCCTCAAGTCCAATTACCTGCCCTTGCCACATATCCCTTAATACTCTGACCTAACAAATATCTATCCAAAAGATGTCAAGCTAACAGAATTATGCATATAACCTTTTTTTGGAAAACAAGGATCGACATTATCTATTTCCCAATCTCTTGATGTGACTATTTCAATTAATGAGCTGCAAAATATTCCAGGCTCAGTCCCCCTACTTCTACTCTAATTTCCTTAAATATTAATGGATGAGTTCCATCAAGTCACATTTTCTAATGAATATTCAAATACTTTACTTTTTAATCTCCACTTCATTACCAATCTCTATTTTCTCAAAAGAAAACTGATGCATCTCTCACGCCTCCAAATACTGGAAAGGTTATACCACCAATTGCTGTAATGAACACTATTTTAGTTCTTTTTAAATTCCCTTCCAACTTCCGATCTTGTGTTTTTATGAGGCCTTAATTGTCCTTTGATAATTTGTCTGTAATGAATATATCCCCAAACTTTTCTTCTAATTCTTTAACTGGTCCCAACAGATACGTATTAAATTTGCTTCTGCTGCTTTTCTTGGAAGTTTATGCCACACACCCTCTACTCTGGGGAGAGCTAGGGAAATTCTTTTCACTTCTCATATGGTTTGAGGATTGTTAATTTAAATCTGTTCTCCAGTTCTGCACTTATGGACTAAGTGTACTCCTGTGGAATTCACTGATGTTGAACTTGCATTGTGTACCACAGAACCACTGTGTACCATTGTAGCACTATACATTACTGCACCACTCCTGCTTTTAGCGCTCTGCACTACTCCAGCGCCAATTAAAAGAAAAAAAATTACGCTGTTTGATCCCCAAGAAGAATTTAATTAATCAAGCCAACTCCCTTACTGATTTGAACTGTCAGCGGGAAAAATTTTAATAATTGACTGGTCTTTGGAGCTTAATCAATGTAAGTTTTTTTTTCTGGGACGTGAATGATTTGCACAGTGAACTGTGCGAAAAAATAGCTGTAAGTAAGAACTAATATTGTAGAAGTAATTAAAAAGTTACCGGGCAATGCTGGTAATTAGAATGTTATTTTGGAGCTTAATTACCCAGCAAAATCCATATGGTTTAAAGAAGGTATATGAGCTGGAGACAAAAACCATTGTGGTTTGCTCCTATTTTTATTCCAGTATTACCGTATATTGGTATTGCACTAATAATCTTATACAAACCCAGTACATTGTTGTTTGTACTTACATTGTGTACCACTGTAGCATTATGTACCACTGTAGCTTTTAGAAATACCTTGTATTAATAGTAGCTATGAAAAGGGAACATATTACAGACGTATTGCTTTTGTGATCTAAGACGTAAGATTATAACTCTCATTGTTTCCTTAGTTAATTTATCTTACAATACAATATGAATTACAGCCGGCCATTGAGTCTTTATTATTGTGAAATTACCAGAAGGAAACAAACACAGTGAACGAATGTGTTGTAACACATTGTTGCATTAATTAACTTTGTAATTTAATGTCACTTAAAACAATATTTGTTCAAAACTTTAGTCATATTTTAAGGCGCTTAAAATCAGTTTAATCAGATTGTGGTCTTCTGGCATGGTGCATAGTTTTGTCAAAATGTCATTTTACCGTGATGTGTCAAAACAGATTTTCTGATTGCAGGTGCCTGGAGCTAATAATTTCTCAGTTACGCTGGAAGGGATCATTACCTGGTATTATTAGTACATTAAAGGCAATCGATAGTTTTTAATTTTTTGGTGACACAATTCCCTCAACAGAATTATAGCAAGGTATTCAAGTGCTGCAATAATGAGTATATTGACTTTGGTCTTGCATAAATCACTGAACACAATCTAGTTAGAATGAATCTTACAGATACACTGACCTGAATATGTAGAAATTTAAAATGTGTAATACTGACCCATAATCCTTCCAGTATTCAAACACAGTATTGCATAGAACGTGCTTGTGTGTTTTTAATCACATATCATAGCAGAAACTTAACATTATGCAGTTATGATATTTGAGATTGTGCATTTAAAATTAGAATGAAGCAGAGGTCACCATGTGAAACAGTTTTGCTTTCTTTAAATATCCTAATACATTCAAAGCCATATTATTCTGAATAATGAAGAAATTCTACAACAGACTTCAGAGGGTAATGCTGGGTCATGCTGCAATAATAATGTCTGTGTAGTGATCTATTTTACGTTCTGGAGAGAAAAGGTTAGAAGTAATATGTACGTTGCTTTCACAGAAAATAATTAAGAACACACATTCCTACAGGTTTTCATTCTGTTTTCAATTTTTTAGTTATAACATCAGTCCCTATTATTTTAAAAATGAATTTTCTGCAAGATGCTACATCATAATTTTAAATACAATCAACATAAAAAAGAAATCAATTAAAATACAATCACTTTTGAACTTTTTCATCTCCCTTGGCTGTTTTAATTTAAAAGGTTCTGCTCTTACAAGGTCACTGACTTTAAATTTAATTTCTTTTTTTACACACACTGCTGTGTTATCAAGCACACAGCAGGGAATAATTATCTTACAACATCATTAGAGACTGCAAAGAATCACCCATCCAGAATGATGAAGACAATGGCAAATGCCTGTAAATACACCTAATATATAGCCCCATTTAGACCGCAGGAACTCCAATAAAGTGCACCACAGAGATCGGGTTCCAAGTCACTCCATTTCCTCAACAGTCATGCAAGGTAGTTCAGAAAATCTCAACGCAGTGCAATAAGGTATCATGTATCTTGTGACTCAAGTGTTTCCATGAGCAACATTGATGCCCACTTAGTAGAGGGAAGACCAATGTGAAGAGAATAGATATACTGATGTTCACTTGGTAGACTGAAGAAAAACACTGATGTATTGGCATTGAATTAGTATAGCACTAATGCTTTAGGTACACTACTACCCAGTCTCCAAACTGCCTTGCATCTCCGAGGTACTGGAACATGTTGTCAGCTTTCCTCCTTCTTCTCCCATCACTTCCTCTAAAACTCCCTTCAAACTGGCTTTCTGCCCTACCCACAGCACCGAGATAGCCCCAGTCAATATCGAAACAATATCCTTCAATCTGGAACCAGAGCTCCTGTGTTTCCTTGTCCTCTTACATCTTTGACACTTTTGACACTGATAACCACTCCATCCTTGCCCATCGTCTCTCCTCCCTGAAACACATCCATGCCTCTGCACTTTCCTAGTTTCATTCCTCCCTGTACCAGTGTCTTCACTTTTATCTCTTCTAAAGACTTCTCCTCCTGCTCCCGAATGGTCAAGTGTGGTCAAATCTCGAATGTTGACAGTGTCCAACTTAACATTGACAAAACTGAGGCTGTCCTGCTCAGCTCTCATTTTCTCATTTCAGACGTACATTCGACCTTCCCGGTTGTTTCCTCCGACTCCTGGAGAATGTGCAGAACCTTAATGATTTTTAACGTACCTTCAAGCCTTTCGTCCAACTGAGACAGCTTTCTTCCATTTGTGCAACATTGTGCGTTTCCACCACAGCTTCACCACCAGTATTGTCAATACCTTCATCTCCAGACATGACCTATCCAGTGACACGCTCCCCAGGCTCCCTCACCAAGTTCCATATCATCCTGAACTCTGCAGTTCAAGTCATCCTTACCAGTTATCCCGATATCTTCAAAGAGTGTTCCCAAGCAGGTACTTATCCATTTTTTTTAACCAATTGACTAACATTACTCTGTATTCTGAATTTGCATCAGTTGTTAATTATTGTAGACTCGTTTTTGTTCTCATTTTAGATCAGTAAACGACACTGTCATAATGCGTTGTGTTTAGTCTACTCTATTGTGTAATCTGATGGCCAAGTAGATGAAAGCATCACCTTATGCATTACAAGCCCATAAAAGGTCAAAATAGAAGCAGAGATTTGGAACTGATACTAATATGATTCAGGAATTCCGTCTTAGGTATTTTAGTTAATGCATGCACCTCGCGCCTATGTAAGAATATCCTCTTTTGAACACCTCTAACCCCAAAAATAGTACACAGTACCATTAATTCTTCCCACCACTCAAGGCACAATTAATTTGCCCGAAATGATTTCCATTCATTGGTGCTTGAGTTCATGTTATAATAATAAATAATCCTTGCATTTGATATAGCGCTTTTTCACGTCTTCTCGACGTCTCAAAGCGCTTCACAGAATATACTGTAAAATGAATGACAGTATATTTGTGGGCGAAACGCGGCAGCCAATTGCGCACAGAAGTGTCCCACAAACAGTCGTGGATTAAAAATGACCAATTTATTATTGTTTTGTTTTTTGGAGGGATTATTATTAGGCGTGTGGAGTAAGGAAACTTGTCCAAGGTTTTGCCCTGCCTGGAATTGAACCCAGGTGTCTTGCTTGCAAGGCGAGTGCTCTAACCACTGAGCTACAGGACTCCTCATGTTATTGCCACTGAAAGAAAAGTCTACTTCATGCCAAGCACTTTTGATTGCACTTAGCAAGGTCTTGTTTGGGCCAATACAAACAGCGTTGATAAACTCTTGCTGGTGTTTTGACTGAACTGTAACTTGAATTCAATATCCGTTGATGTACGTCTGCTTTTTAGCACATATAGTCACATTCCGTTAAAATAAAGCCCCTTCATCAAGCCCCAACCAATGCCATTGGCTGCACACTGTTGTGTTAAGGGTGCTGGAGCAGGGCCCCTCTCAGTTTTTCCTCCTGAGGCTGATTAAGTGTTTAGTTTCGACTTTAAACAGCCTTTTTTTTTGAAAACAAGAAACCACTTACTCAGCTCCCTCCTGCACATCTGATATACCACTCAACAAAAATACCGGTCTATGCACACAATACCCCACATTGGCCTGTGGCACAGCAGAAATATTTAGTGTGTACAGAAGATAGTGGTCTGAAGTTAACATTGATTTCATATTTCAAGAAACAAAATGTATGATGTATAATTTGCAACTTAATCTTAGAAAGATAGCCAGCCAGGACTGTTATAAAGTCTTCCTTTAATATCATACCTAGGCTTATATATTGGATTTGTGCCTCAATCGGTGATTTACATTATACACGTCAATGGAAGGTCTCAAAACCCTGGGGAAATTAATGCTTTGAGGAGAATTTTTAACAATGCAAATAAATTGCTGCAACATTTTTTTAAAATGAAATTTATATCATACAAAAATAAATTATAGCAGATGTGCAGCCAGTTAAAACATATGAAGCTGCCCTCTGGCAGCAAAAGAGTCAAAGCCCAAAACCTCCATACATTCATAATTCAAAACTGCAACACAAGTCAGAACCTAACCTGACATCTAGGATAAAATGTTGCAGGTGCAAACATTAACATGTACCTTTTGTGGAAAGGTTCTGTAAAATATTCTAAGTCTACGTGCGTAATCCTCTTCCAACAAACACAATCACAACCCCTCAACAGAATGCTCTCTGATATATATGCAGCCGTGAATCTTCGTTTATGTTGATTTAAGGAACTTGAAAATCAGTGGATCCCAATACAAAGGGACTGAATTATTTCAGGCACATTCTCTCGCATCCGGTCATATCCGAGTGCGTGCGGCCCCTTCTTCCCCTGAGGCTGTTGCCACTTCCATCTCCTGGGTCAGAATTTACTTCTCAAAACCAACACTGTCCAGTTCTATACCATTGCAATCAGTATAAAAATCAGCAGCAATGCCTCGGGTTCACTTGATGCTTTCTGAACTACAGATTAGCCAGGGCTAATTTTACTCCTACATTGATACATATGAAACTGCTGTCCATTGACCCAATACATTTTTTAATCAGAAAAAAATATTACTCCTTTTTTGAATGTAAATCTTCCTTCTTCGCCTTTGCACCAGGTAGTGCAGGGCTGTGCTGTGCTTTGGAAATGACTGTGATACACAATCTTACTGAATTCAAGACACACCAAAATTGCATTGTTTTACAGTTATCCTTGAAGTAGGCAAGTTTGTTTAGTGTATGGGTATGGCCATTACTCAATTATTTTTTACCTGAATATTGTTACAGTATTGCCAACATATTTACCAGGTACGCTGATGATTCCAGCCCTTCATAACTGCTGCAGTTTTGGGCCATTCCAACGTCACCTGAAAATCAATCAAGCACAATCATGTATGACAATCAATCATTTGTCAATATTCACAAGATTGGTTCAGATCAAGAAGGCCCCTTGGCCCATTTGATCTCCTCCTTCCAGAACACCCACCCTACTACCATCTTCTTACCACAGCACCAAGCTGACAATTCTACTTCTTATTGAATGATAATCAAGTGGAGTGTTTGCACATTGACAGTAAATAATTAACTTCCATTTCTGTTGATGTTCTCAAATGTTGTAAGTAGAGAGATGTACTGGTGGTTCTTTAAATCCATGTTTTAATAATTTTTAAAATTCTTTTTGGTCTCTTCTCCCCTGTCTATATTTCAAAATGGCAGCAAACCATTTGAGTCACATTTTCAGTCTTTTCCTATCTCAGTTTAGCAAGTGAACACTTCAAGAAGCAATGTTTCAGCCTCAAGAAGGGGCAATTAGAATGCATTGTTCTGAGGTTAGCCCTAAATAGGCTGACAAAGGTTCAATCAGCCCCCGCAGGGAGCTATGAGCAGCTAATTACAGAGCTACAGTGTAGATTCTACACAAGTACCGATAAGATATAATCCCTCACCAGCTACAAATCATCTCTCAATATTTTTTTTAAAAATTGAGGCAATTTTCATAAAAGTTACATGACTGTTGCAATATAAAACACAGAACAATCCAAGAATTAGGGTATCAAACATCACTGATAGTAGCAGGTGAGCTAAGGAATGGGAGCTACGTTTTAATGTTGATGATTCATGTCAAGGCGATGTGGAATAGAACAGTGCTATTTATTAGTAAAAGAGGAAACGGTTCAGTGTGAGTGTTGACCACTGAATGAAAGTTTTCAAGTCAATAAACTATAATCAAGTGCAGGAGCCATTGCGAGGAGCCTCAATCCAAACAGATTAGTTTAGCCCATTGGTGAGACCATAATTTGTAATGCTGTTTGCAGGTTCATAGAGTGATATGGGTGCCTGAGGATCATAACGCACTGAATTGCAAGGAAAGGCTTTCAGAGCTGAACTTGTTTTCATTGGTAAAAAGAATATTTAGACAAGTCGTTATTCAGGTTCTTAATTATAATGTAGCTGATTGTTTATTTTGGATTATGAGTGAGGAACTAAATCCACAAGGTCAAAATTAACAAGTCTTAAGTAAGAGCAACGTTTAGGGGCAAGAAATTCTTCTTGTGACTAAAAGTAGACTTTGATAATATGTGTTTATCACAAGATTTGCTATTTCTAAGCAGATATGGTTTAATTTTTTTCACTTTGTGGCAAAAGGATGCTTTCTCTCAAAGAGCCATGGCTATTTGGCATTGTTACTTGTTAAAAGCTGCTGCACTTAATGGAATGCTCCACAGAACATGAATGAATACCACAGGGTCACAAGACAAGTAAATACAAACATAAAAAAAAGCAAAGAAAACAGGACAAAGGTTTGGGGAAAAACAGAGAGCATGAACATGAGAGGACAAGAAAAAGTCTATAAGATAAATGTACAAGGCAAAAGCACTCATATACTCGTATATAAATGCACAGCTTACACGGTAACGTGTTGCTTGGGGGAGTTGAGTGAGCAACAGGCCATTCTAATTGTAAGCAGACAATTCTACCTCTATTTTTCAGGAGCTACTGGTCTTTCTTAGGTTTTTTTTGTCCCAGCTTTTATTATGAAACATTCACCAAAGTACAAATAGGCTATTTACAATGTATATTGTAGTGACTCACGGACATATTATTGAGAGTGGAGAGTAATTATTTCTAAATGTGTTGCCAAGGACAGCCATTTTAAAGTTTAGTTTTTGTTCCAAAGAAGACTTTTAACATACTTGTCATATTCCCTTGAAACTAAACAAATAAGAACTAAAGGGGTTATGATTGAATAAAACACAGTAAGACAGAGAGTGCTTTATATCTTGTGGCAAATAATACATTCAATTTCAGCATTTAATTTGGCTTACAATCTTGCCCCCAAATCCTTGAACTCCTGGGGTGTCTGAAAGAAACCAATGATTTTATTTTCCGAAGTGGAATTGCAGTGAGCAGAGTTGCTTGGAAAAGCATTGAAGATGCTTTCTTTTTTATTTTTGACTGCATTGACAAGAACAAATACAAATTGTATATCAATAAAATATATTTCCAAAACTGTCAGTATTTTTCAATCTTTTTCAAAATTTTTCAATCTTTGTTGGACACAGGAGTGGTGCCAGAGGACTGGAGAGTGGCCAATGTGATTCCCCTGTACAAAAAGGGACAGAAGGACAAACGTGGACCGGTATTTGAGGAGGACGGCTTTGCAGCGTTATGGGAAAAGGGGAGTGGGATTGACATTACATTGCTCTATTCAAAGAGCCGGCACAAACTCGATGGGCCGAATGGCCTCTTTTTTGTGCGGTACGATTCTATGATTCTATGATTCTCAGTATTCAACATGATTCATGTATGTTGGTATCATTTAAAACCATTTGAACATCCATGAGTTCAAGTTCCAATGCTTGTTCTTCATTCTCATTTTAAAAAACATTAAAATATAATAATGGGGTCACTTAATCCACGATTAATATACAGTCGATTCACTTTACAGTATATCCTGTGAAGCGCTTTGAGACGTCTCAAATGCAAAGATTATTATTATTATTTGACACAATATGTGGATGAGCTAAATTCATAGTTCACTTTTGAATACCAATTTAAGGTTTTCACGTAATTCTATTAAAATCTATTCCTCAGAATTCTTCTTCTGGCTCAGTGGGTAAATGCACCATGTGCTTTGATACTGAACCAAACTAGGATGGACTGAGGATCAAGCTCTGGTTTGTGTTGAGTTAGTTTAATTTAGCCAAGGCCATAGTGGGTGCTTTCAGTGTCTTGAGCTAGGAAAAGAGGAAATTAAAAGGGTTCCCATCGTTGATCCCTATGTTGTAACTCCTATTGGAAAGTTCATTTGCTGTAGATTTCAGGTGTGAAAGAATCAAGAATTAGACCAAAAGGGTCTGCTTAGCTGCGTGCCTGCACGAACCATTTCAGAACATGAGAGGAGAAAATTTACAGAAAATGTCTCTTATTTTAATTTAAACAATTAAACAATACCTTGTGTCAAAATATATCTTGCGATGTTTGCATTCAGTATAAGCGAGATTCATTTGCAGTGTTATTGCACTGCCCCACCCCCCATTCCCCACAAGTGAATCAATCAGAGTGCATTGACTATTTTAATTTTAAAAATTATCCCTGACGTATAAAGTTAATCACATTTAAAACTTCTTCAAACATTCCCTATATAGTACTAAACCCGAACGAGTTACCCGAATCACTAAAAATAGCAATTATTTTTGTTGAATCTTTTTCGTGTAACGTCCTATTGTAATGAAAAAGATTTTTTACTTTTAGTGGTGTGTGTGTGAGCAATAAACCCCAATGTCTGCATATTCACCACCGACATTCTGTGCAGACCTTTTGAAATTTACACAGAATGTTGAGGTGCAGCTGTAGCAGCTTGTGTGCTCCTGGCGTTAATGCGGAGGTCTGGCTTCAGTTCCCATGGCCCTGCTTTGCTTGTAATCTGGTAGAGGATCGACAATCTGGCCACATCTTTTAAGCATTGTGAGAGGTGCCATCTGAGTCTAGGAGCAGGAGATGGATTTGCTCCACAGTTTGCCAGAGGGAACTGCACTATTACATCGTTGGGTGGCTTTAGGCTTTGGAGAGCATTGATGTCACTGAGATGACAAGTTGAGCCAATCTCTCTTGAAGAGGCCAAACCTTTCATCAGCCTTTCCAGGCGTTTGTGCCACTTTGTCCCCTTATTGTTGATCACATGCGATCACCAAGTCAAGGTGTTAAATAGTTGTAACTGGAGACGGCTCTCGTTCCTTGTGGAGTAGAGGTGCGTGGGCACTATCACGATCAGTCTTTCTTGACAGTTATTGACTTGGTCCTCTCAGTCACTGAAGGTAACACACCATTTGTCTGCTTACTGAACTATTCTGTCGATATCTGCTTTCAGTGATTCAGGCACCGATTGTCTTTCCAACGTGGACTTAACCACTGTATGGTGTGTTGTGTCACCTGCAAAAATGAATGCTTTTGTTGGCATCTATCAGAACACTGATGAAGATTGGAAGCAGAATGAGGCCACTACACTGAGCTCACAGAGGGACCCACAGGTAGGGGTTGCTATAAAAGATAGGTGTCCCTTTTAGGTATTGTGTTTTCTGAGAAAGTCGCTCATCTAGCTCACCATTTATGCTGCTGAAGGCCAGTTACTCAATGAAATCTGAATGCCCTACAATTTCAGGCTATAGAAATGTTGAAGGCTGTTGTTCTAACACTATACTGGCTGATTGAGCAAAACACTCCAGGTGTGGACAGAAGCCTGTACAGTATATGGGGAAGATGCGATTGAGGGTGTTGCGATTGACAGTAAAGACGCTCATATGTAGTTCAAGGACACAGATCTGTAGCGGCTGAAGACAGCCATTTTGAATGCCAGATTTTATTATGATCAACAAATACATTGCAGTTTATTACTTTGCTTCAGAATGCCCAGTGAACATTAAAAAACCCACTTGCCCATTTTGGTAACGGGAACAGGAAGAGTGAGACTTGACAGAATGCAACAGAGTGTGTTGCAAAAGGCTGCAGCGTAGTCAGATTAGGATGAGATGTTTTGTTCTTGTTCCTGTAATATTAACATTTGCTGTAATTAATTGTAAGTCTGTTTATGTTCACTAGACAATGTGACATTATGTTACCACAATATATTGCTCAGAATGAGAACAGCTGGCAATTAAAGTGCATCGTTGAAGCACAACATTCCCTGCCTTTTAGAAAGATTAGGGCGTGATATTTAAATTATTTTTGTTTTGCATTTAGTTCTGGAAATCATTCGAAATTAAAACTGGATCCATCATTTTCGAACAGGTAGTTTCTCACTGACTAAACGAATGAACGTTAGGCAGAGATGGTCCATAAAGTATGCATGTGTTAAATGTATTATAACAATTTTAATTCAGAAGATCGGTAAATGAAGAAGAAGTAGGTCTCTCCTGCAGAGCTTTCTTATATAATTATCATTGCAGCTTCACAGTGATTTTATCCATTTAACTTCCAGCCAAGCTCCCTTTCCCTAAGCTACCCAAACACTAGGTTTTATCGTGTGGAGCTGGGACTGCCGGATTCACACGAAACTGGCAAGTCAGCTCACACGTGCAGAAGAGCGTGATAGTCGCACAGACAATTATTTGAACATGAATCATTTGATGGAGCTCAGAGGTAACCTCGTACTTTATCTACTAACAATTGCGCACAGGAAGCCATTAATTTTTCACCTGAATTTAAAAAAAAATAGAACTCTGGGATATAATTAACTGGAACTCACTGGAACAAAAATGTTTATTTTTAATAACCTATTTTTTTTCTTTCATTTATTTCTGTTGAAAGTCTCGTGAACTGAACACGTTTGTCACAATATATGTTGAAACGGAGAATTAAAGGCTCTGTGTTATCACCTTTACAAATGTTAACCTGCTCATTAAACAGTTGAAATTTGGCCTGTTACTATAAATAACATTTAACTGCGCTTAAATTGCTAGTGTTTAGATGTAGATGCATGGGATGACTCCGACACCTGTGTTTCTGCTGACTTGTGTAACTATTTTGTTCCCTCTCGAAGTATGTTCACTCCTATGGGGGTTGCAACAAATCAAGCATGTAGAATAATCCTTTTAACATTGGTGCTGTAATGCACAATGGCTTTGGCCCTTCACCCAGGCTCAATTAAAAACAAAGTAGAGGAGCTGGACCATAAAAAATAAACTGAACGTAGATGACCTGAAGGAGAATTGATGTTAATGTTAGGTGTGCGTGTGAGTGTGTGTGTATGCAGCAGATAATACTGTACTGTATAGTGTAGATGTCATAATTCATTGAATTAAGGTCATGGCTAGTTGTATCATTTTATATTGTTGGAATGTTCTATTATTACAATAATACAATAATACAATACTCTTATTATTATTATATAATTAGAATGGGGAGTCCTGTAGCTTAGTAGTTAGAGCACTCGCTCGCAAGTGAGAGGGCTTGGGTTCAATTCCCAGACAGGACAAAACGTTGAGCAAGTTTACTTACTCCACACGCCTCTGTTTACCTTGCATTACCTATTATTATTATATTATGCTTCATATCGTAGCATATATGAAAAAAGTCTAAAATGTCTTATGTGGGTGAAGTCTACATTCGAGTTAAATGGAACTATTGTAAAGTCCTGAATCTCTGTGCTCATTAAAAGCCCAACATCCTTTTATTCTTTTTGATTGTCTGCAAGCTAAGGAAGAGATAGCCATCTTTACACCAGATGATAACGTCAAGCACTATGAGGCAAATTGCTATCCTGCTAGTCATTCTGCTTTTTGTCTCTCCTGGAATTATTATTGATCTTAGTTGTTTTACTGCTGTGTTTCCACAGAGTTCAAGGTGGCTATTTTTACTGTCAGTGTGGCACATATTGTACAAGTGGCCATTTCCACACACTAGACCTGTGACAATTGGACACCACAGGAGGGAGAATCAAGAAGGCACTTTCCACACAGGTAAGTACCTCCAAGTGCCATCATAAAATATCATCCCACAGTGCACACTTGAGAGGAAATCCAGCAAAGACAGCAAAAGAAAACCATGGGCTGGCAAGCTGCACCATAAGCTTCTCAAAAGATGGCTATGAAATTTAGGAGATTGACTGGAGGAACAAGATGTAAAAGTAAGAAGAGGGTAAGTACTGCACAATTTGTGCTGTTCATCTCTTTGAAAAGCAAAAGTAAATACAAGTTAATTTCAGGAAAGCAAATATTTAGACTAGAATATTAGAATTAGGTTAATAGTGTTGTAAAAATGTTTGCTTTCTTGGATTTAAATTGATGCTCTTTTGAGGACAGATACATAAATTGCAGTGTCCTCCTCTGTTTAACGCACTGGCTAAAGTGCTGACAGAGTGTTGTTTTGACAGACGAGTTGCATGTACAGTGCTTGCTATTTGTTCTGGATTGTATTATTTGTGAAGCTCTAACAATCAAAATCTGGTGCGTTCCACCAATAATAATAAAGGTTATAGGGTAGAAATCTTTTCCTTCATGAAGTTCTTTATGATAATGTTAATCACTGCATTTGATAGAGCCTCCCATTGGGTGGAGGTTAGGCTCTATGGCCTAATATTCCACTGGTGTATGGTCTGCCTCACGTCTCCCATTTCAACTTTTCCTGAACCTTAGCTGGAGATAACAGGACTATTCCTTAAGCTCCTGTTGATGCAAAGGACCAAGCAGATGAGGCTTACTATCAATTTTTCTCTCCTATTGGAAAAAGGGTTGTAAATGTAGTCATCTGGAGAGGGTCATTTTGAGGTGTAAATTGTGGGTTCTAAAGCTGGGCTGCTTTATAAAATGCTAGATGTGGGGGGGTGGGGGGGGGATGCAAAATGTTTTATTTTGATTTGATTTTGTTTACTCCAGGTGAATGTCAATGTGCAAGAAATTTCTTTTCAGTAGGCGGAGTTTAGGTCTAATTTGCAGTGGTGGCGGGGATGGGAAGTGTAACTGGGAAATTCTGGATTACCTCCCCCTTTGTAAATCAGCATTGCGTTCAGTGATGGGAATGGGCATCTATTGCCTGGTATAGATACCTTATAGTAAAAATAACAATCATTTTCACCTACATAACATCTTTCACGTAGGATAACCTTTCAAAGCACTTTGCAGAGAAAGAGTGGAAACCTGGAAGATAGTAATTACCAGCAGAGAGGGAGGGTGCAAGACAGGGGATTTTGGTCGAGGTGGGCAAAGTGGCTGAAAGTGAATTCTACACCAGCGTGTCCTGTACAGATTGTAGAGTAGTTTGTTTCTATTTTAACTGTGATCGAACCGTTGCAGAGAATCAATATCAGTAGTATTTTATTTTAGACTCTTTAAGACTAAAAAATAATGATTTGGTCACTCAATCCACGACTGTTTGTGGGGCACCGCTGTGCGCGATTGGCTGCCATGTTTTGCCTACAAAATATAGAGTCAATTCACTTAATAGTATATTCTGTGAAGTGCTTTGAGACGTTTCGAAGATGTAATTAGGCGCTATATCAAATGTAAGGATTCTTCTTATTAATATTATTTATTTCCACTACCTACACACGAACATTTTTACCCAATCCTTAATTTCATCCGAGAGATACATTCAAGGAGTCCGGACATAGCAAACATGAACAGACAGCTAAGCTCTGAGTTCTTTGTGGCCTCATTAAAAATAACAAATGGACTAAATTTGAGACTGTAACAAAAGAAGAGCTAGATGAATGGATTTACAACCGAGAATAAAAGAAACTCGAGTCGACAAATAATGAAGTGCTTGATAAACTACACGGGAATGATGTCACTGGGCGCATAGCGCCAGCATTCAAAGAGTTAACCAGCTCAAACCAATTAAGTGCAATTAGTCAAGTAAAACTGCAGAAGGGCAGAGCAGCCTTTTGTTTAAATCATGGAAAACTTGCCCTTAATGAAAGATAATGAGCAGAACACGCATACTGTTTAAGCAGTCCGTCTCTCTCTCTCTCTCTCTGCAGCTCTTGGGGGCTTAATGTTCAGGATTTAGAACAAACTGTGTTTAATCGCTGTAGATGGCAGAGAAACCAGTTCAATTTCGCCCATTTTCCGATTGGCTCAAAGGTTGCATGGTTTGCAGTTGATAAGAATCCGGTCTTTGCAGGACTTTACTGGTCACTTGGAGGATGTCTGATCTATCGCAGATATGGAACAGTGAAACTTATGCAAATAAAAGAACATGCATTTTTAGTTACTTGTTTCTAATAATAGCACATCCTCAGTCGGACATTTTCCATCTTGTCTTCTCCTCTAACTGAGGAAAGTGGTTACAACTGTAGAACTCTCGCCAGCTTTCATCTAACTCTGGCTGTGTGTGAGTTCAATTTAAAGCTTGTGCATTTCATCCAGACTTAACTCCCAAATATGCTTTAGGCTGAGAGTGGAGAACAAATGTATGAAAAAAAAGAGTGCTTTTAGACTAGGATAATCCCATGTAATCTTTAAACTAAATAAACTTTCCTTTTTTAATATCCTCTAAAACTATTAATGTAAACATTGAATGAATAATCCCAGCCCTCAAACTGTTGCAACACTTGACGAGTGAATCAGCTGCAAATTGAGACACGTTTTTTTTTGCTTCATAAGGTGACATCACTGGGGTGGTTTTTTTTCCTGGTTGTCACATGCTTTAGCAGAAGCTTGGCCCTATTTTAATAAAACATTAAATGTGAAACGAGTTCCAGATGTTGGGACTCTATCGTCCCCAGTAAGAGAATCGTACAAGAGGAACAAAGTAGTTGGAATGAAATCTAAAGAGACAGCAGCAAAAAAAATAAAACCCGAATAAAAGAAGAAACGCAAGTGTGTGTGTGTGTGCGTGTGTGTGTGTGCTCCACATTGTGAAACTTTCAGGCAATTCGTCTCGATGACTCAGCTGGACTTCACGATAGTGAAACCCAAAGTTTGAGACCTTTGCTGTATCCTGTTGCCAGCAGTTTGATCAGCTGATTTTTCAGAAACACTTCGCAAAAGTTTTCATTGGTCAGACACAATTAACTTCCTGTCAAAACAAAAACAACTCGTTTCGACTGTTTCCCCTTGTATATATATTTTTCTTCTCTCTCTCTCTCTCTCTCTCGGCCTCAGCTGTTTATCAGGTTTCTTTGCGATAGTCGTTCAAGCCTCCACAGCCCCAACACTGTGGAGGCTGCTGTAAACCTGGGGTGGTGTTGGGTGGGGTGGAGGCAGCTCTCTTAGCTGCTTTGGCTGGAGCTGCGCTGTGCCCTCAGGGCACTGTTTTCCAGGCTGGGATCTCGGAAGAGAAGTGCCAAGGGGTTAAAAGAATGGAGAAGTGGACTGCCACACTGAAGACCGCTGGTCACAGCACTGAGCTGCCAGCTTACATTGCAGGTAACGCAGCGAATTGTTATTTCAGTGCAGTGGGGTTTTATTTTAGAGTTACTGCAACTTTTTGAATATTGCATCCAACTACAGTGTAACCTTATGTGATAATGCTTAGCAGTAAATGGATTAGCAATAATGTTTCTTTTCTTTAAATGGGCTAAGATTTTGCTTTTCGTTTCCCTTCCCGAAGGCACCGACTTTTACGTTTCTCGCAAGAACAATCAGCTGGCCCGGTACCTTGCCCAATGGGCCATTACAACAACAACAACAACAAGATTACATTTGTATATAACAGCAACAACAACAACAACATTACATTTATAGAGCGCCTTTCACGTCGGGAGGATGTCCCAAGGCGCTGGACAGTTGGGTCAGGGCCCGAGCAGGGGGTAAATGGTCAGGGTGAGGGGAGGGAAGGGAGGGAGCGAGGAGGGGGTAGAGAGTCGAGAGGGGAGCTGAAGGCACGATCAAAGAGAAAGGTCTTGAGACCGGCCTTGAAGGAGGAAAGAGAGGAAGCAAGGCGAAGGCACTGGGGGATAGAGTTCCAGAGCCTAGGGGCTGAGAGGCTGAAAGCCTGGCCACCGATGGTAGGGCGGTTGGGGCGGGGGATGTGGAGCAGACCGGAGCCAGATGAACGGAGGGTACGGGCAGGTAAGTAGGGGGATAGTAGATGAGAGAGGTAGGAGGGAGCAAGGTCATGAATGGCCTTGTAGGTCAGGATGAGGATCTTGAATTCGAATAGCGTATTCGAATATTCGTATAGCGTCTTTCACGCACGTCGGGAGAACGTCCCAAGGCGCTGGACAGTGGACAGCATTTCAGACCCGAGCTGGGGTCAGGGAGGGAGAAGGGAAGGGAGGGGAAGGGGAGTGACCAATGGCATGGTCGAAGAGGAGGGTCTCAAGGTGGGACTTGAAAGAGGCTAAGGAGGGGGTGAGGAGGAGTGATTGGGGGATGGAATTCCAGAGGTTGGGAGCAGAGTAGCTGAAGACTCTCCTGCCAATGGTTGGGCGGGGGACGTGGAGCAGACCGGAGCCGGCTGAGCGGAGGGAGCGGGCGGGTTGGTAGGGGTTTAGGAGGTCGCAGAGGTAGGGTGGGGTGAGGCCATGGAGGGCTTTGTAGGTGAGGACAACAAGCAGGGCATTTGCATAGTCGAGCCTGGAGGTGATGAAGGCATGAACAAGAGTTTCAGTGGCCTGAGGGGTGAGGTAGTGACAGAGACGGGCGATGTTACGGAGATGAGGGAAGGCAGAGCGGACCATGGCTTGGATGTGGGGAAGAAAAGACAGTTGAGGGTCGAACAAGACACCTAGGTTCCAGACTGGCTGGTGAGTTGTAGTGTGAACCATGGAGGTTGATGCTGCCAGAGCTTTAGGTGCTGAGGCCCTGGCGCGAACCAATCAGGAGGGCCTCAGTCTTGTTCACATTCAACTGTAGGAAGTTTGCCCTCATCCAGGACTTGATGTCCGTCAGGCTGTCTGTCAGGACAGCAGTGGTCCTGGAGTTGAGGGTGGAGGCAGAAAGATAGAGTTGGGTCTTATCCGTATACATATGGAAGTTGATCCCATGTCTGCGGAATGATGTCACCAAGGGGGAGTATGTAGATATTAAAGAGGAGAGGGCCAAGAACAGAGCCCTGTTCATCATTGTACCCAGACAGTGAGTGTCAGTCGCCTATTGAGGTTGTAGAATGATTTACAGTCAAACGCAATCCTGTCTTCACCAATCTTTACATGCGCACACAGATATATTTTCGAAGCAGGAACCATGGTTAATTTTTTTTCTCCTCCATTCCTTGTCTGGAGGACTTGAAGCCCATTGCAGCTCCCTATCCACAGTCCCTGCAGACATTGGCTAACTCAGCACAGACAAGGATTCCAACTGGCTATCTTCTCATCTCTGTAGTTTGGTGATAAATCTGATGGCAGCTTTACCCAGGAGACTGGGAAGGGAAGCTGTACACAACTATTAAGACATACTATCCTTGTAAAAGTTGGTTGGCAAATGGCATGAATTATTGTACTGGTTATAGAAATGCACCTATAGGTCAATTGCATGTGATTTTATCATTTTACTTACCGAGCAAACTAGAAATGCTCACTTGAATGATATGCCTTATTTCTGACTTGGAAGCAGAAATTCATACTTGTAAACATCCAGAAAGCTGGTGTTTTTGGTGAGAATTGACGTCAGCACTTCATCCTACATACAGGTGCAGTTAATGCATTGGCCGCGCACTCCACTGCCAGTCATGTCATCAAGACGTTCACAATCAAACATCTCGGCTGTGTCAGCCTGTTCCACACCCAAAGTTGTGCCAGTGCTCTAAGCCAGCTATGGGACGACAGATGTCATTTCCACCAGCTAATCCAGTTTGCTCTTCTCAGCTGGCTGCTAGCACACTGCCTGAGCTACACACATCTCACTCTTATGTTACGTTTCTGGCACTCAAATCTAGCAACCCATCTGATGCATTTTCACAGATCGTTTTATCTAAGGCAACCAATTTGAGTTTTGCACTGCTAATGTGAGATGACCTCTTTTCCAGCAATTATAAAGTGACATGACCAGGGCGGGCGTGAAGGGATTGATAGACGAGTGTGAAGATCTTGAAGTCAATCCTTTCTGTGATAGGGAACCAGTGCAGTCTGGTGCGATGGAGATACAGAGTTTAGAGCGGGTTACTATATGGGGGTGTGGAGTTCTGAATTAGTTGGAATTTGTGGATAGTGGAGCTGGGTACACTGGTGAGGTAGATCACATTGGAATAATCGAGGCTGGAGGTGATGAAAACGTGGATGAGAATCTCGGCTGCATTGAGTGTGAGACAGTGAGTGTCGATAGGCTGGGCGACCCTTCGAGACCTTGAGGGTCAAGCTTGATCCTATTCTTAGTCAACAACAACAACCACAAATAACGTGATCCTAATCCACTCACTTTCAGCAGAAGACACCGGAAAGGAATTGGGAGCAGGAATCTCGGAGTTAGCATTGGGATACCTCACTGGTAGCTCTATTATTGTGGGATTGACCTGCCAACAATGTACAACTTTTCTAGGTTTTAAAGCAGGCCCCTTCCCAAGCACACTAGCTCACCATGACCTGTGGACTGAGTTACTGTCTTAGGTGGCCTTTTGGGAGAAGCGTCTGGAGGGCGGAGGGTGTAAAGCATTTAGACAGGAAGGTGGAATCTGCAGGGAAGAAGGCGGGAGGGTAGATTCTGTCAGGCAGAAGGGACTACATGTGCTCTGGAATCATTTTGATTTGCAGAATTGCTTTGCACATTGTCATCAACACAATTTATTATTAATGAAATCGCACATCTTTGTGCCATAAATCTAAATAGTATGAAAAACACATTTTGCATTGTTATATCCATCATCGTCCACTACTTAATCTGTTCCATTCTACAGTGCATGAGATGAGAAATGAAGTAATTATTCTGCTGTATGTTCACTTATCTTGTGGCTTCTCTCAGAATGTTATCTTTACAGTGAGAGTCCTTTCTGTGTGTGGCTCCTAAGTCTTATACTGTATTTTGATCACATTTTTACACGTTTTCTCTCTCTCTCTCTCGCTCTCTCTCAGTAAAAGTGCTTAGGCCAGCCACATTTAACAAACTTATGAAAACCTCCTCTTCCTCTAACATGCATCTGTATTTACAATCTGCATTCCCCAGGGCTCTCCAGCTTCTGTTTTGATTCACTTACACACTGTTCCTCTCTGGTCTCACTTTCTGTCTCCTGTTGTTGAGTGGTCCTGTTGTTTTCCGACTTTATTTGAATTTTTGCTTCATATTCAGCACAGCATTACTGGGGCAATATTAAAAATGACTAATACATTTCCTAATTAGAAAAATGCATTAGATGAATTTCATAAACCTCACAGAGCTTTGCGTAATGTGTTTTTCATTTCCACTTTGGAAGTGAACCACAGCTCGCTTGTGAAAATAAGAACTATATTAAAACAAGCCTCTATACTTTGTGTGTTGTATGTGAAGATACAATAAATCATTGCCACATGATCAGCTCTATAATGTGTCCTACCTAAATATTGCATAATGTAAGATAGAAATTGGCTGAATGTATTCTTTTAAATGTCAAACGTTACAAACTTTGTAAGAAGTCTTGAGATCTGAAGGGTAAGAAACAGAAATGTTTGACAAAAATAAGTTGTAATGACATTTTATTTATTTGGAAAGGAAAGTGTTTCCGGAATGATACCAAGCATTCCATATCTGAAGAGACCATATGTTTTATCTAAATTATTTATTCATCTCTCCAGCTCAAAGTGTTTGACCCTGATCACCCTGGTTGAGATCAACTAACAGCCCAGACTGGGTATTTGGCCATCTTTCTGGTCTGTATGGCTTTGTTGCTTGCTAAATATATTTACGATCATCAATAGAGCATTTGAATTAGATTATATTTTTTACTTTTCCCTGTTTTGGTTGCTTTCCTCCCTCCCTCCCCCCTCCCTCCCTCCCTCCCTCCCCCCCTCCCTCCCTCCCTCCCTCCCTACCCTCACTCCCTTCAATATCATCAAGACCAATCTCTGAAAAAGAAGTTGTGCAGAACTCTCATGTCTCTTCCAAGTTTGCTTTAGACCAGTTATTAAGTGCTGTACAGGAGTGGCTTGGATGACCACATTTTTATCTTTACATGCTTTTGGGCACCTCCTTGGCTCACTTCAATGCCGCTTTCCTTGTTTAAGCCCTGGAGCTTCGACTACGAAGACCCTTAAAATGTGTATCCTCACTCTCCGCAGCTCAGCACATCACACAATTAAGAGCTGTGTCACTCGGCCACCGAATTGGATGGCTATTACAATTTGACTATTTTCTCCCAGTCTGATATTGTTTGCTTTGAGTGAGCTTTCACCATGAAATAATCAGACGCAGGGCATATCCCTGTTAAATTATTAACTTCTACTAGGAGTTTTTCATTCGCACAATTACAGTGTTTAAATAGAAGGCTTGATAACTTTTGAATTTGTTTATTACTGCGGAAGACATGTCAGAAATAATGATGCATCTTCTCTTGTGATGACCAGCGTGTAGCTGTTGTTTCGATGAACCTTGCACTCTTAAAAATTCATCAGTGACTCTCTGCCTTACACTATTTTAGCCTGAGGACTTACATATATTCAAACAAGGGTTTGTAGCAGTTCTGCACAACACAGACCTCACACACTGTTGTTGCACCGAGGTTGACAGATCTGCTTTTTTCAGCCATTTTAAAGATGTACTACATATGACATAATGTTACGGGGTTAAGGCAGTCATGTAACATAAGTAATTACCGGAGATTTCAGCTGTGGCTTGCTATATGTTAAAGGAATTTCCAGCTGGGGAACATGAGTAATGTAGAATGGAATCCTCGAGAATGTTTACAGCCGTTGTTCAACCAAATGTCATTTTTGTTTAAATCTCTCCACGTGCAGATATATATATAAATATATGACATTTGGGGATAGAAATTCTTCATTCTGTTCTCTTTAGTTTTGTCTTATGTTTATGGTAACTGTAAATTCACCTAAAAAATACACAGTAAATTATACACTTTACAGTAAATCCTATGAGGCACTTTGAAACGTCCTTCCCACATGAAAGCCACCATAACAAATGCAAGGATTATCATGGATGTAAATGTGGATACAGTTTATTTGGAAATGGAATTAAACCAAAGAGTTGGTGTAATTCCTCTGAATTTTCCTCAGCAGAAATACATTTTGTTTCTGCTCACTTCTGGTATTTCCCTGTTCACATCCACAACATTTGTGTCTGCCATGTCTTTGGTTGAATGATAACAATAATAATAATAATACTCCTTGCATTTGTTATAGTGCTGAATCATGCCAAACATCTTAAAATGCTTCACTTTGAGTTTTCGTATGAAGTACAGTAACTGTGTATTTGAAGGTGAACACAGCAGCCAATTTGTGCACTGTAATGTCCCTCAAACAGCCATGAGGTGAATGACCAAGTTTCGTATCTGAGGCTACTGATGGGACCTTCGACAATGCAGAGCTCCCCAGCGTTGCAATGGAGTGTCAGCCAAGATTGTGTACTCAAAGCTCTTATGTGGAACTTGAATTCATGGCAAATGTGCTACCAACTAAGTCAGGCCGATATCTATATAAGAATAAGAATAAGCCTTACATTTGATATAGCACCTTTTCACGTCTTCGAGACGTTTCAAACCGCTTCACAGAATATACTGTAAAGTGAATTGACTGCAAGTTTGTGGGAGAAACGTGGCAGCCAGTTGCGCACAGCAGCGTTACACAAATAGTCGGGGATTGAGTGACCAAATTGTTACTATTATTTTTTGAAGGAATTAGTACTCCTGGAAAAGCGACCCGTCAATCGGCTAACAACCGAGTTCCGACTTACTACTAGGTAAACAGAGGCATGTGGAGAAAGGAAACTAGCCCAACGTTTCGCCCTGCCGGGAATCAAACCCAGATCTCTCATCTGCGAGGCAAGTGCTCTAACCACTGAGCTACAGGACTCCTCTATATGCACAGAAAGGCTCCTGCCGGGTCTCTGCTTTTCTGGGATTCTTGTATCCGTCCACTGATATGGTTAGGCTGTTGGTCTCAGCACTATTTGTTGTGACTGAATAGTGCATAAACATAGAAATTACAGCATGAGAGGAAGCCATTCGCTACATTGAGCCAATGCAGGTGCAAATCCATCAACTGGAGGTACCCACTTTTATCCCAATTTCTGCTCATTCTCCATATCCTCTTAAACTCTTCCTCTTCAAATGTTTGTCCAATTTCATACAAAATGTTGCTATGGCTGCAGCCTCAATAGATAGTTGTGGCAAAGCATTCCATCTTTAATGACCCTTTTCATGAAAACAAATTAATTCAATTGTACTATATCAGGATGCCTGATTAGGAAGCTTGGAGTGTTGATCTTCACTCATTCCTATTATAATAGCCCTCCTGCACAATTCAGGATGGCAAGAATAAAACATTTGCAGATTCTATCTGGACAATATTAACACTGGAGTCAGGAGCCACAGTTTCAGCTCAGAGTCTCCATAATCCAAATACAAACGAAAGACATAATCAAAATGGTAACAATACTCTGAATATATTGCCTCTGGGGTTGTAACTTCTCAAAGCACTTCACAGGGAATTGCTGTCAACTGTAGTGACTGTGTATTCGTGGGGAAATGTGCAGTTATGTAAAAAAAACACAGATGCTCACACGCTAATAGTTCTAGGTTTGTATCTTACCCAGCAGCCATTGATCCACTAACTTCTATTAAACCTGCACAACTGTGAAAGAACAGGAATGAAAGAGTTGTGGCTGCTGCCTGGGTAACTGGCAGATCAATCTGCGATGACATCTTGTGACATTGCAAACTACCTGTACAATCATAGACTGAACATCGTTCCTGTTATAGGACTTGTATACATTCTCTGCAGTTACACGGACGGCTCTCAAGGTACAATCAATTGCATTTGAAGAACTGGGGTAATATTTGTTGCACTGGAAGTGCAGAAAATGGTTCCCCTGGTGCTCCATGGTCTGCGAGGGCAAGCTGTAAAGCCAACGCAGTATAGCAAAACAATAAGAAATTGATATTACCAAGTCCCTGATAGCTCATCACAATATTTTCTCCTGGTTGGTACAAAGAATATGTGCAAAGGACACCTCTACCAATGACAAGAGTTTCCAATGTTTCCAATCTTGTACCATTTGGTACAAGCAAAGATGGTGGCAATCCTTATGTAATCAGTGAGTGGTGGAAGTGTAGATCTATATATCAAAGGAAAATGGGTTGAGACAGGCTGTTAGAGCAAAGTCAATCAGAGCATTTAAAAATTAATTGGACAAGCAAGTGCAGAGGAAGGGCGTTAAAGGGTACGGGAAAGAGAAGGAAATGAAAATGGATGGCCTTTTGGAGAAGCAAATACCAACACGAAAAGATGAGCCCAGTGGCCCCCTACTGTGTCGTACATGTTTAGGGGTCGATGGACGAAGAAAATACAGCGTCAGACTAGTCAACCAGTCCCTGAGGCTATTGTATCGATCGGTTCCTGTCTCGTGTTATGGAAATAATCTAAAAGAAAGTTATTCAGAAAATGTTACCCTGCAGCTCTAGATGCTCGGACTCCCAAAAGACTACCTAAAATAGGAATAGGAAAAGTTGAAAGTTGTTGACAGGTCAATCCCTCAATAACAGAACTAACAGTGAGCTATCCCAATGGCCAAGCCACAGGACAAATAGCTTCCCTGTTCCATGATTCATAAATGTGCACCATATAATGTTGTTCAAATATCTTGTCAGTAGACTACTGTACAAACAGAAAATGGAAGAATCAAAACTATGTTTTTCCTACATGCATTTTATTTGTTCCTGTTGATGTTCTTTTTAAATTAAAATTCCTGTTGAGTGAAAACTTTTAGCCTGGATGAAAGAGTTTGAAGCCTTGATTACACACAGTCAGATTTCCTATCATATCCTACTCGAGTGCTGTGTCATTTTGTTCATATAAATACAAAATCCTGTAAAGTGTAAAGTCCTGATTGATTAGTCGTATTCTGTGGCAATTGTGTAATTTATTAATGTGAAATACTGTGACTGATGATATTTTCCCAGTGAAACAAACCTGATATTTCACTGTCTTCAATGATAAAATACCCCCTTTTTTATGATGTCAGAATAGCTGGTCTAATATTAACAGCCTCCTCATGACGTCAGTGTAGGAAATATAACCATTAAATGTTTCATTTCTTTCTCTGATCTTCGTTTCCCCTGGTGGTGTTTCACAATGGGGTAAGTTGCAAGCAACCCTCTGGTATCTCACCCATTCCCATTCCTCATGTGTGAGCCTAGATAGTGAGCATTGGCAGCAATTTAACCTTGGAAATCATTACAGCCGAGCTTGATACTATCCTCACCAGATCCTCACAACAGGAGAGGTCACTGGTGATACTGAGGCCAATTGTGGCACCCTACTGTCAGCCTGTCACTGTCAGTCACTGTGAGATAAACCAACTCAGCATAGGGATCGGACCTAGGAACTTCTTGATCTTTTGGCTCAGTCCCACATCAAGCAAAGCATTTACCCACTAGGGCATTGGGTAGTGATTGCGTCTCATTATCCCTTATTAATTCCAGCTCCTCTCTACCTTGGATCCTTGATCCAAGCTGTGGCAGAGAGGGTACACAGGTGACCTGCTCCCAGCTGTTTACTGGGAGCTATGACTGTGGCTGGTTAGTTCACTGGCTGATTGCTTCTATAGCTTTGGGGAAAGATTTGTCCTTGACTTGACATTTCACCCAGACAGTGAAGCAAAGATCAGCTATTCATCCTGTTTAGCATCACAGGGGCAAACCAGTTTTGAATACAAGTTTGTATAATATAATCATATGCCAATATGCTACAGCACTGGACAGCTAGAAAAGTGTCTGCTGTCACCAGGACAAATTCCTATGAGGTGTTGCTTGCAAGCTGGGCAATCATTCTCACTGGTGACTGGCAAATATGCATTTAATGTTGCCTTATCACACCACCTCTATGTTAATTTGGTAAATGGTTCATATCGTATGCTGGTCCAAAATAACGTATATTCTGATGGCAACACAATAAATCACCATTTTAATCAGTATTGCATCTCTGTAAACTAAGAATGTGCCTTTTGCTTCCTTCTCCTACAGTCCCTATTTTCCACTTTGCTTTGGTTACCACGCTTTCCTTCTAAAAGCACTTCAAAAAGTTATTTATTTTCTGGCATCTATAGTAGGCATCTGCCTCCATTTCCAAGTCTAAAGAATGGTCCTCTGCATAATTACTGTATTGTAGAAAGAGATACAGAGATTACTCTAAAAAAAACAAGACATTCCTTGCAAGGATCTTTGTGGGACTTTGCTGGCCGTAAATTGACTGCTGCATTCTCTTGCAAATGCGCAGTCACTACACTTCACAGTAAAATCTTGTGAAGCGCTTTGTGACATCTGAATGATGTGCTCAGGCGCTATATCAAATGCAAGGATTATTATTACATTATTTGAAATTGCAAATTAATTTGTAAAGATGGTGCTGTGCCCTTGCAACTAAGTAAAAGTCTGATGCGATAACACACAAACCTAGATTCCAGGAAGAACAAGCCAGTTTCCTACCAACAAGATTATATACGCATTTGTATTTTTAAGACGTCAAACTATTTACATAAATCTATTTGCGTATGAGATAAGTGCCTCGTTGTTCAGCTAATTTGATTCCAGTTGTTCGTGATACTGTATCATTATAGTTTTTTAATTTAATTACTTTTATTTTAGATGTTCCTCTTGAATGCTTCATCTGCCGTGATGTAGAGATGACAGATCAGGACTCCCTGCTGCAGTATTGTGACTGCAAGAGTTTAGTCGCTCATCAAAAGTGCCTGCTGACCTGGATACAAAAGGTAATAAAGCTTCATAATAGCTCGCAAGCATTTATCGATCAGCTTACCAAAACAAAGCCTTCAATTACGGTGACATTTCTGTCAGTGAAAAATTCCCACTCTCTTGGCTGTCACTGTACAAAGACGAGCATTATCCAATTATTCAGGTCTTTGCAGGATCCTCTGATGTCTACACACAGGGACTTTAAGCCTTCTGTTTTTTCTCACCTCAGTTGTTTCAGTTGTAGATATTACTTTTCGCCCATGGTTCTTCTTGGGCCTTTTGTAGCAATTTATTTGCGATTTACTAAATTTAAAAGTACATTGTCGTGTGCTTAAAAGGAATCATGTAGTACTTTGGAAGAATGGAGAGGCAGCAAGATTATGGAACAAGAAGAGCCTGAGGTGACCCAACATCAGCTCAGCATGATTAAGAGATGATTATTAAAAGATGTTGGCCATGAGTGTTTCTACTAATGATGTTGTGGGAGGGCACTGATTAGTTCCCCCCTCCACTTCAGACTCAGTCCGCTAACTGTAATTCTCAATCTAAGTGGACAAAGTCAATGCAGAGGCCTATCTTTCCCTCTATAGCTGCAGTGCTCTCACTCTCTGGGACTCAGCAGACAGAACCTCGGTTTACTGTGTCATCCAAATGTTGCCACTGCAATAATGTGGTTCTTTCCCAGTACTGAGTTAAAATGTCAGCCTAGTCTGTGACATCCTAGTAATTATGCATATAGCAGTAATTAAACAAGCAAGGACTACATCTGCCACAAGTTGGGTTCATTTCAAGATTTGTTTACATCAAGGATTTTGCTTTCATCAGATTTACAAATAAAAGGATTGGAAGCCCTTTGGCCAAAATAAATAGAGTAGTGTTGGTGCAAAAATACACTTGCAGCACTTTAAATGACTCTAATTGTGAGGCAATTTCTGTTGATTTCAGTCAAATTATCTTAGATCTTCCTGGGATTAGCTAAATCAAGTTATAATTTTCGGAGGAGGTTGAGCCAACAAAAACTGCCTTAAGCAACTCTGCAGCAAATAAAAATTATTTTGAAATTGGGATGAGTGTTTGGATTATCAGTGCTGTGGAAATGTAGAATTTAAGAGGCTGAAACCTAACCCTGAGCTGAGGAAGATGAGAGCTTTCCTATGCTAGAAGCGCTCTGGAATGCTACCCCATGTGAGGGGCACTGTATAAATGCAAGTTGTTGTTGTAGAATGTCAGATTAGACATCTACCTACAGGCAGATACCTACCAGGTATCAGATCCTTGGAACACCCACCGTGGAGATGGGACAAAATAGATAAAAATGAAAAATAGCAACATAAAGTTCAATGCTATGTTATTTATGTAACATGCATTCCTGTACTATATTCACCAGAAGGAAATATGGGAAAGAAACAAAGGACCCATAGTGAAAACGTTGGTTCCTATGCCAGCCAACATGAGAAAATTCCATGAGACAACAGGACTTATTCGATTGTAAATTGCATCACAACATATACAGTCAATTCACTTTACAGTATATTCTGTGAAGTGCTTTGAGATGTCTCAGAGATGTAAAAAGGCATTAGCTATATCAAATGCAAGAATTATTATTATTTATTCTTATATTTGCAAAGAAATCCAGTGACTCTGGCTTCATGAGAAAGTGTTTGACACACTTTGAGATTAGCCGGGCATCATTTACATCACATGAAAGTATTGCGATGACAATAATGTATTTTAACTTGATTTACATTATGGTGTGGAGTTTTTGTGAGGAAAACACATACTTCAGCACTTTTCCATGGAGACAATAGCCCTTTTAATGCAACTTCAGCCGTTCCACCAGAGTTTGTGCTAACTTCCAATTTTAATTAGTTTCCTTAAATTCCTTGCCTCTCTGGTTTTCAAGGGTGTTAAGTTTGAGGAAAGCAATTTCCAGGCCAGCCAAAAAAGGATCAAAGGGAAGAAAAAAAGAGAGAAGGAAATATGGGAAAGAAACAAAGGGCCCATAGTGAAAATGTTGGTTCCTAGGCCAGCCAACATGAGAAAATTCCATGAGACAACAGCACTTATTCAGTTGTAAATTGCATCACATTCACTTCTGCATCTCAACAGGACAATGTTATGTAAATTGTGTGAATTGTCACAATTCTGTGAAGACAGAGAATAAATAGAAGCAAGCTGCACAATTAAAACTATTTAAATCAAAACCCATACACACACGTGTGCACACACTCCGGATAAGCACGTCACTTACAATAAATTGAGATGCAAGTGTAAGTGAAATTTCTGAAATAGGAAGGATTGCACGGCAACAGATTTAAAACATCCAGAATTTGTGTTAGCTGAGATAAAAACAAGCATTTCCATGTTAGGGCCACTGAAGACCTTTCATATTTCGAGTGAGAACTATTTATTTTTTCTATGTAATGTTTGTTGTAATGTAGATTATGGTTCTCAGTTCCAAGGATTTCTTCCCATGTGATTCATCTGTGACTGAATCAAAAAAAATTTTAAGAGCTGCTTTTTTTCCTCTCCTTTTAAACTTGCATTGAATTAATCATTACAGTGACCGGGACAAATGGTTAATGATTGAGTGTGTGAAAGTCTTTTCCACCGTGTTTCTCAGTTTAAGGATTTACTGTATATTCCGCAACCCACAAAATATGTTCAAAATTGCTTCATATTGCATCTGTGCACTTGGATGACTCACTGACAATGATTGGTTTTACTGAATTCTGCTTCAATCGTTTTTTATAAAAGCAAGAAAATTGACATTGTGATGAATACATACAGTATTTAAAAGGTGCGGCCTTGCCTGTGGACTAACGCCAGTAATGTTGATACCCTCTGCTGAATTATAATGAAAGTTGAGAATTGTTTTGGCAAACTTTGAATACACTTGAACAATAAGTAGCACTGGAAGCCCTAACATCCAATTACTCATATGAACTCCCTGCATTATTGTTTTCTGATGTATAGTCATTTTTTGAAATTCTGTTCTGTGCACTTGCATTTGATGTGGTGTAGGGATTGTTTCACTTTTGAATCATTAATTTGTTACATATTAATAATGTAGTAATAAAATAACCGTTGGTTTCTAGGTTATTCAGCATAACTTAATCCCAAGAAGTTCCAGGAGTTATTCAGTAACAAATTGGCCCACATTCTCTTCTGCACCTCGGGATAATGTTATTTATGCTGTCTGTATATTGCCTTTTTCAGTGCAATACAAACAATATTGGCCTCTATGCAGCTGAGGAGTTGTAGTTTCACTGCCCCTTGAATCCCTGTGGAGTGCAGGATGCAGAGCTTTTTTCTGATGGCTCAAACAGATGTATAGAGCTGTGCTTTCTAGTCTCTGGTTTAGGCCATTTTAGTACAATCAAGAAGAACTGACAGCTCAGTCAACTCCTTTCAATCAGCCGAAATTCAAAGGAGACTACTGTACTGGTGCAATTTTATATCATTGTTAAATAAAGAATTTTCAAAAAGTGATCTTGGTACTGGCACGGGTCTGTGTGTGGCTGCAGGTGTGAAATGAAACCAAATGAACCAACCTCTCTGAATTTATCTTGTGTCCCTTAATGCCAGGTTGCAGTGACACCTTAAAATGCCCTTTTAACACTGAAAATGTAGGATGGCGTAGTGCCAATCGTGCAGTGTTAAAGTAACAGTAGGTTTTGCAAAGAAATTCACTTTTAAGATGATGAGAGTTGATGAATAACTGTCCAACTCGGGTAATGAGAATTAGTTATTAATATTTTATTAATGACATGTTAACATTTGTTGTGCCCATGATGGTTAATGCCAGTGATCCTAAACATTACTGTGGTGATTTGATAACTATTCATTATTAATCTAGCTGATTTGTTGCACATTCTGTTACATGGATGGGATATATTGTCTGTGAAAAAGTAATGTATTGTCACAACACACCAAACCATTTACCAAGACCTGCTATGCTGTTCAGAAAGGATCTTTTCAAAACTTGGATGTAAGTTTTCGAAACATTCAAACTACAGGACATTACAGTCAAATGGCAGCATGCAATTGATATAGATTAATTGAGTTTGGGTCAAATCCAAAAGAACCTTTGTCCAAATGAGTGACTCCAAATGCAGGATAATTTGAATCCAGATCAAATTGAAGGGCCGTTTTATTTCTTTGCTAAATACAGGATTAATTGACCAAAATGCCTCATATTTGTATTAAAATAATTAGGAAATTGATTCCCTAATCTGGACAGTTTCTCTTTTCTCCACCCCCGCCTCTGGAGCAGCAGATGTGACAGAAAGGATGTTGTGTCTGTCACTGTAACCTACACTGCCTAGAAAATGGGGCGATATTTAATATTTTTTTAAAAATTGTGGGTTTTCACTTAACTGATTATCGGTGGTAGAATTGCAGCATTGGTGAATCTTACACCAACAATACAGCAACAACAAAATTACATTTGTAAAGCACCTTTAACGTTGGGAGGACGTCCCAATAGTGAGTTAAGGCACAGCAGTTCTGGGCGGTGATAGAACCCAGTAAACTCCACTGCGTCTGAATGTTGCCACGTGTTTGCCCCCTTACAATCATACAGTAGAGACACAAAAGTGCCCTAAAATTCAGTCCAATTAGGACTAATGTGACAGGTTTGCACTCAGAGCTCATAAAGGCTAGATGCTTAGAGAGATGGCAATTTTGCTGTGAGCTAGGGAGCTCTTTCTGACATTGGCGCTGAGGTTTGCTGTCAGAGTATAATGTGGTTTGTCCTTGACCATTGTTAGAGCTGGCTTGAGCATGCTATTGTCCAACAGCAAAGTTATCCAGTAAAATTAGATTTAACAGATTCTTAGGACAGGATAAAACAATATAGTCAAAAGAAAGCATTGCTCTAATCAGTATGATGATCCTATCTGGATAAGGACCTTGAATCTAACCACTGGTCCTGGTAAACTGAGTGGTTATTTTATCTGTAAAGAAAATAACCAATCTGATATTGCTATGCTGATTCATTGGGGGTAAAGCAGAGATTGTGGATCAGTTCTTTCTCTTGCTAAAAAAAAGGAGTTTAGATACACACTTGGAATATGCTGAAAAGACTTTATCAATGCTGAAAGCCTATTCATACCCTTTTTATATTCATCGTTTAGTCTACATTTGGCAGTGTCACTGTGCTTCCTCCTCACTGCTGTGGTACAGTGACATCTGCTGTGGTGTCATCTGATATCAATAATCCCATCATTAATCTATAAAATCACTGCCAGGACAAGGGTTGCCAGAAACGGTGAGCTTCATATTGGACAGTCTGGGACTGTGAAGGCGCTTTTCCTTGATATGGTCCTAGTGTGGGCAGTCCACCACTTGTGACCCCCTAACCACTCTTACTTCGCTCCCTCTCTGCCCTCGTGGGATAATACAATGACAGCTACATTCAAGAGCACACACCATTGCCTAATACAAAATTCATTGCACTGTACTGTCTGCCAAGTTGCAGCACTCTGCACACAGTTAGTAGACTTACACCTACTCAGATCGTGATTAAATGCCCCTGTGTTCAGTGAGCCTCAGATGCAGCGGAAAATTGTAGATTTCCCTGTTTAATTAGCTTCCAGCATAATTTAAGTGCCTTAATTACTTTTTTCAGCAATGTCTTTGTGAACTGCTTCGAACACTTGCACCACTAGGCGGTAAATGCAAATTCTAATTAAACATCCATAACTCTTCCACACGCCAGAGGTTTCATGTTGCCTCATTTTACCTCACCCTCTTTTCCAAATAACTCATTCCAGTTGTTAATTATCCACTGGGTAAAGAAATACTTCCTGGTGTCATCTGTCCTAAAATTTCCTTTTGCAATCCTGAACTTGTCTCCTCTTATTCTGCTGCCTTTGTATCTGGAAATATTATTCCGGATTTACCTTCTCCATTTAAAATCTTATATTCCTGTATAAAGTCCTCTCTCAGACATCTCTGTGTAGTTTTAGTTAATTAAATTCCAGGAGTGCCCCAAAGACCACTCTCAAGACCCCTAAGGTCTCCTGGTCTTCTAAAATGCTCTTGCTAAAATGTGCCTGGCTCTCTGGGATTAAGTAAATAGGGTGTATCTCTCTGGGGAGTGTACACTCCATACCAGACAAACAGAAACTAAACGTGTGTAGAGCTCTCAGTCGTTTGTTTTAGAAACCCTTAAGAATGGTGCATGTGTTTTTGCATGTGTCAGAAACTTGGCTGAATCAATAATAATAATAAGTCTGCAACAACCTCCAAAGTGAGTCAATTTGACGAGTTAGGACATACCACTCAAAATGTTTTTTTTTGTTTTGGAGTTTCATTCAAAAACTTGGCCATGGACCAACTTCAACAAAAAAATGTGGAAAATGCAATGAGTTCCTGCCAAAATAAGTATGAGTTTTAACTGATGACTGATATGCTTGAGGAACGCCATATTTTCTGCAAAGTGACGTCATTTGAGGATTGGCCTTCTGGTATTCTTCATTGCTCATTTCATCCCCGTTCTGTTTGCGCTGATTATATCGAATTTGGGTCAACCTGAGGTGAGAAACTACCATGCTATTCCTGACCGGCGTATTTGAAAACTCCAGGAAGGAAACAAATCTCATCTTTAAACTGGTCCCTGAGTGAGATTCCTTTTCAATTGCATTTGGATAGTTTAATGGGTTTTACTTGTGCTGATGGCCCAGATCAGTATCACCTCCACATTACATTTGCCTGCTGCACAGCTTTAATGATATGTTTGATTTTCTTAATGCTCTGCTACTGAGACATGTAAGGCCTTCCTAAGGTATTTATTTAATGCTGGTCTTCTAAAGTTTTTACAGTTAACCATACTTAGAAACCACTTGCTCTAATTTTCCCATTTACTTCACTGAAGCTGATGATTCATGCTAGGAAACATCAGTGCAGGGTCTCCCCAATATCTCATGTAAATGGCCATTCTTCCATGTGTGAACCTGAATGCTGGCTTTGCGAAAATGGAGAATCTTAACCCTGAGCACAAGCCACCCTGTCCTCACCCAACAACACTGACACAGGGATTGCTGGAAAGCAATTGGCAATGGAAATGTTTGCCCCTTCCCAAACCCAGGAGCACTGAGGACAATTATAGCTCACTCGCTGTTGTCACGCTTCAATACACTGCAATACAATTTACATTTATATTGTGCCTTTCACGTCGGGAGGACGTCTCAAAGTGCTTAAAGTCAGCTGATTTAGGGCAAACTTTGGGTCAAACTGTTCCGAAATGAAATGTCAATCCAGAACTAGACTGGATCAGCCAGGAGAAGTTTTTTTTGCTGCAGACCAGGGGATTAGTTGAGTGCTTGTGAATGATTTACAAACCAGTCCTGTAAACAGATGATTCATTTTTTATCTCTATATGCACAATGCATTAACTTTCACTTACATGTCCCTTTCAGCTATGGGGCATTTGAAGAGAATTACTACAACGAGGTATATTTATGCAGTGGTTCGAACAGATAGTTGCGAACACTACAGCCTGTTAGATTTTCATAATAAATGAATCAGCTCTTGACTTTATCCATAACTTGGGTCATTTGTCTTTGATGACAGTCTTCAAAGTGGGTCATGCATGCAAATTCATAATGGTTTGTAACCAAGATTTTATGGAGTGGGCCAATAAAAAATGTTAAATGGTTTGGAACCGGCACCAGGGGACTGTCCAGACGCAGTACTTCAAATTAGTTTAATATAAAACAACATAAGCTCCATCACTGTTATCAGTGTAATTGTGTTCAAAATAAACGGACCGTCCGAAGTGACTGTTCCTTGAGAAGTGATATTACTCAGGAGTCGTGCATTTTAATCCGTTAATTAGTTCATCTCAAGCACACCTTCCAGAAACTGCACCTGTTTTCTTCATATTTGCAACATTGATTTTCAGTAATGATGATATTAATGACAAAATTAGAAACATTTTGAAAATGCTGATGGAGCGTTTTTAAATTCAGGGAACGGAACGGGATCTTTAACGAAACTTTAGACCAAGTTAAACTGCAATTTAAGGCTTGCTCCAGAACGCCACCGCGATTATTGAGGGCTATAAGATTGATTGAGGGTCTGCAAACTGCTGTGCAGTCATAGCAACGTCAGTTCATATTAGCACAATTTAGAAATGTCCTCTTTTGCTTTTCTCATGAATGGAATTTTTTTGTGCAGGGCTTCAGGAATGAAGAAAGGCTGCGATGTAAAGTGTGCACAGCTGAGGTAAGTTACTGTCTGCCAGCAATGGGGGAGAGGGTGGGGGAGATAATACACATAAGATAAGTGTATTTATTCTATCTTCATAAGATTTTCTGTTAGTTAAAAACAAATAATTGTATTAGGAGCTATAAAAATAAATATTGCCAATGATCCTCAAGATTGAGTGCTAAAAATGTTTAAATCTTATTATCCTGGGGGACCACTTGCAATTAAAGTGATGTAATGGGTTTTTGAGTCATATCAGCATTTGTGAGATGTGAGTGCTGTCTGCCATTACATTAAAATTGACATTGTGTCTAACATTTAAATAATGTGCACTCCAATGTGAGCTTTACCATGCTAGATCTACATATGAATGCGTCTAAGTGCTGTACGAATCCTTTTCAACTGCAGTATGTGAGGTACCTGCTATTTAGTTGTAGTGAAACATCAATATTCCTCATTATCTGAAGTCAGTGTAATGAGTGATAGACTCACCAAAATTTAAATCAACATAATGTTGAAATTTTAATTGTCTTCAGAATGTAGGTTCNTTTTTATGATTGTCAATTTATTTCTAATTATTTGAGATGTTTTACAGATGTTTTTAAGCTTACTCGTGAACCTATTAATTTCAGTCCTATTTGTTGGCATAACTGATGGAAAATGTGTTCTAAATTACTCCATAAACTTAATTTAAGATCATATTATTCATTTGGTGACTTGTTAACTTTTAAACCACAATGTGTTTCATTCATAACCACAAGAACTGTGCAGAATTTAACAAAATGTGGATTGCATTTGTTGCCATTTTCTTTGTCTTTTTAGCCTATTGTTAGTTCTTACCCATTTTTATATAACAGCTTCCTACATTGAAACACTTTATCTACTAACTTAAAATAGCTCAGTGGTAAAATACATGTTTTACTGGTGTGCAAATCAGAAAGGCCACAGATTCAATCCATACCGCTGCTGATTTAGCTGATCTCAGCTGGGCCCCAGTATTCCTAAAGAGAAAAATATAGGGTTTCCACTGCTGATCATTATACATTGAATGCTACTGTAAGATGCATAGATACAGACATTGGATGAGGGGAGGTTTTGGCTTGGGTATGAATGTCTTGTTCACTATAATTGAATGTCCTGCCTGATCACACTTGGGCAAAGTATGTGCAAAGCAGTTAGGGCCCATAGACCCATGTTTCAAAATGAGCTATCTGGGAGATAATGGAGGGGGAGAAGTAAAGATTCGCTCCCTTATCATTTCTTTCAACACTAACCAGGTAGAATCTTTCACATATTTTCTGAGTGTTCATAAAAACAGACTTTGTATTCAACATTTCCCTATTTCCTTTCCCCCCCTTTTTCTATTCCTTGTAGAGATCAGATGGGCTCTTCACCATCATCAGTCCATACAATCCTCCCGTACTGGAATTCTATGAAATGGATTGACATATGGCCAACACAAAGCTATTTACCCTCTTCCCTATACATGACAATTGGAGAAATACATTATAACCATGGTGCCACCTGTCCACAAGACTATCATAGATCTGATAACACATGAGGAGGCAGTGTCCCATCTCTCACTGGATTATCAGGATTAATATCTAGACATATTTTGTAAATATGATCAAACATCTATGTAGACAGATATTTTGTCCTTGCATCTGTGTGGTAACTTTGCATTCAGAATTTGGTTTTGTCCTCATGCCTTGCAGATGTGACGACAGGACTGTAATGAATACAGTGTATAACCGTGTGAAAGAGAGATGGAATACAGCACTCTTTATCAGTTTCCATCCCGAGAGGCACATTATTGGAAAACAAACTCCCACACCTTGTAAAAATAAATGCTTGATGTTTTGAGACTTTATGAAACCTGTGAAAATACAATTTGCAATGAGATTTAGACATTTCACTTAGCTTCATGGCTGAACTTCCCCCAACGTAGATTGTTCTCTAAAAAACACATATCTTTTTATTTGTTATCGGTTGTTAGAAGGTAATAACCAACCAGTTCACATAGAGAAAAATGGAGAGAGTTTATCTGTAATATCAGTCTGGGAACAAAGAACAGATTAACTGCAGTTCTATCATTCTATTAACAACAGCAAGTGTAATATCCCAGTTAATTTATTTTACTCAATTCTTAGCTAACCAGGGTGGCATGGAAACTGCAAATTTAGGCTACATATTAGTTTTTAAAGAGATAATTCTATCGAAAGAATAAAATGATGCAAACATATCTCTGTTTGTGTTAAACACCCTGGCACGCACATGCACTTTGAGGATCAAAAGGGAACAAAACATATTAATTAACCTTGTGAATACAATTTCATTATTATCTTGTGTGTATACAATCAAATTCTATACAGATTTTACTTTGTAATATTCTATTTGTCCCATTTGCTTTTTCATGTTGCACACCAAACATATTCAAGATAAATGCCAGCCCATAATGCATAAGATGTAATTGACTAAAAGGCCAAAGTTCCTTTTTCAGTAAAATCAATTTCCATAATATTAGTTACGTTAATTGTCAGCCCAATGTTTGCAGACACATAACTAACAATAAATTTGCTGCACAACAATATCATTAGTCCACAAAACTGAGCTTATATTAATTAGGGTTTCATTTATACTGTCATCAGATGTATTCTGCATTTTAAAGAGAATATCCTTTGTGGTTAGATACATACAACACTCCAGTGAATACAGCCTCCATTTAATGCTCTTGCCATTTAATTCTGGTGGTATTTTGGGAACCTCTTACTGAGAGGTCACAAATGCAGGGCATTATGTACGAGTTATACTAATTTGTTAGGGCAATGAATACATTAATTTCATTAGTAAATGGCCTTAAAGCAATAATTACCAGTGTGGGTGTGCCAGAAGAGATCATGTTAAAATTTGGCTGTTAATTATTAAGATTTTGTTCAGAGATACCCAGCTTTGACATCCTACCTGAACGTCAGCATGAAAACTCTGTGCGCACTTGCTTTCCTCCCAGCTACATTTCTTTTCTTTCTGCTGAACATCCCCTGTCATTGTGTATCGATGATGTTGCCTGACCTAAAGAATTAAAAAGGGAGCCAACAAAAAGCCTGTGAACAGAAATTTTAAGTAGAACATTAACTCTTTAGTTACTCATTAAGGCTTGTGATTGACATTGTCAATGCAGGTACACTTGTAATTCTTGCTGTGCTGTAGTTCAGGTCAATACAAACAGGTGGAATTTAGCCATGGTGGGTTTGTAAATATCCATATACTACATATATGGTCAGTAAAGGTAATTCAAATGTAATCCAGTTCCTGGCAATATCCTAATTGTTATGAAGTCGCACGTTTCCTCTATAAATAGTGCAGATGAAAGACTGTTTTAATTAATTATTGCATGCACTTCACACTGCAGCACTTCACTGTAGTATTCATTTCAGTGTACAGTTCTACGTAATCACAGTGTTAGGATTGTTATTGAATAATGTAGAATCTTTGAGAGCTATTAAAAATTCATATTACGGCAAGGGGCATGTTATAGAAAGGGCATTTCATTTGTTCTGTTAATGAGTGGTCAGAACTATTCAGTGTTAAATCACAAAGTGCAGTTCAAATGCTGAGAGTGAATTGTACAGCTCAACTTCATGAGTGGAGTAAAAGCCGTATCAAAGTATTAGGCATTCACTATCATCATATTTATCTGATTGTGCAATAGTGGGGGGCTGCTGTATATATACAGTATGGAAAGCATGAGAGAAACAGACTGGGGAGTTCTCTAACATAATTTATTTCCACAGTTTGGGCTTTCAAATGTTAACTATTCAATCGCAATTGCATGACATTGATAAATGTTTCAGCACCAATATCAAACAGTATCATTTGAGTCAACAATATTTCATTTCACTTTCAGCAACCAATGTTGTATTGTTCAGGGCCTCAGTAACAACACATTACATTTACATTTTTGTTTAGCGCCTTTCACGTCAGGAGGACGTCCCAAGGCGCTGAATACAAACACAAACATTACCATAAAATGTGTGAATATTCTGCAATTGGAGGTGAACAGTCTAAGACATGAGAACAATTTTTAAATATAAGGAATAGTGAATTCAATGCTAAGGTCTCAGCTACAGTTGTCTTATACTAGATAACATTCTATTCGTGACCTATATAGTACTAACACCTATTAAGGCTAGATAATAATTGTGTTAGTCCTAATAATGTATTTGATATTGATCCTCAGTCATACTCAGAGGGCAATACATTCTATTTCTGTTTTTTTTTCTTAGAACCCTCCAGTACATCATCTAAGTACTGTTTTTCATGTTAAACTGGAATGTAAATTTCAGCAAGTTATTCAATCATGGACGTGTCACAGCTGAGCCTAATGCATTCTTTGCTTATGATACCCATATGCAGTAGATCACACAATAGGTTTGGATAAAGAAATCCATATGCCCCACCTTATCTCATCCTTCCAGACTATCTACCCTACAGTCTTCCTATCACAACATTAAGCTGTTTTTAAATGAGTCCAGTTGCCTGGCCTCAAGCACCCTTCCTGGAAACCTGTTCTGGCCTTCAATTAACCTTTGGTTAAAGAACTGCCTCATGGTGTCTGAAATTGCCCTTTGCAACTCTAAATCTATGTCCCCTTGCTCTATTTGTTTGGTGCATCCTAAAATATCATTGTGGAGTTACTTTCTCAATATGTACATTATCCAGCAAAAATCATTAGTTAACAAACAGGAGCAAGATTCTTTTAGCTATTCCATTTTCCAGGATAAACCAGAAATCAACCCAATGAACTTCTGCTCTGAACAGCTAAGTGCGTTTCTCATCAGATCATTGGGGGAAAGAGAACAACACCCATTTCCTTTTTATACAGTACTTCAAAACAATTGCTTTAGTAATTGGTTTAATTTTAATCATGTTTTTAGCAGTATGCTTAAAATGTCAATGGCATCACATTTATTGTTGCTGTGCGTGATTGTATCAAGTGTTACTTTTGAACTCCAACCTGTAGAGGATGTCGTGCTGTATGCTGTATAATTGGCACTTACGCTGCACTTGTATAGGAAACAGATATAGAATAATGGCTGCTGTAGTCTAGCTCTTGGAAATGCAAAAGAAATTGAGTGCTGTAAAGGTCTGATGTGACACATGTGCATTGCACTGTTTCTAATGATTAGGGCTTAGTTGCAGTAGAATAGTCTACATTGATTGCATTAATGAATGCCTCTAGTAATTAGCTGGGGGACGTACTTCACTGCAGCCTAGTGCCACTACATACACAACGGTGGATTATAATTCAAAAATGTATTAAAGGGTTGTTTGAAATGTAACAGTTACTGGAGTTTCATTATTGATTCTAGTGAGTAGGAAATGGTGCGTATCAGCAATCATTGATTATAGTGACTGCAATCACAAAATTCCACATTTGCTGCTGTAGTTTTCAGATTGATCAGAGGATCAGTCTTAGGATGATGTGACCAGTGGTCCTTCAGTAACATTACAGTTGTTTTTGTCCCAAGTAGTCTCAATGGATGTGTCTGAAATTGAGCATTTTCTCCCTCTTGGAGGACTTGTTCTATTTGGCATGTATGGTTGTACAGTCTGACACTAAATCAATTCAGTTGACTGCTATGACACAATCAAGGTATCAGTCTCTTCAACATCTTTTTTTCTGTGCAATGTTAAGAGTTACTGTGTCCTACTTTTTATGTTATCCTCGATTTCCTCCTCTCTTTTCCTGCCCTGTCTTCAAGGCTCTGACTGATGCCGGGGTTCAGTATCAGAGGAATTTAGACCCCGGTACCTTGCCCGAATGTCTGTTCTTCATAAATCAGCTTCAAGCATAAATGTTGGCAGACTGAGTGGCAATGAAGGGTGAATCACAATTCATATTAAATCTGCCCTTACCTGATGTCCCTATCACTCATTCTGAGGCATGGGTCACTGGATATTGATAAGGAGCACCAATCCCTGATAAGGTTTCCTCTCCTGAACCCTGGGTTGCTGAAACCATCTATGGAACTTGTACAAGGATAAGGTCAGCTAACTAATAAATAGACTGGGTATTGAGACCGGGACCTTCTTGTCTTTAAAGCTCAGGATTATCCTAGGAGGTGAGCCTTTGTTTAGTTTATGGAACTAGAGTAGATCTTTTTAGTTGACTGTAGCTGGTAAATACTTGACTTATAATCCTGCTTTTACTCTGATTGGTAACGTGGCATTAACACATCATAATACTTACTGCAAGTGTCCTCATCTCCTCCTCATATCTTTAACATTTACAGATCTGCTGTGCAAACATAACATATTTGTGAAGCAAACGTGCATTGCTCAAATTCTGCTCCCCTCAGAGAAGGTCAGGCTGTAGGGCAAACCTTTAATGGAATTAGTCTAATACAGTAAAACAATTGCATTTGTACAGTACACAAGATTATGCTCCAAACCACAAAGTAGGTTTGGCTTTGTTTCATCTCTAATTCCCCCTCCAATGTAGCTGCAACAATTAGTCCCATACGGCTGTCCAGAGCCATCTATTTACCTATTTGTCTGTCTATATGTCTGTCTGTAAAACTTTCATTTGTCACCTCAATAATTCATTAATTTTCATTGGACTTAAAAAAAATTGACTTCCTGTCTTCACAGTTTTGTATGAATTTCAAAAATCGTCGCATCGAAAACTGTCCATGTATTTATTCCTCTTTATCAGACGTGTAAATTAAACATGATAAGTGACATCATCAGCACATTGTTCTGCTCAGATCGTTTTCTTCTGTTTTTATATTCTCTATGTAAGTTCAATGGCTATGAAAAGTATCCATTCATAATTCCACAAAAAATGATTTGGGGAGTAAGCTTTTATCTTTCAAGATAAATATTCGCCATTTGCAATTATGTTTGTCCTTGTTATTGCATTCCGATGGCTCTTTAAATAATTCCCAAACTATTTACATTCAATCTACAGAACACATTTGTGAGATTTTCCAACGCTTTCACTAAAATTCTGTCACTACATTGAATAAGCTGCTTCCAAAATGTATTATTACCCTATTTAAAATTCAGTGGCACCTATGGGAGTCGCTCTGGGGTGTATTATAATGAGGCCAATGATGAATATTATATTGCTATTTGCAAACTATCCAATATAAATGCTTACTCTGTTACTGTTTGCACAAGAGTTATGTCAATTTTTATTTTACTATACGACAGAAATATGGTAAGCTAATGGTAACTGACAGTGAGTCATTGTTTTGCAAGGAAGGTATTTGAATAAAAAGCTTGGGGGTTCCCCTGCCATAATGTCACATCATGCTGTAACTAGAAACGAGAAACATTTTTATTGACAGCATGTGTGCATGTATTTACTTGTGCAAGTATGAGATAATTCACAGGAATATTAAGAAGCACTGTTGGGAGGTAAAAATACAGAATTACTTGGTATGGAAATAAAGACAAACCTGACCGTATTGTGCGATTTTGGTGTGGAAAAATTTTGCAATTTTTTCGATTAAAAGGAACGTGTAATATTCAGAATCAATAAATCTCGGAGCGAGAGCAAATAGAAACTAGAAATGAGCATAATGGTATACTACAGGCCTACTTAAAATATTGAATCTAATTGAGTTAAAAATCTGACATTGGTATCTCAATGTGCTCTATCAGGATTTTGTTGTTCCCATCTTTGTTCACATGGCGATTTGCAATTTGAGACAAGCAAATGGAAACCAATCTCTGCGTCACTTAGATGGAGGCAATACAGGGTGTTAGTCACCTCAATAAATCTTGTATATCTTAGTGATTGCTTACAAAGTGACATTGGAAATAGCTCTGGAAAAAAGGTCCAGTCTGCCCTCTCAATGCCAACATTATTTAGACATAAACTTCCCCACCATAAGGGTTAATAGAAAGTAGGGAATTATCCATAGTTGGAGATGTGTTCAATTTAATTTAGTGGAGGGCAGAGAGGACTGCCTCTATGAAGTATAATTTAGTGTTCTGAAAACTTTGTGATTTGACATTTGCTTTATAAATAATGTAACATGGATCCCAAATTCCTCTGCTCACTGGTTAGTCCTTGAAACCTATACTAAAAATTGATAAACTGAGTAAGAATGAGTCAACCAGACTAACAAGACTTAATTTGCAATTCTGGATTTCTGCAGTCTGGACTTTCCAAACCTGTTCATCCTGCAACCAAATACACACAGATAAATTAATTTGAGAACTTAGTAGCAGAGTGAAACAGTGGCTTACCTCCAGACTTTCAACAAAATAAAGTTTTTTGTAATAAAGGGAACTTATTCCGAGCACTAGGCCAACTGAACCCAATAGACTGGCTGTGATATATGGTTTAGAATTGTATTTATCTATACTCTATAGCTCACTCACCAAAATAAACACTGTGTTTTAATAGCAAACTCCATTTTTGTGCTTTAGATTCCAAGTGCTTTGAGACGTCTAGAAGATGTGATAAGGCGCTATATCAGATGCAAGAATTATTATTATAAATCCGTTCTTCACATTTAATTATGGAAACTGCAACATAAACTGCAGGGTATGGGAAAAGGGTAGGTAAATGGGACTGACACAGGCAAGAGTGCTACCAACTGAGACAGGCTGACTGACGCCTGTAGACATTGTCCCGTTTTTCTTTATTGCACATCATGCATTTATCCAATCTTGTTACACATCCGATTGAAATATAATGCAGGTGGGGATAGAAACATGATTTTTCACTGTAAATTATAATCCAAACCTAGCATTGTCTCTGTGATGGGGGAAAAACATTCTGCATTTCATTTCTTACCAGAGGCTGAAATTCGAAGAGATCTTGTATTTGCATTATGAACCTCACATAAAACCAAAATAATAACCCTGAATGCTGAAAATATCCGTTTAAAATTCCACACCTTACCTTTAGCCTGATTGTGACCCTTAAAGTTTGTATAAATAATGCTCACTGACATTTTCCTCTTGAGTTGTAAAATATACATTAAAAACCAGCTGGCTTGATATATCGTAATTAGGGTGTCCAATCCTTCAGATCTTTAGCTCCCTGATCAAGTTCAGCTGTATCTGCCAAATCAACCTTACTCTATGCCCGCACTTAATTTAAAAAAGGACTGTGTAACCAAATTCTGACTTACTTTAAATGCTATAGGCACATTTCTATTATTCAACTGAATTGGATTACCAGTGTAAATACACATCAGTTAGTAATTGTCTGGGTCCATTCATTAACTGAATATTGAATTACCAATTGATTAGCCCAGTAACTGGAGAAGTTGGAAAGTGGGCAGTTTGGGGGTGAAAATATAAGCAACATTTCACATCATTAATGCTGTAAATTCTCAGTTAGTTTCCAACGTGCTCTGTAAACCAAATTCAAATAATGCTGATTCCAGCTTATGTATTAAAAATGACCGCGGAAATGAGAGTAAGTTGAGTAAAACTGACCCATTTTTTCAGAAATCCTACAATGTTAATGACCTGCAGTTAATTAATTGTGAAATGTTGCGATCATGACATTAATAATAAAAAAAGCACAAAATCAGTTTTCTGGAAGAGTGCCTGCAAAAATAACAGGAGTCTTCAAGGAATATTAAAGTAGATCAGCAATGCTGAATTGTGAAGCTTTTTTTTCCAGAGAAAAAAATACTGAATTAGATGGACAATGCCAGGAAGCAGTCTTCCTGTGTTTATTTAAATAAATAATGGTCAGCCTGTCATTACCTGATTAGACTCCACTGTCCAATAACATGTTTGCTGCTGGGAAAATTGTTCAAACAGCATGTGGAGCTTGTGACTTGTGACCCCTGAAGCAGAACTGACATAAGAAGCCTTCAAACAAAATTTCCTACAAGTATCAGGGAGTCACAAAAGGTCATTTACCAAAGTGAACAAGCCCTTATGGCTAGACGTATTTAGAGCAGGTCAGGGCATGACACAGTATTATTTGTGTCACATATGTTGCCAACCACTAGTTTTCTAAAGAGACTCCAAATAAGTCTGACTTTATATTGGAACATTATAATAGAACTAGCAAAAAAGAAGGACCCAGCTTTGCTCTCTTTTTCATATGTGAACCTTTACCTCACTTTGACTGAGATTTGTCTCTTTTTACCTTGTTCATGATATTTTGGGGATATAGTTTTATTTTGGGAGCAGCAAAGAACACAGGAATTTTTAATGATATAGGAGTAAGGGACTTAAAATATTGAATTTGTTTCCAAGGAACCCAGTTAAGGAAAACATATTTGTTATTTAAAATGGGTTTTCCGATTTAGCTCAGAAATGGATATGCATCGTTAATCAAATCACATTTAATCGCTTTTCAAAAATTTTGTTAGGAAATTGTAGGAATTCAATTTGTAGGTCAAATTCACAGTCACTAAACTTTCCAGTAAAACTGTGTGATGCACTTTGAGCCATTTCAGCAACGTGACTAGGCATCATATCAAAATACTAGGATTATTATTAATTTTTAAAAAATTCCGTGCTCTATCCTCTTTCAGTTTTTAATTTGTTTAAAAAATAAATCCTTGTGCTCAGGATGCTTGGTATTTATGTACGCGATGGACATTTCAACAGTCATTGCAGTGAGTAGAATTTATCAGGATTGTGATTCATTATGAGCCAAGGCAATCAAAAGCCGTTAAGGGTATTTTTTCCACCATGTGGTAACAAAACAATTCACTAGTTTTCATTATTTCCAAGGAGTTCCCTGTTCAGAACAGAAAGAGAAAATTTACCATTATAATTGCAAGCATGTTCAAGCTTTCATATTCAGAAGGTCTGCAAATGCCTTCTCATGAGACATAGATGAAGTGAAGCTTTTTTTACATAATGTCGTGCTATATGTTTCTTCCTGGAGAAGATTGGAATCCTTCTCAGGTCTTGGTTTCATTGCCCTTATCACTACCTTCCTTTACAATGTAAATTCTGACTCTTTTTTTCCTCTTGGGCGCATAATGTGATACAGTATTACAGGTCACTCTGTGTATAAAGTAAATTTCGTTTTTGGTTCCTGTTAAGAGGCACCATCATGCTGTTTAATGGTACATTTGCAAAGCAGGATCTGATTAGAACTGTAGGAAAAAAATCTTTACTTTCCTGAGGGCTTGGATAAGATTAGGACAGTTGGAAAGTAATCTAGGTTTAAAGCTTGGGCTAATAATTGGTTGCAATCAAAACAAAGAGAAAAATTACTTTGCATTTGATTCCAGCTGAAGGTATATGGCTTTCTTTGGATTGACTAAAGCCTGTTGTTCTTATTGTATTGTCGAGATTTTCTGAAATATGATGTTCTCTTGATGGAAAAGGAATAGAAGATTTTCATGTACTTTCGTTTTAAAAGATAAAGTGCAAAATGATCACAATCGCTCTGTTATACGTTTTAAATATAGAATATATATTTATGTAGACTGGCTTTTAGGATTAGCAACTGACCTATTGCAACATCTCCAGTTTGTATCGGCCAATGGTGTTTCCTTCTAACCCTGCACCATTACGTGCAGCGTTCCTCAGGGCTCTGTCTTTGGTCCTCTCCTCTTTAATATTTACACGCTTCCACTTGATGATGTCATCCTCAGGAACGGGGTTAACTTAAACATGACTTCCAAATTTATTTCTCTGTCTCCACTTTTGATTACAGGACCACTGATGTCCTGACTGATTACCTGTCAGACATCAAATCCTGGATGGGAGCTAAATTTCTCCAGTTGAACACCAGCTCGGGTCCAAATCCACGACTGTCCAGTTAGTGCCTTGGGATGTCCTCCTGACGTGAAAGGCTCTGTATAAATGCAATCTGTTGTTGACTATTGCTTTTGGTCATCTCCCCTTTTTCCGCACCACTTGGGTGCCCCGTCAAAATGTGTAAAATGCTTTGAGATGTTCTCCCAATGGAGTAGGTGTTACGAATGTAAAAGGTGTTATTATTGTGGTAATTCAGCTCCCAATGCCAGTGGACCACAAATACCACGACACTTTATGGAAGATCCTTGACATGTTAAAAATTACACTCCTAAAGAAAGAACTCTCAATTTAATGATTATATTGACATCATTTTTTGGAATACTGCACTCAGTTATCTATTAAGATTGGTTGTCAAGCTGTCCATGTTGTTCGGTACTAGGGTCATATGTTTTATCTTCAAATGTATGCTCCTTCCTTCCCTCTCTTTAAAATTGAAATATCTTCAAACATCTGAATCTGGCTTTGTTCACTGTTGCATTAGTTTTATCCATCTTGGCAATGAATAATTGGTTGTAATGTGAGCAAATGAACACTGCAAGTGAGGGTAAAGGTGTCATTTCAGATTACAACTTCATTCCTCATAAAGTAAATCCTCAGGCTAAGTGACGAAAAGCAAACTTTTCAAAATTCTGAGAAGTAAAGCCTCCCTTCTTTAAATAATATTTCAAACCTTTGGCAATCAAGAACTCAAGCACTTCCTCCCAACTGGAATATTTCCGAATCACTTTCAGGGTTTTCTGTCACACACGATCCCTTCCCACAGTTGGATGAGTTTATGATTTTTGGGTTCTTTAATGGGCAGGCAGTTAGAGCATTATAGAATCAAGGTGGTTTATCTCTGGGGCAGGATATACGACCTTGTGTTGTGGTGGATAAAGAAAATTAGAGGATATTATAATGTTTTAAACCTGAGTTATGAAATCCTCACAAGTTTCCCTATTTGAAACTTTATTTTGATTTCTTTGCTTTCAATGGTCTGGACAACTGATACTGTCCACAGCGTAGAACTAAAGGGAACATCCTTAAACTGAAGGATTTGTGGTGTCTATGATCAGCAAATCCCCCGTAGTCATCTGTTTTATTATTTCTTAATGTGGGTCTTCCCAGTCCCAACTCTAATTGGAATTTGAAATATGCCCTTGCTAAAGAAGAGATGAGCATTATGAGCACCTTTCCTTCCTCGAATCAGATATTGGATCATAGTTTCTGGCTGGGGAGGGAGGGCTCTAATCCTCTCTGGGTCCCTCAGACAGGGCATTTTCCTGAAAAGCAAGCAGAAAATTCTCCACTTAGGTCCAAGGTATCCTTCCAAATTCTCTTTTCTCATCTCTCCTGCAGTATCAAGTTCAGAGTAATCATTCTTCTACATTACCTCTGCACTGGCATTTCTAACTCTGTTCCTCCACGAAGACCAGGTTAGAACCCTTTTAATTAAGTATGTGTAACGCACCATTTGCGAGTGAGAAAAATGGCTTGAAAATAGGTGCTAATAATAATAATAATCTTTGCATTTGATATAGTGCTTTTCACATCGGGAGGACGTCCCAAAGCCCTTCACAGAATACACTGTAAAGTGAATTGACTGCATATTTGTGGGCGAACACGGCAGCCAATTGCGCACAGCAGTGTCCCACAAACAGTGGTAGAGTCATAAAGTGACCAATTTATTATTTTTTTGGGGGTGTTTGGAGGGATTATTATTAGGCGTGTGGAGTAAGGAAACTTGCCCAAAGTTTCGCCCTGCCTGGAATTGAACTCCGGTCTCTCACTTGCAAAGCGAGTGCTCTAACCACTGAGCTACAGGACGCCCCAAATCAAATGCTGTGTCAAATTTGAGATAAACAGGGTTTTGTTTCCACATTCATTGTGCGTTTGTGCAGTTTTTCCATTGAAAACAAGTCACTGTTGTATTTCTGTCGCAAAACGGGAGATATATCAAAATTGCAGATGACAAATGGATTTATGCATTACAAATACTTTGGAAATTGGACCCTTATGTATGATCTACATTCTTTATCTCAGAATGCATGCAAATTATGCAACTGATGTCCCTACTATACTTTTTAATGGCTGTTCATTATTCAACACATTCACTACATATTTTATGTTTATCATATTTGCCAGGAAATTCATAAATCACATGCAGGCAAGTAAAAGGCCTGTTCTGAAATGTTAATTGTGTGTTTTATAACGTGCAAAGCGAAAGTCTGCTTAGCTATTGTTGCAGCTACTAAGCAAATTGTGGAGTCCTGTAGCTCAATGGTTAGAGCACTCGCCTCACAAGCGCGAGACTTGGGTTTGATTCCCAGCAGGATGAAACCTTGGGCAAGTTTCCTTACTCCACACGCCTGCTAATAATCCCTCGAGAGAAAGAAAACAATAATAAAATTGGTCACTTCAATCCATGACTGTTTGTGGGACACTGCTGTGCCCAATTGGTTTCCCCCACAAATATACAATCAATTCACTTTACAGTATATTCTGTGAAGCGCTTTGAGACGTCTAGAAGACGTGAAAGCGCTATATCAAATGCAAGGATTATTATTATTATTTAAATAGTTAGTGATCAGGAAAAAGTATAGTTGACTCTGATGTGACAAATTTGGGTGTTGTCACACTTACCTAGGGCTGGAAGTCTTATGTCAAATGTAATAACTGGAAGTAGTTTCCAAAAGAATTGGTCATAATCATAAAGAATAATATATGGGTCACAATGTGATACCACATTTATACAACAAACAGACTCGAGCACATAACCTGCAGAAACAATGACGTCTGGTTGACTCATTGCATTGAATAATGACAGGCACGTACTGTGCCGTGGTTTTTAAAAAAAGGGAACAAAACCAAACTTATGTGGAGACATTTTAATTTGGCTGCTGAGATCAAGAGTTGAGAGAGATTTCCTGAATACAGTCATTTGATTCTTGTTGGAAGTGTGAGATTGTGTGGTTGCCTGGTGACAGAGACCTGGCCCATGCAAGAATTTGGAAAAGAAGCAAAGACCTTTTAAGTCATTTTAAATGTTGTTAAGAGTGTTTTTCGACCAGGTGCTCCCCTTCCCCCCACACCCCAGAAGATGCATTATTGGTCTGAGAAGAGAATTGGCAGCCTTGAAAAACAATACTGAGATCAATTGGGCTGAAGAGCTTTCTTCATCCATAACCTCTCTTGTGATCTTGTGTCAGGGTGATCAGTGGGTTCTATAGAGAAGGATACCTCATAGCTCAGTCTCTGTGCTGGCATCACCTTTGTATTTTCTTACAAAAAAGGGTTTGGGGGGGTGGGGGAAACGCTATATGTTGTGATGCTGGTGACTTCCACAGAACTTTGGAAAAATTATTGTGCAAGAAACAAAGAAAAGACAACAGTTAGTTTATGTTGTTCGTAACTTATATAACAATCATATTGAAGTAAAATAAGAAGAAAACTGCTCGCAATATTAACAAATTAAACAAATGAAAATCACATGTGACATTCATTAACAAAGCAGACCTTTCCTGCAGATAAACCACAGTCTGTAATCAATGAGGTAAAAGCTAAAGTACTTGGTATTATCACTCCAAATACCGCCACACTCCTCCTCTCCATTTAGGATAGGGATTAACGGAGGAATCATCTCCTCCAATACTATCAGTTGTTGGTACAGGTTGGGGTGCTCCCTTACTCTGCCTCCACTTGTGCAAGTCTTCCTCTGAAGAGAAATCAAGCACACTCAGAAGTTGCTGCATTTTGTAGGTCCTCATTTCTGGGAAGATAATGCAGTGATGTGGGCTCATCTGAAAAACGTGCAGTAGACACGATCATGTTCTGTTGATCTTACTTTCTCACTCCCTTTAGCAGATTGAATGGTTGCCACAGGCAACATTGGCCCAATCAGTCACTGGGAGCTACTCTCTCCTCCTTTTGCCGACAGTGGTAACGTTTCTAGTAGCATCAAATAGACAGTGTATTAACTCCATCCCGCACTTCAACAAGGATCATCTGGCTCCAGATGCTCAGCCTTGGCTGTGCTCTGTTCACGCCTCCCGCTGATATTTTGCTGATCCCAATTCAATCAGGGTTTACATGTGACCGACTTGTCCAGGCAGAAAGTATCATCTTGTGCTTGTTGAAGCAGTCACAGTTTCGTTCTGCAAATAGCTTCTGATTAGCTATGGGCTCACTATCTGATTTTGACTCTGCTGGAGATTAACACTGAGTGCTTGTCTCTGACTAACATTGAAAAAATTCAATTTACCTGCATTAAAATTTTGGCACAAAATTTGTGTGGGATCAACATCCACACACACACCTCCACTCAAGTACTTGAGTAAAGTTAGCTTTAGTTACCTTGAGTTAGCTTCCCAGGATTCCAGCTCCAATGGAAGCATTGATCTTCTCATTTGAGGCATTTAATTTGTCTCTTCCCCAGTGATAACATTGCAATCAACAGCAACTTGCATTTATATAGTGCCCATCATGCAGGGTAGTATCTCAGTTCTCTTGACAATGGCGGAGTCGGGGGAGGCGGAGATGGCCGTAGGCATGGTCGAAGAGGAAGGTCTTTAGGCGCGATCTGAAGATGGGGAATCAAGAGGCAAGGTGGAGGGATAGAGGAAGAATGTTTCTGAGTTTCAGGACATAGTGGTTGCATGTCTGGCCACCAATGGTGGAATGGAGAGCAAGAAGGACATGCAGAAGTCCGGAGCCAGTCGAGTGGAGGCAGCGGGTAGTGGGTTGGGGAGTAAGCAGGTCGAAGAGCGAGGGAGGTGACAGGGTATGAAGGGATTTGAAAACAAGTATGAGGATCTTAAAATCGATCCGTTAGGCAATAATTTAATAATAAATTTAACTTTACACTATTACACGTGGAGTCCTGTAGCTCAGTGGTTAGAGCACTCGCTTTGCAAGTGAGAGACCTGAGTTCAATTCCAGGCAGGGCGAAACCTTGGGCAAGTTTCCTTACTCCACACGCCTAATAATAATCCCTCCAAAAACAATAATAAATTGGTCATTTTCAATCTACGACTGTTTGTGGGACATTGCCGTGCGCAATTGGCTGCCGCGTTCGCCCACAAATATACAGTCAATTCACTTTACAGTGTGTTCTGTGAAGCGCTTTGGGACATCCTCCCGACGTGAAAAGCGCTATATCAAATGCAAGGATTATTATTATTATTAATAAGGAGCTGGTGGAACCTGGCTAGAACTGGTACAATGGGGGTACGACGTTTAGTACGGTGTCTGTAATTTTGGTGTCAGCACAGTTTGGAACTAACATGCAACAAATACTATTGCAAATGCAAACTCTTCTATAGTTTCTGCCCAGGCATTAGCTCATATAGCATGAGTCCAGGACAAGATTAAGCTCTTTTAGATCATTTCCCATTAAGCAAAACCTATTTGCAGCGAATTGAGTATGCTCGGAATCAATTGGTGTCTCAGAAACTACCTTTTGTAATGGATATCTATATTAGTAAAGTCAATAGAAATGTATATTCCATCTGCCTTACTTGCTCCGCGTTTCTTAAATTATCTCTTGAAATCCTAGTAAAGATCAATCTTCCAATCACCCACCAACATTTACAATACATTTAGTCAATTCTGGGCAATGACCACTAGGTGGGGTTCTCCCCAAGGTGCACAGTGACACATCCTGAAGTAATTGTACCCCTAGAAAATCCCCTCCATTTCTTGATCCATGGAACAGTGTAGATGTGTCAATCTGTGGTCTGATTACCCACTGCCCCAGCTGGAGGGCAGTGCGTTGGAGGCAAGTGTCTGCGAAAGGAAAAACTAGAAAGCTGATGAAAGGTGTAAATAAACAAGGAGCCAGTGATTAATGATCACAGAGGAACAAAGAATTTCTGCAGATTGTCCAGCTAACCGGAAAGCACTTCATAACTACTATTAAAGTGGAACAGGTGAAAATTGTTAGCACTTTAATTAACCCTTTTGTTACTCCATATCCTAGCCTTCAGCAGAAATAAATCTTTCTTTGTTCCTCTGGATAAGGCAGTGACTTGTACTGTAATATGTCTTCGGGGCTAACAATGGCTCAAGTGGCCCTTGTTCTGGCTGAGACTCAGTAGTGAGTGTCAATGGACTGTTTGAGAATGGATACATTATCGCATTCAAGCCAAATCCTTTCCAACAGGAGTTACAGGACAGCGATCAGAAACAGGAGTAAGGGAATAAGCATTCTTCTCCTCCAAAATGGCGTGTGCCATAAAATAAGGCAACAGGGAGAAACAAAAATGTTTTGGATAGTTCCAAAAATTCCCTTCAATTCTGCCTACCTTCTTGTCTATACATGCATTCTTGAAACACCCTCCTGACATGAAAGATGCAATATAAATGCAAATCTGTATTGTATTGTTCTTTTCAGCCTTTGGGTAAAACATAACTTTTGGCTTTTAAAACTTCTGCTGTGTAGAGCAATGACAACTTTGGCCACTTATTTTGAATCAAAATGGCAGCCGGTGCAGGAACAGTGTCATGGCTGTGAGATGCATGATCATAAGGAAATGATAGTAAAGCTGGGAAAGCTGCTATCATGGTCAAGGGGAAATAGGCTGAGGGCTGGCGGGGGAATATGAACAAAAAGCCCAGCTGAATGAATAACAATGCTGCTTCATGTTGGGGGTGGGGAATTGTATTTGCTTTGTTAAAATAGCATGAAAGATACAGTACTGTACTACCAAAAGCACTCAGATAACACCATGTCTATAATTCACGTAATGTACCTATCCTTTTGGCTGTATATGACCATCTGTGACCATCTGTGACCAGGGCTCCCTCTGTCTCCTCGTCCTCCTTGACCTATCGGCAGCATTCGATACGGTCGACCACGCTATCCTACTCCACCGCTTGTCCTCCCACCTCAACCTTCAAGGCACTGTCCTTGAATGGTTTAGCTCTTACCTTTCCCACCGTCTTCACTTCGTCTCAACGAATGGCTTCTCCTCCACCCCCCGTACTGTCTCATGTGGTGTCCCTCAGGGCTCTGTCCTCGGTCCCCTCCTCTTCACCCTCTATATGCTCCCCCTCGGTGACATCATCCGCAAACATGGGGTTAACTTCCACATGTATGCGGATGACACCCAACTCTACCTTTCCTCCTCTACTCTCAACTCCACGACCACCGATGTCCTGACAGCCTGCCTGTCCGACATCGAGTCCTGGACGAGAGACAACTTTCTTCAGCTCAACGTGCGAAAAACCGAGGCCCTCCTGATTGGCTCACGTCAGCGCCTCCGCACCTCAGGCGCTGACACCATCAGCATCCAAGGCTGCACTCTCCACCTCTCAAAGCCAGTCAGGAACCTCGGCGTTTTGTTTGACCCTGAGCTGTCCTTTCTCCCTCACATCCGCACCACAACTGGCACCGCCTTCCATCACCTCCGGAATATCGCCAGATTACGGCACTACCTCACCCCTCACGCTGCTGAAACCCTGGTTCACGCCTTTGTCACCTCAAGGCTGGACTATGGGAACTCTCTCCTCGCCGGCCTTCCCGCCACCTCCCTCCACAAGCTGCAGGTCATTCAGAACTCTGCAGCTCGTGTACTGTCCCGCACCAGGCTTCGGGACCACATCACTCCTACCCTCGCTCGCCTCCACTGGCTCCCCATCCCCCAGAGGATTGATTTCAAGATCCTCATCCTCACCTACAAGGCCATTCACGGCCTTGCTCCCTCCTACCTCTCCAACCTACTATCCCCCTACCTACCTGCCCGTACCCTCCGTTCCTCTGGCTCCGGTCTGCTCCACGTCCCCCGCCCCAACCGCCCTACTATCGGTGGTCGGGCCTTCAGCCTCTCAGCCCCGAGGCTCTGGAACTCCATCCCCCAGTGCCTTCGCCTTGCTTCCTCCCTTTCCTCCTTCAAGGCCGGTCTCAAAACCTTTCTCTTTGACCGAGCCTTCAGCTCCCCTCTCGACTCTCTTCCTCCTCCTCGCTCCCTCCCTTCCCTCCCCTCACCCTGACCATTTCCCCCTCCTCTCTCCCTCCCTTCCCTCCCCTCACCCTGACCATTTCCCCCCTGCTCGGGTCATGACCCAACTGTGCAGCGCCTTGGGACGTCCTCCTGACGTGAAAGGCGCTCTATAAATGGAATCTTGTTGTTGTTGTTGTTGTATATCTTTAAGTATGATGTCGTTCCACTCTGATTTTACGTGCTGAATAATTTTGATTCAGTTGTAATTAACTTTTCAAATACAGCAACAAACTGCATACACATCTAATACTGAAACTCAATTGAAAAGCTAATTTAAAACTTCAATATTGTAGCTGTCAGGTTAAGAGTTTATTTAACTTACGCAAGAATGTTTAAACTGGCAGTCTGATTGCATGTATTTGTTTGTCCTAGTAGCCCCATTTTCACTACCATCAGAGCATGGAGCAACTGCTGTCAATTTATCAATGTATTGTGCACTACTGGGCACAGTTTGGGCTGCCATCAGGACATGTACCTCTATCCATCACAGAGAGTCATTCGTTCGACATTGTCAGAAGACTAAATGGAGCTTACAGATAAATGTAAACAAATCTCATCGGACAATCAGAAATGTTACATGGGTCTGAGGATCAGGAGACACTGCATCATTTGGAACTTATTTTTGTCCATCCATAATTAAGACTTTTCTATTTTTAATCCAGTTGATGCAAATTAATTGTTATAAAATTATATGGTTTTTTGTATTATTTACTCGTGAAACATCAGTAGAGCAAATAACATAGATAATAATAATAATAATAATAATCCTTGTATTTCATATAGCGCCTTATTATGTCTTCGAGACATCTCAAAGCGCTTCACAGAACATACTGTCAAGTGAATTGACTGTATGTTTTGTGGGCGAAACGTGGCAGCCAGTTGCACACAGCAGTGTCCCACAAACAGTCGTGGATTCAAGTGACAAATTTATTATTATTTTGTTTTGAAGAAATTATTACTCCCGGAAAAGTGATCCGCGAATTGACTAATAACCAGTTTCCTACTTGCTGCTGGGTAAACAGAGGCGTGTGGAGTAAGGAAACTTGCCCAGCGTTTCGCCCAGTCGGGAATCGAACCCAGGTCTCCCGCTTGCAACAACAACAGCATTTGTATAGCGCCTTTCATGTCGGGAGGACATCCCAAGGCGCTGAAAGGCCAGAGCTCTAACCACTGAGTTACACAAAATCCTCTAGGTTAAAGATCCATATGGGTATTATGGATTGAGCTTCATGTAAGGACGGTTTCTCAGGCAGAAATTGATTCCAGATTGTATTTAGCTCTTCACAAGTCGGTGTGGTTGTGCATTGGCTCACAGTACAGTGCTTGTCTTGCTTGTTGTTTCATCACTATCTTTGGATGTTCGAGTTTATCTGTTAATTACTGATAATTATTTTATGATTATGTTACAATTTCTGTTGAACTACATCGGCTTTCACATGAATTTCATTTGCAGAATGTCAAGTGGGTGTAAAATTGTATAGTCCAAAAGGAAATCTAGGTTAAAGATGGAAACTGGTTTAAGTTGCCGTTGACTGTATTAATATTGATTGGTTTGGGTCCCGTGGTAGTGAAAATGTTGAGTATGTTCTAACAAATACCACAATGTCCACTCCAATGGATACCCCAATTAATGCGCCTCAATTGTAGCTGTACAACAAGTCAAACATAACGGATCAGCCAGCACTAGAGTTAATTGGGGTCTATCATATTTGGATGTCTAAAAATAGTGTCTTTTCGTTGCATATTAATATGTAATGTAAAGATTTCCATATAGTTTTAGCGATCAGTGTATAATGCATCCCAAAGTTATTTAACAGTTTCAGTGTTATTGCCTTAATCTTTCACCTGAAAACTGTCAACAGCTCTGCTGTCTTTACTTTGTCACTTTTGTTTGTATTTTTTTGCTGTATTTATTTCCTTCTGTCTGCTCTTTTCCATTCATTTCATCTTCTGCAGTTGAATCCAACTAGCACATGGTGATCGGCACATTCTGTTAATATAATGTTCTCAGTCACAGCCTCAATTCACCCAGAACCAGAAAGACTGTGTTTCCCTTCCCTTTGCTCTCATTGTGTGGCTGAGACCAGCAGACTCAATCCCAAAGGAAAGCTGGAATGTGAATGTCAGTCAAAACTAAGAGTTGAATTCAGGTTTCCTAGTTAAGAGTTTAGGCCTCCAGTGATGTAGCTGTCTAACAGTCCACCAACATTACTCTTACAGACAGAGCTTATTAAATAAATAAGCAAAGTTAAAGACCATAATAATAATAATCCTTGAATTTAATATAGCGTCTTATCATGTTGTTGAGATGTCTGTTTCACTGTGCATTTTGTGGGCGATATGCGGTAGCCAGTTGCTGAAAACGGACAGAATTGTTGGATCTACAGAAATGGGAAGGCTCCATAGACCTGCTTGTAGTTTAAGGGTTAACTCGGAATAGCCATCTTAAGAGTTTTCTGCAGATAGTCAAAATAGAGCCACTCTCTACATGGACTAAACAACAAAAAAACTTCCCATGCTCATATTTGCAAAGGGATAGCAGTTGGATTACATTAAACCTTTTTCAAGAGTGCTTCTGTAGCTGATGGAAGCCTTTTTAACTAACAGATTGAATTGAATTAGAAATTCAGCAGATACAAAAATCATGTTGAGAGCACCTCTTTGATGTTTACTTTGGTTTCATTTTATAATTTAAGTGTCAAAATATGCTTTTACAGTAAATTAAGCTTAGATGTTATACACTGTATGAATCTGATTGATCAAAAATGTTACACAGCTCCATTAGTGCATAAAAGGCCGATATAAGACAAATGGTAATCTGGTAAAACTCTTAAATCTCCTTGCTTACATGAAAATGTACAGTATCTCGGAATAGGACAAAAATCTAAAATATATTTATATACACTAACATGAACTTCTCTAAAGAAAAAGGTCACTAAACCTATTTTCTTATCTCACTCATAGATAATGATGTGTGCATATTGTTTTGCTAATCCACCACATTAGCTTTTTTTTTGGTGAGCCTGTCTTTTTCATGTTGTTTCAGTTCCTTTCAGTTCCTGTCAGGTCCATTGTTGTTTGGACCTTGAGTTAAGGGGTTAATTCAATTACATCAGTGACTTCTCCTGCACATTAGGTTCACCATTTTAATTCTGTGAGTTATTCTCTCTCAAACATCTAGAGCAATATTCAGTCTTAAAACTGTCTAATATTAACAGATAATTACCATTCCAGCAATATTTTACAGTTCACGTAATCTACATTAAGGCCTAGAGATGAAAGTCAGAGAAGAGTCGCAATAGAAAATAACCAAGATAAGGTAAAAGAGGTACCTTAAGGTAAAAATCTAGCAAACACAATATTCTCTTCCTACGGCTGGTGGGTGGGGAGGAGGATGGGGGGGGGGGGGAAGTGCTGTAAACTTTTAATCAGATTTCCAGGACGGAACTCCATAATCCCTATATTCACATCAAATGCCCTTCAACGTGAAAGCTAACATCTCCCCTAAAGCTTAGCAATGCTGGAACCCTCTTATTTCATAAGCTTGGTGCGACTGTGATTTCCCTTCAGTTCTTTGGAATCAGTCACTTTACCGGAGCAGGGATGTGCAGAGGGCATACATGAGAAATGGATTGTTGTGACAGGCTTGTCATGTGCCCTATAATGTATAGTGCTAGTTATCAAATTTCTGTGAGGTAAATATGAACAGGTATCTCCTGTAGCTTTTTGATTGCTTATGGACTTGATTTTATCTGACGACTTTACCCAAGTGCCACCATGTTTTTTGATTGTCGTGTAATCAGGATTCTGTCACAAAATCTCAGCACCAATTCATTCAGATGTCGGAGGCTTTTTGTGAGGTAAATAACAAGCTGAGAAAAATTGGACAATTTAAGATTGGAACGAGGGTAAGGCCAGGCACTGGGATACAGTGACCTCAATACCAAGGATTGAAGAGATAATCTTATTAGCGAGGAAACTATCTGTTGTAACTGATTAACGCTATAGATAAAGTAAAGTCACACAGCAGCTTACAAGTGCATCAGGGCCTATTGAGGATCTCATCTAGTAATTTACAAGAAGGATCTTGCTACTATCATCTGTGTCCAACATGACTAGATTTAAAACACAATAGTCTACAATTAAGGTCTATTTTCAACATATTCCTCATGCTCCGATGAATTCAATTCATACCATTGAAATATTAATCTTCAGATTGACTGATGGTTACAAAGGAACCTGGGAAGCTTAATTCCTAAATTCAATGCTGGATAGAGCCTTTGTACTCTGTAGATATGCAGGGTTCAAGGTGCGCAACAGTCTAAGCAATGGCCTGAGGAGAGCAGGTGAATAGTACAGTGGAACGTTGATAACAGGCTGATGTTAAATGGAGATGCAGAAAGATGTCTGTTGAGCCTTAGTATTTAGCAGCAAGCTGCAGATTTTCAGAGGCTCAAGACAGGTATTAGTGAAAACAACGTTTGGCCAGAAATGAAAGTGAGAAATGGTGAAGAATGGGCAGCGCTCAATGACACCAATTAATTTAAGGGAAACAGCATACAAAAATGGAACCAAATACAAAGAAAGATTATTTGTATTAAGCGCTCCGAGACGCTACCCCGCGTGAAGGGTACTATATGAACACTAGTTGTTGTTTTTATTGTTGTTGAAGATGAGTTTGAAGGACTGTACAATGGCTCAGTGGACAAATGCACAGAATGATGCAGTATTGAGCCTACAGTCCATGTTTAATTGCCCAATCTGTGCTGAGTGAGCGGGTATCAGCTGGGACGATGGTGGGGTTGCTGAATGTGACCTCAGTGGGCCCTGGAAGTTTTTCCTCCATCATTCATTCATTTTGACTTGGCTTGAGCTGTAGTCTATTATTTTGTTAGTCCATTAATCTAATAGCTATTTACTTCTGTGGAAACCATTGAATATAAAAGGGGGTGGGGAAAAATAGATTGGAATTGAAGAGTCTGCTGCATTTGGTTAATATCGCAGTAAGTGGATCAAGTTTGTTGGCATGAATCAGTCTTCAAACTGTTACTCCAAATGAACACGCAATATACCATTCAGCGCTGCAAAGTCATTCTGACTGGGTCATTTAGATAAGAAACCATTTAGTGTTTTTTTTGAAAATGTAAACATTCTTTGTACATGTGCTTAGAAGAATTTACTAGAGTCTGGAATTGCAGTCTCGACTTTGACCTGAATGTGACATTGTCTGTTATTTTCAATGTGCCCCCAAAAGTGGATTTAATTATCTATTATTCACCCCACCCTTCCCTCATCAAAATTCCTAAGTATTTGTTTCGTCCATGACTGTATTGTGCTCTGAGCATTGTGCTGCTAATTCCTCACGGCCATCCGCTAATAAAATCAGAAGGGTTAACGATAGCTAGCTGGAAGTGAATGAAGCTGGAAACTATGCTTTTAGTGATGAGATACTGCAAGGGGTCAGAGTTACCTTAATGTGCTGGAGCTCCAACTCAACTAAATAGCTGTTAAATTCCTTACCTGGCTAGGGATTTGTTGTTCCATTACTGGAGGGCAAAAATGGGAGGAATTGTCTGGACTAAGTTGCAATTAGCCAGCACTGACTGAAGCTGGCACCAGTTAACTTGGGATATTGAAGTGAAAGGCCCATAATCAGCCATCGGTCATGTAGAACAATGCATAAAATTAAATTGACATTAATGAATAATTGTGTAATGAAAATGGAAGAGGAGAGTTAATTGCATGTTACAGCGAGTGTAATGCCCAGATAACCTTCCATTTAATGCTATTCTTAGTCCTGCTGCCAAGACTTTCACAGAGTCGTTCTCAGCAGGAAGTCATTAAAGCTGTGAGTAGATAATGTAGGGCTTGGTGAAACCTAGCTGGCAACACTAAAACAAGAGTTTCTTTCATACTTTTTTTGTATACATGGTACGTTGGTCTAATTTCCAAGCAGTTAAATGAAAAGGAGGGCAATGTATATTACCAGTAACTCATTTGGAGGTTGCAGATTTTAGTATTAGAATTGATGATAATTGTATTTTTTGCTAGCTTCTAGATATTAAAGTTGCGGTCCCCGAATTCTCAGGCTTTTCACATGATTGTATTTAAAGCTATTAAAAATACGTGCAATTTCATTCCGCAAATAGCTATATTTCAATTTAATCTTTAATCTGTTCAAAGTTGGTTTTGACTGGCGGAGTTCAGCAATCTGTGTACTGACACTGTTGCTTCGAAACCAGCAGGCCTACATGAAGATCACTTGTTGGTAATTTTTGAAATCCATCAATCAGGCAACAACACTGGAAATGGTAATACTGTGGGTTTAACCCTTTGAAGCCTGTTGCACATGAGCAGCTCACAACTCTTCCATTTTATTGTGTAAGATCTGCAGAAGTAACTCTAGTAATTGAGTTGTGAGTGGTATGTTAGTAGTTGAAGAAGGGGGATATTTATTTCTCTGCAGAACTGCAACACACATTTCAATGTTGTACTTTGCGATTCAGTACAAAACTACCACTTAAATGATTAACTAAATGTGAACAACAATGTCACTGTTTCTCAGTTGAAAGAATCTTGGCCATTTTAATTGTGGTCTCAATTGCTGAATGGACTTCTTGTTAAGTATATGGGGTGTGTCATTTAACTTGCTTTCTTCCCTTCTGCTTTTTGTCCCAAGATAGTGGGTTTGGAGGGTAGGTGCTATCAGATAAGTGTAATAATTAAAGCTCTAACAGGATGCTCAGAATGCATCTGATTGTCAGTGGCCATGTAATCAGCTTTATAGCTGTAGTAATCACAGTAGCAAGGAATGCTTGACTTGCTGTTGATTGTTTCTAGTCCTGGTTATGGCAAGACCTGGGGTGGTGTTGGGGGGGTGGGGATATGGGGCATCCATTCAGTCATTGCCTGTGTAATTCTGCTGTAAACAGAAATTTCTATAACAGCCTGATTGAAGCAAAATCATTTATTCTTTCAATACTGACACTTTCTCCCAGCTTCACACAAAAGGAGCTGTTAGAGTCAGGAAATGGCTGTTATTCTGACAGTGAGCACTAGACTGCAATGTCCATTAGGGAGGGTATGACCGGCAATTACGGCACAAATGAATAGAGAGAGTCTGGCTGAGTCTAAACACTAACGATGACACTAGTGCTTTATTCTAGCTAAATTAAAAGAATAGCTTTGCAAAGGACATTACAAGAATTAATTAGTTTAGAGCTGAAATGCTCTCATTAATGACTTTATAGGTGAACTAAGAGATGGTGTCCAACACAATTAGACAGAGATGAGTTGTGCCAATGACTGAAAGTATGTTCTGGAGTGAATCAGAAAGCCTAAATCCTGATTTTAAAGCAGAATTACAACGTATTCAGACCCAGTTTACATCCCTGTTGCATGTAATACAAGCAAAGAGGGAGGGACTTTTGAACTGTACTGGCTGTACCCTTGTAATAAGGAACACCGGTGTGGTGAGTTAATGCCACTGAACAGGTACCATTACCCCATCAATAAGGAATGTGAATATGGTGAGTTCCTGCTACGCACTGTTACCCTTATCCAGATAATAGGGAATGGCAATGTGGTGAATCTATGCCAATTAAATATGCTGCCCATATCCAGATAAAAGGGATACCATTGCAGCGAGGTAATATCATTGGGCTGCTGTACATGCTGTGCATTTTGTGTTTTTAGTTTCGTTGTCCACTATGGTATATCTTGGATATGAATGTAAGAACACAAAGTGGAGTCATGTGGATCAACTCCAGTTTGTTCATGCAAACATCAAAGACTCCAAATTCCAGGGTGTAACTTAAGTTTTCTTTGTACTTCCCTATTCTAACTAGTGTTTTCTTTATACGGATTGGGAAAGATCCAAATTTGATCTTAGCTCCTTCCTGAGTGTAACAATCTCAGCTCAGGGGGACAATGGAAGAGGAACACAACAACACAACAACATTTATACAGCACCCTCCACACCGGGCGGCATTCCAGAGCGCTTAACAACGGTGGAGCCCAATGCCGAGCCAGGGGGAGGGGAGAAGGTGACATAGGCACGGTCGAAGAGGAAGATCTTCAGGTGCAACCTGAAAATGAGGAAAGAAGTGGCAAGGTAAAGGGATTGAGGGAGGGATTTTCGTAGCTTCAGGGCATAGTGACTGAAGGCATAGCTGCTGATGGTGGAGTGGAGGATTTAAGGACGAGGAGGCTGGAGCCAGTAGAGCGAAGGCAGCGGGTAGTGCTGGAGGAGAGGGGAGGTTGGAGAGTTAGGGGATTGCCAAGGCGTGGAGGGTTTTAAACACTAGAGTGAGGATCTTGATGTTGATCCACTCTGTGACAGGGTGCCAGTGGAGTTTGGCAAGGACTGGGTAATCGGGGTACGTAATTTAGTGCGAGTGAGAATGCGGGCCAATATTCTCAGCCAATATTCTCACTAACTGAATATTATTCAGTGCCCCTGCCAGTTACGTCTGTGTGTACAGAGATGGTTAGGGTGGAGTCCAATTGTGATCAGCCTACTGGTATGGATTGTTCAGGTTCACATTTGAAGAATGGTCACTTAACCAGAATACCAGTGAGGCACTGCTGCAGCTTGTGGAACCATGTTGCAAGTCCTCAGTAGCTGCCTTAAAGAGAGCGGAGATAAGAAAAGGTTGGCCCTTTTCCATTGTAATGCATTATTAAAGCATTTGGAATTATCACTAATACTGAGCCTTTTTTATGATTAAAATGTTTGTTGATGCTAAGCCAGAGAACAGTAATATTATGAGTAATGATCACTTGTTGGAAAAAGACATGAGGAAACAACTGATGTGAGCAATACAACTGCTAGAACACGATTCTCTATTTAATAAAGCACAGAATGGGTGGACTGAACACCTGATCTTACTTTCAGATCTGTGCAATTGAGTGAGTCAACTTGGCTCGATTGATGGCATTCTCAACTCAGAGTCAGAAGGTTATTGGTGCAAGCCCCATGTCTAGGCTGACAATGCAGTGCTGCATTTTTAGAGAGGTATCCCATCCTTCAGTTATGACATTACACCAAGCTCCTCTCTACCTGATCGGTTGAATATAAGAGATCCCATGGCACCGTCAAAAAGAGATGGGAGATTCTCTCCGTGTCTTACCCAACAATCCATACAAATATAATTGGTCATTCACTTCATGGCTATTTCAGGGACATTGCTTTGTGCAAATTGGCTGCTGTGTTCACCATCAAAATACACAGTCACACAGACACAAAGCGGTTCACAGTACATCCTGTGAAGCACTTTGAGGCATTCTTCTGAACTGAAAGGCGCTATAACATATGTAAAGATTATTAATAGTAGTATAAGCGGCAAACAATTACACCATGAACATTTAATCCAAACAACGTCTGCTAAAACAAACTCCTTTAACTATGTTACTTGCTCTTCATGAGCAGCCAGGGCCTAAGCACCTATTCGCAGTGATCGCACAATGAAGGATAACCTAAAATATCATTTGTATTATATCTAATGGCTCTGAATTAATGTTCTGCTTTTTCCTTTGTATTTGTTCAAATATTTATGCAAATCTTCCGCGATTTTTGAAATCACATTATACTAATGAAAGTATTGTTCAGTTTAGAATGCTTCATTGTACAAAAGCTTACCTAAGCTTCCAGAAGCACAACTGGATAATCTGATCACATTTTTCATTTCCACAGTGTGCTGAATAAACAAGAATCCTGGATTAACAATTTAAATTAAAATACTTTATGTACTGTGACAGATTATTAAGGACTTGGTATGGATAAAAGACAGATACATGAGCCATGACTACAATATGTGGGGGGAAAGAAAAGGCAAAAAGCTGCTAATCAGATCTAAGTAGTGGGTTCGCATTACTTATAATTGTAGACATGATCAGTGTAGTTCCTATGGTTAGCGAATACAATATGCTTACCTATTTTACGCATAAGGTGAGCACAAAAATGAATGCATTTCAATTTTCTTTTATGCTTAATAAATACACTTGATTCCATCATGCAGAAATCAGCAGATGTGCTCCATGCAATTACTGCCTCCGTTTGACTATTTCAATGCTGAATTTACGATCTTCCGGTGCACATTTGTTTGAATCTGCTCTCACGTCAGCCAAGTGGCATTCACCTGAGCATATCCAACAACTGACGAGTGCGTCTCAGTGACAGCAGAGAGACAAAGCTAGGCTCACAGCTTTTTACACTTCTTGCACTTTTGAACTAGAAATATTAAGACAAGGACAATTTTTTAAGCCCCTTACTGTAAATATGATAAATTCTCCTAATGATCATGCCTCTTGGGAGCAAAATGTCTGCCTCATCAGCCATTAACAGCTGCTCTGAAACACATTGTTTCATTACTAAAATATCCCTCAGGTAACAGCAGCTCATTTTTACCTTTATCAACTTATTCTTAAATGGCGTTGGAAAAGGGTCACTCTTTCCCTTTGGGAGAACTCATGGTAAATCTAAGGTTTCATATTATTGATGAGTATAATTAGACTTATATTTTAAGGTCGTATGTGCCCGCGCTGGAAATAGGGTGCATCGTAATTGCATTAAATGCTAATTTATTTAAGATTTTTGAAACCTTTCTTTTTAATATCTTCTCATGCTGTTGGAGACCAGAAATACAAAGGACAATTTTGCAGATATTAAAATGAAAGCTATATTGGGTGGGATGTAGAGGCGGGGTGTGGGGGGAGGTGTGGGGGCAGGGTATTAAACACGTGATGACTTTGAGAGGAATTTCTTAATTATTTAATTAATTTATTTATTAATTCTTTAATGAGAAAGGTGAAGAATAAGGGGATGTTTCGACCTGTTGTACTCTGGAATCCATTATTAATTCAATGTCGTTGCAATTTAGACCCCAAAGATTGCATTCTTCGGATTTAAATATTGCCATGAGTTCTTCCCCTTTCTCATCATTTCTGTGACATTTCACATTGTGTACTTCAGTCAAAAGGAAGCAATGAACAAGATCACAGAGCTTTCCCATGACCTGCCTCAATAATTTTGTTTTGCTAGGTGAAATGTCATGTATTTTCTACTTAGGTGAAACACGCCATCTTTACAAGGTGACCTTTCCAATGGTTTGACTAAAAGCAAAGTGAACTGCTTACTTATGACCACACATGTTGGATTTGTTTGCCAGCCAGCAATTGAACATCTAATAATTACCATAGGGATGTAAAACAACACTGCTAATAGGCAACTATGGGTACAATTAAATTAATACAACTCTACTGAAAAAACGTTTTGTGGGTGTACATAGCCATGACTGCATTGCTCTCCAGAAACCAAACCAGTCTGTACAAACAGTGGCCCCTGGTTGATGAAATCTGGCTTTTTTATTTCACACTGGCACCGGATATGTGTGCCAAATAAGCATTAAACTCCCACAGTGCTACATACAGGCTCATATCCTGCACGTGTCAAAGGTCACCAGTCAAACTACATGACCCCGCTCTGGTGGTCATTTTTATCCTTGCTGTTGAAAGAAATTTATTTTTCAATTCTTGTTTCACTTACTGCTAAGAAAAAGAGGACGGAATAAATATTATCAGACAGACAGCGCATACTGTTTTTACTCTTTCTTTCCTGCACTGCACAACGCAAGATATTCACTCTGTTTGTTTGAAGTATTTTATATAACAAGACATTCACTGAATGAATGTTAACCATGTATCGTCTCATTCACACGGCTTGTATGAGAATCCTTGCATTTGATGTAGCACCTTATCGCATTGAAATGTTTCAAAGAGCTTTACAGAGACTTTCTGTAAATGTAGTAACTATAATAATAATAATCCTTGCATTTGATATGACACCTTATCAGGTAGTTGAAGTCTCAACTACAACACAGCATATACTGTAAAGTGTAGTGACTGTGTATTTTGTGGGCAAAACGTGGCAGCCAATTGTCCAACGAACAACTATGGAGTGAGTGACCAATTTTATTTGGGGGATTGTAGGCCAGGACACTGAGAGAACCTCCCTTCTCTTTTCGAATAGTGCCATTAATAGCCACCTGAACAGGCGGATGGAACCTTGGTTCAATGTCTCATCCAAAGGATGAGTGCCTCCAAGAATACAACACTCTATTAGAGTGTCAGTTTAGACAATATGATTCCAAGTCCCAACCCACAACTTTCTGGCTCAGAGGTGAGAGTGCTACAACTGTGCAAAGTTGACACAAATGCAAATGCTGCAGCCGATTTACACACAGCAATGTCCCACACACAGCCATGAAGTCAATGACACATTTTATTTAATGCACTGCATTGGAGTGTCAGCCTTAGTGAGCTCAAAATCCTGACATGGTGCTTGAACCCATGACTTTCAGTTGTAGCCATACAATTTTCCAGGCAGAGAACCTTTATATTAATTCTCACTGTCCAGACAAGAACAGTTTCAGCAGGAGTCATTCGATAGCCAGTTATTATTGAGAACCTTGGGCATTTTCTCTCCCTAACAAGAAGGAAGCAGAGGCTATGTATAGTATTCAGTAGCAGTGATAATAGTCCTGCCATGAATTCATAGAAAATCTTATGCACTCTTCCACATTTCAGATTTTACCTTATACAGTTTTGAAACATGAAATCAGAAATCAATGAAATTGTCAACATACAATATGACAAAATTGCTATGAAAAGCAACTATTTATTTCTCTCCGATATCCTGAGGGCACTGATTCATTCTGAAGGATAGCTTCAGTGCTGCTTGGCATCCTTTAGTACATTAGCCAAGTTGTCTTTCTTCATATGTTGGCCTACACACAGGCGAGGTTGGCAGGCTATTTGACCATGGGGGTTATCAAAGCAAGTGCCTGACCCATTCCTAACCCAATGTCCGTGCACACACGCTTCACTGGAGACAGCTGGGATCATTACCCAACGATCAGATGTTGAGGAATCATGGCTATTTTAGTTTCTTCCCTCTCCCAGTGGCTTGCAGTGATCGTAATGGTAATGGCTCAAGTGAGATCAATGCCCAGCATAGATCAAGGGCTAAACTGGGAACTTGGTGGTGTATATCACTGTTTCATACTGGGCAGCCATTAGTGGAGCTGATTAGAACCCATTTCTAGTTCCGTATGACACAGCTCCATGAAGATTCAAACAAAGTGTGTGGTAGATGTGAAGATATTTCATATGGTTTGAACTAAGTTTGCATATTTTAAATCCTATTTTTTTAACTTCTGTGTTAATTTGGCCGCTTATCATTACCCAGTTCTAGTTTTCAAGAAAAAAAAGTCAAGAACTACAAACATAATATTATTTTGTATACCAGATGTTGCCATTTTGTCGACCGACATTTTCCAGCTTTTAATATTTAATCTGCACTGAAAAGTGCTTTTCCAGACTTTGTAAGCACAACTGTTACTGTTATAATCTTTTCACACCTTCATTCAGTTTGTGCTCTTTGGCAGTAAGTTCATAGCCATCTGTTCACACCTCAGTTCAACTTTTCTTTGACAGAATTTATTGATATTCTCCCCCCCCCCCTCCGTCCTGAACTCTTTATGGAATAATTGCCTCACTGGGATATCAATAAATGTTCTTTAGTTCTGTAACATGTAAATGGATACTTTTTAAATATTACTTCAGACCGAAATTATTCGTGTTTTAATTAAATGGGGTCATCCGTTCTTTTTAAAACCCATCAATGAATTAATTTATGGTCCAGAACTTTTTCACATCTTTCCTTGTGGGTTCAAAAAGCTCTTATTTTTATACCTTCAACGTCCTTGTACTCATTTTTCTCTCTCTTTCTGTCCTCACTGTGAAAACATTCACTCCTAATGAGAGGGAAAGCCCACAAGTGACTATAAAAAAATTCTAGGCCTCTTGAAGCCATGAGTGTTCAAAATCGCTCTTTCAGACAAAACCGCCACAAGGCTGATTTGTGCACAAAATTACATTCTGGGCAAAGGCTTTCTGGAGTCACAGGTCTAGCCGTGAATACCTCTGATAATTTAATTAACAATGGAGCCTTGTCATATGGACGTGCCTTGCTTACAAAAACACTTTTATTGAAAATACAGTTTATTCTTATTACAGGACTTCAGTGTATTTAAAAAATAATTATAGGTAAATGACGTGCAAGATTGGTCTGTAGTGGGCCATGATAGATTATAGAGCCAGAGAAATCAGGAAATTTTAGTGACCCAAACTTAGTCTCTTTTGCGTTTATTTGCAAATATTGTTAATTAACCTAATTGGGACCACCTTAGGCTAGAGAGGTCTTTGCCAAAACTTATACATTGAAAGAACACGCCCTTTAACATTGTGCATATGATATCACGTCAAATGTTAGCACTTTTCATGGCTCTGATGTCTCCGGCTGGACATGAGTCTTGGTTCATCTTAGATTAACTTATTTTTCGGCATTTTTACTTTTAAAGTAGGCGGTTCAGGGGATTTGATCGGGTTAGAATTTCTGGTCTCCGCGGTAGAGATGAAATAGTTTTTTTTTAATCACACGCTGGTTCAGAAAGTGACCATCAAATTTCCTGAAATCATGTATGTGTGTATGATTTCCTGACCATCCAGTAAATCACCTTGATTTCCATGACCATCCAGTTGACCATCTGAAAATCACTATCTAGTAGTACTGTCCTCCCACTAGAAAGTATGTGCATGTGGATGTGAGGATTGGGCTGAACTAAATACTTTTTATGATTATATAGCCTGCTGACAATCAATGTCCAAGCTCAAGCACGAAGAATTTTTGCCTGCATGTTGGAGCCCTATACAAGCTAGTGTTAGTGTCTATGAATACAGACATTATGGAATTGTCTTTCCATTATCATGCCAAATGCAGGGGGAAAAAATGAAACAATGACACCCAAAATCTTTCACAACGGAAAGCAGATGTAACACGAATCGCTTGGTTTTGTATTCATTGTTAAAAGATTGCTTCATCATGTTTTGATGAAGAACTCTCCTGTTTTAGGTATGGGGTTAACGGGGATCTTGGATGAAACTTCACAACTTAATTTGCAAAACAATAGTTAATGGAACATGCTTTTTTTGAGTCAGATGTTTGTTTGAAATGCAATTCAGGGTTACAGATTCAGGGATACTGTATGCATTCTTCTGTGCAAGGCTAATAGCGAGTTAGGAATTGGGAAACCTCCCGCGGTTTAGTTTCTGCAAGACAATCCCATTCCTTTTTATTCAGTTCCTCTGGCTGTTGACATCTACCACATTGCTGTTAACACTCCAACTTTGATCTCCCGGTCTTTGGCATCTTTAATTCATAGAGCTGTTTCTAGATTCCCTGCTGAAAGCATCCCAAAATGATCACTTTGTTACTTATCCTCCTCGCCTTTACTGCAGTGTCCCATTTCCAATTATAGTATCTATTTGTCAATTTCTGGCTTGTTTGTAAATCAAGCAAACAGTGACGTCTGCTCACTCGAGTGGATTTGCAAGTTATGGCCTATCAGTCAACAGATGGGGTGGGAAGAACTCAGTGCTGTCAGGTGCAAACTCTTTGCATCTTTGCATCTCTGCCAGAATCACTGACAGATAATGTAGGTGCTATGGTAGACTATGGGGCAACAATAGTCAATGAAATAAATTCCAAATCCAAAGTGAGCTGCGTAGGAGTTGGCAGAATCTTGCCAGATAGGCTTCCGATGGACCGGCATCTTGTTAAATATGATGGCAAAATATCCCTCTCTGAGTTTACAGTTCCATTTTCGCATTGCTTCTAGTGATTCCTATTAGCTGGTTGTGCCACAGGGCTGCTAGTTGTTAGAAATAATGCAATATACATCATCATTTCATTTCATCTTGATGATTGGGGTGAATGGGGGTGGGGGGTGGGGAGGGAATAGTTCTCTGGTTTAGAGAGGTGGTCTTATGTTTGATATACCTGGTGTATGTGTGTGTGGGAGGGGAGAAGATGAGAGGGAGAAGAACTAATAATTGGATAAAATATAATCTCCCAATGTTCACTGGTCACCTTGTACAGAAGAAACAAGGAAATGACATTGAAAGCATCAAGATTGAACATCATTGGAAGATTGTGTGAGGAGAGAAAATAAGGGGGAAATTACAAAGTAAAACTAGAGTGGCAATTTACAACATGTTCTTCCACCTCTGATAGATTGATAGATTACAGTACTGCAGTACAAGTGAACTCTTGACAGAAACTAAAAAAGTGTTTTTTTCATTTGTGATCCACTGCAATTTCCACATGGGCTTGCAAAAAGCTCACACATGCTGTAATGTTAAATAATCGCCTTGCCCATTTAGCACACTTGGCTGTTATGAGAAAAGCACTATGCTGGACTTCCCCAAAGAATTACAGATCAGTGCTGTATCCTTCAAACTGCTCTGTTCCTTTATTGAACTGATTTGCTGAGAATGATTGTATCACTGCTGAAAGCGATCACTTTGCCAAAGGTGGGGCAGATTGCAGGGGGTGAAGAGTGTGCGGTGGGGGGAGAGCTCTGTGCTGAAACGGACTGCTGCTCCCTCACATATGGAAAAATAAGCCCCGCTCTGGAAATTCCTATTTGTGTATGAGTATATAAATTAAGAGGCTTGTGTGTTTGTGTGCACATGCACATGCGTACAGTGTGCGATGCATCTGCAGTGAAAGCTGTCCTTCCCATCACCTTGATTAAATAGTACAGAATATAAACTGGTGCTGTCAGTGTCGGGGGGAGTTTTCAGACAGGTTCAGTTCCTGGAACTGCTTGAATGCTTTGCTCCAAAATATCTGCTGCAATCCTGCCATATTGGCCGTGGCAGCAGGCGATAGACTTGCTTCAAGTGCCAATTTTGTTTTGCATTTTAAAAACGATATATATTAGTTTCATCAAAACTAAGATAGATACAAGTTTGCAGATTTTGAGGTGTTAATGCAATGATGCAATCATATTACTGATCGCCTTGTCATACAACCACCGTACATAATCATGGTAAAGTGCCTTGCAAAACACGTTACCATGCCAACAACTCTTTCTCTGTTCCCCCTCCCCCCCCCCCCCAGTTTTTAATTTTCTGCGACTAGCTAATTAATTTAATTACACCTGGATTAAGATACCACCTACTAACGTGGCAATAACCATCAGAAAAATTACAGGTTAGCAATCAAGGTAAGTAGTGTAGAGGAAGCCTGGACAAAGCTGCAGTATTATTATGATTTGGTCGAGTGCAACGTTTTAAGTTTGCAATTCAACAGCCACCTGCTCTAATCAACTGGTTTCGGTATAGTGCCAAAAAACAGCGTCATACTGGTTTCAGCACACATTATGTACTAAATCTGTAACACTTTACCATATGTGTACATACCACTAAATATTAAGGTCACTGGGCTTTAAGGAAACCTGGTTTGACCACGATGAAAACCCTACTTGCTAACCCAGGATGAAACCCAGGACCTTCCTGGATCACATGTGAACTGGACAAGTTGCTGATTCATCCATTTGACATTTAATGATTGGAATTATCTGACTATTGAGTCTGTGTTTTTAATAATAATAATAACAGTAATAATAATCCTTGCATGTGATACGGTGCCTTGTCATCCCATCAAAATGTCTTGTAAGGGCTTCATAGGGTTTTATTGTGAAGTGTAGTGAGTGTATTTGTAGGCAGTCTATTTGTGCACAGCAAATGTCCTACAAACACCCATGTAATGAATATGTAATTTTATGTGGGGAGGATTGCAGTTAGGACACTGAGAGAAGTGCCCTTCTCTTTTGGAAAAGTGCCATGGGATCCTTAACATCCACCTGGACAAACAGACGGGACCTTGGTTTAATGTCTCATCTGAAGGACGGGACGGGATTTCATTAGAGATCTCGCTGGTAAGTATTCTGTGCATGACTGCAAGTTTGCACCCAACAGCAGGGATCCCTGCTCTATCTCTCTACTGCACCATTGGTATTTACATTTCTAAAGGTACTCTCTGAAGGGGAAATCAAAGGTTTAGACAGGAGCAATATGTTTCACTGCTACAGTTGACATCAAACCTTCTACTGTCCACTAACTGACAAATCCAGTCGTGATAATCATTGTGGAATAAGGAAATGATGCTAATTTCCTGAACTGACATCCTTATATTATTTGCTGTCCAAATGGACCACTGTTTGAATGCTCCACAGTCTGATGTCTCAGAAATTATTTATTGAATAAACATCTCAAGGCAGATGAAAAGGATAAAATGTAATCGTCCTGCATGGTAAACAGAATACAAAATTGGTTACAATGGAGCACTATATTTGTTCCATTCTCGAACAGACCTTCTTTAACCCGGTGTCACTGCCCGTGAGTGATGGCAATATATCAATCCAAAGCATCGCGTGTTTTTACTCTATGGGATACAATCGTGAGACAATACAGTTTGTTTTCTGCCCTTTGCTATCTCACCTTTCATAATATTATCTGAAACAAACAAAATGATTATAACATTTTGGTTGAATACAATTAACAACTAGTCATTAAGTTTGTAAACAATGAGATGTTGTTTTCCCATTTCCAGTATCATTTTGAGCCACTTAACTAATTATGCTTTCTGAGGTTATTGCGCTTTTGATGCTTGATGATTGTTGTGAATGTTTTTATACTTTACACTCAGAAGAGAAGGTTTTATTAAGCACGGCACCAAAATAATTTCTTTATTAAATTCCCCTCTGGGTGAGTGTTGGAAACTTGTAGAATTAAACGTCACATTCTGGACATTAAGCTAATAGATGTCTAAACTGTATTATTACTTTTTTTTTAAATTGCCTTTTGGACATTGCTTAAAGTCTGCTTGACGAACTTGTATCTAATTTGCAAAACAGTAATTCGCTAGAAGAGCCGGGCTGGAGTTCCTAATATAAGGAAAGAATTAGTAAATTTTGCAGCTGCTTAGCATGCTGAAACATCTCAAAGTACTTTACCGGTAATTCCCGTCAAGTGAAGTGACTATTTTTGTAAGCAAACCTGGCAGCCATTTGCATGAGCAAGGCCCACAAACAGCCACACATCAGTGAATGATCAATTAATCTGGAAGATTGTTGCCCAGGATAATGGCGGGGGGGAGAACTCACTGCTCTTTTTGAATCGTGTCATGAGATCTTTACAAAGATATGATAAAAATGTCTAGATCTAAAGACAGATATTCTCTATGTTGCTAATGGCTTTTGGGTTTCCCTCGTCTCTATTTCTTTCCTGGCTTCCTGTATTATGGCTTGTATTTTCCTGCAATTTCTACCTGACTTTTGCCCTTTCACTACCCCTTGCAGTGAAGGAAAATGCTAACCTTTGTTTCCTCTAGTTCCTGTCAGAACCTTTTCCATAGCTGAACAGATGAGCAAAACAGATTCTTCAGAGACAATTTTACACAGAGTTACATCCATCTGATTCAATTATAAATTAAATTGATTAACGAACCGTGGCTCATTATGGGAATAAATTACTCAGAACTGTCTTTTGACAAAAAATGTGTAAAATAAAAAATAATGGGCTTCCTTCACCGTATGATATTGCCATAAACTGAAGCTGAATTGCATTTTTTTTATCATCCAGGGCCTCTTGGTGTAGTTCGAGGTGCAAATGATCATTTATGAATTTTTTGAGGTTCTGCAGTTTTAATTAGCTGTTGCCTCACTGTAATTGGCAGCTTGTATTTTGAAGGTGCTGGATGTTTACTGCTCTGTTCCTAGCCTGAAACTCTCGTTTCCCCAGCTGACTCTACTGATTTGGAGTAAATGTTAACTCAGTGAATCCAGAGATAAATCTGTAGAAATACGGGGTTGGACTCTACATTGAAAATTTGGCACACTCATAGCACCGTATATGGGGATTGCTAAAAGGAAGTGTCAAATAATTTCGATCCAATGTAGTCAAACGGATTTTAGGATTACTTGCAATTACAGAAACAGATTAAACATGGGCAAAAACAGATAAGTGAAGTGAGTTTCTCCCAGTGTCCTGGTCAACAATCCCCCCCTCCAAATTTATTACTCACTTCATGGACATTTGTGGGACGTTGCTGTGCACAAATTAGCTTCCGCGATCGACTACAACATAGAGGTCGCCAACTTTACAGTACATCCTGTCAAATGCTTTTCAAGATGACCTCCCGGTGAGAAAGGTGCTATATCAAATGGAAGGATGATTTTTTAATGTTATTATGGTAGATAGGGAAGCAGAAGTCCTTAATGTAATGCATAGTATTGTATTGTTAACAGAATTATATGAACTGTAGCTGCAGATTTTACTGCATCAACTCAAGTTGATTAGACCATAGTATACTCATATTTTCATACTCCCTGTTAGGTTAAATGAGCTGCCGCTCACTTATTTACACAAGTACTTTCCCAGCATCTGTGAATAAAAAGGCTGGTGCCTGATAATGACGTTTAAAAATTAAGGGCAATTACAGGCCCCTAAAACAGATTTGAATTATTTGCCACAAAAATAGCTTCAATTTCTAGCTGTGAAACTGATTATGAACTGACATAATTAAAGTCTGTAAATAAATGTAATTGTAGTGGTTGGGCCTTGGCGATTACTGGGAGCAAATTCACTCCCTTCTTCAATTTAGCGCTGAAAGATTAGATGTTTCTAAATTATCAGAAAACTAATTTCAATTTCTTCCTCTGTAACTGGTCAGGTATTCGAAATATTTAACTAGCGTTACCAGTGATTCTCCAGCACTAGGTCCATGGTCGTCAGGTCAGGGAAGGTCTGGTCGATTTAGAATTTGTTGTTTTTCCAGCTGTAGTGTAATGAGCAGCCTCTGGGCCTCTCCGACCAACTCTCCAAGGGTGGAGCCTGACCCCTCTTTTGTAACCAAGTTCAGATGGAGTGCTGGACACAGTTGGCTGAAAGAAAAGCAGTTTATTGAGATGCAGTGTGCAGATTATTCACCCATAAATACACGGTCAATAGCTTTATGGCACTATAAGGTACAATAGAAATAACAATCTTGACATTTTACATAGGGTCTGTCGGGTTGGGAGAACACCTCAAAGCGCTTTGCAGGATATACTGTAAATTGTAGGCAAATGTAATCCTGTGAAATGCTTCAAGGTGTTTTGACAATGTGATCAGGTGCTCTATCAAATACAAGGATTAGATTGTTGTTATAGCAGCCGCATGACATCCTGGAATCAAACTTGACATGACACATTCGGCCTATATCTGAGGCTTCACTCTGCATTACAGCTGAACAAGGAAACTTGAGTCAACTGAGCACTCCCTTGTTGCATGCACATCTTAAGTTTCTGGCAGAAAAGCTGTTTGTTTACAGAGCTGAAAATTGCTGGATCTCATGACAAAGATCTTCATGCCAGGTAATAGCTAGAGACCAGAGGGAGAGAGAGAGAAAAGGAGAAGGAGAAATCAACCCATGGCTGGTGTAAAAGAGGGCGATTTTCCGGCTCCACACCAAATGCAAGCTATGAGCCAACCTGAAACTGACCCATGTCAAACATTACCATGAAAGTTCCTCCAAAGGTGCCTTCCTCCATGATCTTCTCTCAGAGGTGCAGCAGCTACCTGCATGTGGAGCATCAGTAGATAGATTTCTAGTAGCTCAGTAACCATCATAATGAATCATTTGCACCTGCACCTGTCCTTATAATCTTCAATTCAGTTTTTAGCTGGACATCAGTAGGATTTTATTAACCCAGCATTGCACCATTTTGCTGGCAGTCTGCATCATATACTGTAATATACTCAGCACCTTGGGACGTCCTCCCGACGTGAATGGCGCTACACAAATGTAATTTTGTATTGTATATGGTGATGGTCCCTGAGCTGGTAATTTCAGCACCCTCTAATGATGTGCATGGTTAGTTAATGAGGTTTTTCCATTATCTGTATATGTGTAAATATTGTCAAACTGCACAAAGCTTATTGGCAAAGGACCATGCTGTAGAGAATTATTTTAATGGCAGTGTACTGTGTATATATATATATTTCTAAAAATATTAATTTGGATTTGTTCATCGACAGCAATGAATTCAAACAGAAGATAGACAAAGTGTCACATATTTTCTTCTCTGTCTGCCTTATCTCTGTCTCTTATATCTTGGCCTCTTTCTTGAGTCATTACTAATTTTAGCTACCCTGACTTCGCAATTTCAGCGACACCCAACTTTGTTCCTTCTGAGCCTATTCTGGGGCTGACAATAAAACATCAGGAATTGTTCTTCAGTCTCCACAAAATAAAGATGGAAATATAGCAAAGGTCTCTCCAGTTTCTTTTCCACTTAAAAAATAAGCTTTTAATTCCATATACTAAAAGAAGAATGCTATGAATTAAAACATATATACACCATTATTAAAAGAGCCAAGTAAATAATAAATGGAAGGTTTTACTGACAAAACAATTTGCTTTGAAAAACAGTACTTTACAGGACACAAAAAAAATGTGCAATCAGTCTCTCTCTCTCACAAAGACATCTCAAATCTGATCTCCCACTCTGCCCTGGAGCCTCAATAGATAAACAATTTCAGAGGCTCACACCTCAACAAAGGCCCTTGAACCTAACGAACTGTTCAATGAAGTTCAGGTTGGAACTTCAAAGAACGTACTCAATTCTAGAATGAAAGAGTTTAACTATTGTTTTTGGGACAATACCCTCGATTATCTTAACTCTAAACTTGTTTACGTCTGAGTGTGAACAGTTAGAAAACCATGTTCTTTCAAGCATCTCCCAGACGTCACAGAATCACTACAGTTGATTGCTCTGATTGCTGGCTATTTTCTATGTATATGGACAGAAATTCCACCCAAGTCTCAATTTAATAGAATTTGGTAAATTGTTGAATTCAGTTTCAACTTTGAAGCCTGTCTTCTGTAAGTTCTTAAAAGAAGAAACTCAATGACTGTATTTAAGAATTTGACAAATTCTGAATGTTCTGAAATTGTACCTTAATAGGGTGAACTGAGACCCAGATGGAATTTCTATCCTGCCCTGGCTTAACAGCTTTTGTTTTAGAAGTTGTCACACAAGGCATAAGTACCAAGTAATCCTGTGGACATGAAATTGCTATAAGATGCAAAAGAGGTTCAGATAGAACATCTCTTAGTTTTAAAGTTAAATATCACATGACACTGTCAATCCAGCAGAGTTCTTGGCTGGCTGTAGGGCATTCTGATTTCAGATTGCAATGAACACATGACCTAGGTATATTGCTTGTGCTGAGTGCATTTGTGCACTGCTATAGATAATGGTGCAGGGAATGTAGATAAGTGTGGTGATTTCATATCAGGTAAGCCCTGATTTACAGTAATCACTAATGCACATTGTACTATTGGCAAAATCTGGGTGATTTAGAGTGATTGTTCTGGGGATTAAGATCAATACATTGTTTGCATTTGTTACTATCTGCTTTCAGCCCTCTCCCCCTCTCTCTCTATATATATATACATACATACACATTCTTTTCTTTTCAGATCTAGCAAGTCTTGTGCTGAATTATTTGCACCATTTGAAGTGTGGCTGCAAGCATTTAGCTAAAAGCTTCTCTGTAGCCCTCACTGCTAACACAAGTGACACTATGCATCTTGCTCCCTGCTAATTTTCTCTCTCGAAAAAAAAACCAGGTTGGATAATGAAACTAGAAATTGGATCAAAATGCATCTTAATAAGCAAATTAATTTGGACTTTGCTCAGATTAAATCAATTTATCAAACTGTAGTTGCAGCTCCCCAATGAATGGGTTGACAAAGAAGCTGCCCAGTATGTGGCCAGACTGGTCTGCTATTACAATCCCCTATTCTTTGCTGAGTTAAGTGATCTCCACGCCAATGGTGAGGTACAAATAGCTCTTGGCATCATGGTACTGAATAAGTTAAAAATCAATGAGAATTCTGATTCTTTGTGAGCTCTATTGGACATTGAGTGAGAAGAAGATTGGCATTTCTCTCCCCCCCCCCCTCCTTGGCATTGGACTTGTATGTGAAAATGACCACTTGGATGAGGTATAATCCTAGTGGAACTATACCCTAGTATGGAGCTTCTACCTTCAGGAAAGTAGAGCATTTGATAGAGATAAGTAAAATATATAGGTAGTTGCAGTCTTTGCACATACTTATCTGCCTTCCACTAGAAATAAGCACAGGTCTAGTCCAGTTCAAATTTGACTACTGGTTAATTTGGATGAGGGGAGTAAGTGACAGGATAAGGCATTCATGTCGGTTTGGGAGACTTCTCATTAGGTTTTGCCTCAGGATAGAAATTAATGTGGTACCAATAATAAGGTAGACCCTGGTGAAAGTCACCTTTCACATTATTGTTTATTGCCTACAGTCCCACTGCTCCCCTCCCATACACAGAAGTGAAATTCAAGCTACTCTATTCAATATTACACAAAAGCAAGATACCACACAAAATGGTTGGTTAAAAACATATTGTTAATTTCAAAATCCTCATCACAATTGCATTATGGATTTGTACTTATAATAATCGTACATTTTTGTACAACGCCTTTCAACCCAGGCAGGGGTTCCAAAGCACTTCACAGAATACACTATAAAAGTGGAGGGACTGTGTATTTTGTGGGCAAACGTGGTCATGTTGGGATTAAAATGGAAACTTTGACACAATTGCAATAAATTCGACTTTAGTCTCTCTTTTGACTTCTATACAGGAAACAGCAGCTTTAGAAATTTGCTTTGTTTCTACGTTTCATTTATTTTGGCTTGCTGAGTTTATGGATTCAAATGGAGTACTGCTTCACTCTTCCCCAAGTTCTACTTGTATATTTTTCAGTTCAACTGCAATTTGACTTTGGCTGAAAGCCACTTCTTTTCAGAAATGATCCTGAGAAACTGCGGTGTCAATGACGTGCCATAGTTTAATGCAGCAGATAAGATTTTATAAAGTTACATAAAAGCACCGTCTAAGAATAGACCTGTGAGATTTGATAGTTGTCCCTATCCTACAAAAAACTAATCCGTCAAAGAGGCATCTTCTTTCCAAATGAAAAAGCAAGCCCAAATGGAATAGAGAATAAAGGGGAAAAAAAACATAGTGGCAAGTGGAAAATCAACATCTTTTTAAATAGGAATAGTATAAACAGATTGCTATTTACTGTTGCCCACATTCAAACAATTGTAGGGACCCCATTTCAAATGTCAAGTTAACTGTCTGCATTTTGGTGCTAATAAAACATTAAACAGAAAGAATGACGTTAGGCCAGTATCTTGCACTTAGTGCTGAATTACCAAAGCCGCCTCTAATTTGCCCATGATCTCATGTTCCTCTCAGTCTAAGAGCTTTTACAGGTCAAAAGAGGTTTGTCTGACTTTCTTTCTCGGTCAGGAATTTAAAAACATAATTACATTCCTTCTGTGGATACTGTAGCTTCTTGGCGCAGTTTTTGACCTCTCAATAGTTTGCTTGACCTACAGGGCCATAAAGCCAATAATATGTTGAAAGAGAGTTATAGCTGAAGAGTATTCATGTAAAGAAATACATACCAATGCCTGAAATCTCTTCATTTATTTAATGCTATCTGACACACTGATTGTTGGCATTCATAAAATTGCCCTCTTAACTTCTGACACATTTTGGCAGGTTGTCAGCATAGTTTCCAAAATATCTTTTTGCATCCATATAATTTTCTCAAATTACATATTTGAAAATAAGTTTATCTTGGGGCTATACTTTAAGGTAGCTTTGAAAATCTTTATCCTACACTCCTTACTCAATATATAAGAACTTTTATGAAGGACATAGCTGTTTCAAAAGCCATTTCTCTTCTAGATCCTGGGTGCAACGATTAAGGAGTAATATACCGTGCTGTGGCCTTTGGATACCACAGAAAAATGGCTTGGTGCTAATGTTTGCTAGATGGTCAAACATCCAATTTCATTAATCTTATTTGTTATTTATTTAGTAGTTATGAAATGTGTGGAGTTTAGCATCGAAAGTGCCACTGGGTGATCCTGCTTAGAAAAAGGTTGTGATGTTGTTAAAGTTGAAACTTTGGAAGGATTGCAGTCAGATCTCATTACCTTGTATTGCAAATGACTTCAATATTTAATGTGGGTTATAAGAAGCACTTGATGTTCTATTCAATGGTTATTCGTTAGAGCGCAGTGACAGAGATGACTATTAATGGAGTTAAATGTTATTGCATTAATAGAAAGTGTGAATACTTTTAGATTTAAAAATGGCCAGAATGCAATACATTTGAGAAAAATATTTCATTTTAGAGTATATGCACAGCTTGGATCAGTGTTAATGAAGTCTGACTGTGCCTTAAAAAATGCTGTTCTGGTTTCCGTGTGTTTATTCAATAAAGGAGAGTAAACATGAAAAGGCACTTTTGACTTGCTCTCTTTCATGCTAATAATGGCTGCATAGATAAAGCAGAAATGAAGTAAATCTCCCTGTGAGCAATGCCCCTCTTCACAGGAATGTGTCATAATGAACGATTGCATTTTTAATAAAATTTAATTAAGAGAAGTCAAGAATAAATGAGTGAAAGTTCTGAATCTGCTTTGGATGAGGGCTTGATTGTGCAGTTCACATAGACATATCCTTTACGAGCAGTAGAGCAAACCGAAACAGAAATGACCAGGTAATGAAGATAGATGCATTCACTTATCAGTGAGCCATTACTGGGGCTCGCTGTTACATTAAAAATCACAGATAGCTTGACGGCTCTTGCCACATAGAAACGAATTCACGAACAACAGCCTACAATGTGCAGTGTGCATTGCAAATGAATTTAGGACACTAATTAAATGATGTTGAGACATTATGCAAACTCCAGCTTTAATCTCTGTTAGAGGAAGCACACAGCGGTTTTGCTTGCAGTTTTCACACGAGAGTTGATGCACAGACCCAAGGTGCCCAAGCGTAAGCCAAACTGTGCTGTAAGGTAATGCACACAAGTGAAAGCAGTTTTAGTAGTAAGCAGTGAATACAGGTTAAATGCAGATCCAACATTCTGTCAGAAATGGATTTGAAGATAATAAGACCTAAAGCCCAAAATATGTTATGCTGTTAACCTTAAAACATAGGGCCTGAAATCCTATCTTTACATATGTAGAGTTAATAATGGAATTTGAAAAGTAAAATAACATAACCCATCTTAAAATCCTAGCGAAATTATATAGGCTGCTTTTTTTGCAGCCTAAAAATTGTCCACATTATTATGACCATAAAAACCTAAAACTTCATTAACAGATAAGCTTCATAGCACCATTTGTTTGTTTTCTAACTTCCTTCATTTTAGGCTGCTTTAAGACCATTGCTGATTTATAGTTGGTACATTGGCATAAATATGTTGCAGGCTGCTGTAGAAGGGACCAACATGGCAGATTAGACAATGGGTAGGAACTAGGATATACAGTGTTGCTTTTAAGTTTATTTTTTATTATTATTGTTATTATTATCTGCTATTGCTGCCTTTAGCCATAAATGGCTGTCTCTTAGACAAAAGATAATCCTGTTACACTGAGGTACAGTTCCTCTTATTAAATCTCTATCTACATGGTTCTAACGCTAAGATCAAGAGAATTTTAGTTTCTGCAAACAGGTGTGTTTGAACCTCATTGACCACTGCCTATTAATTCCATTTTATCTTCTATATCATTTTCAAATCCTGTGAAAAAAACCTTTAACCACTGTACACAAAACTTAAAAATAAAACTTAATGTAGGGTCTAAAACTGAGGATAGTACTGAGGAAAGATTCTGAAATATGCTCCATGGAAATAGCCAATAATTCTGCATTATTAGTTTTTGCAATGTATTTAACTACCTAGTTTTGGAAACATTGATGATAAACACTAAAAGTTTGTTTGAAAGCCTTGGATTGTTCACTGTAAGTGATTTAAAACCCTAAAATTACAACAGGAAATTGTTGCAATGGAATCAAAATACAGAGAACAATTTTTTGAATAAGATCATTTTAAATCATAGCCNTTTTTTATAAAAATGATTGCGTTTGTATACAAAGGCAACTGACCATGGTAACTTTCTGCTTTAGAATTTCATCTTGAACTATGTGAAGTTAGTGATATGCATTTATTATAATAATAAATTATTATTTATTAATAATTATTAATAAATATTAATAATATTGGCGAATTGGCGAATTATTCACGCCAAGAGAAATTTCTCACTCTCTGTGTAATTCTGAAATTGGTTTACAGTGTCCATTTAGGGGGTTAGGAGACCAAGAGGTCTTGTAGGGTTTAAGCTTGACCCATAACTCTTCTGTTATGATGTTACATTTTCTGATCCGGTCCTTCTGCGTTTTCTTAATGCTAGAAACCCTATAATATCACAAGAGAACTTAGATGTAGGAGGCTCTTTGACCCATTTCATTTAATCCTTCCAGAATACCAATGGCACGGCACCATTTTGCCTTTACAGGATTAAGCTTTTTTTTTATTTTAAGGATTATGGTCCCTGTCACCTATCCAGGTAATCCCTGCAGCTGTTCATAGCCTCGGTTTAAAGAAATACTCATTAATAATAATAATGAATAATAATAAGAAGAATACTTGCATTTGAAGATTCCTAGCTTAAGTAGTTGTTTCTAATAGCTCATCTAACACTGGGAATCAGTCTTATTGTCCTCTTCTGTACTACCTTTGTGTGTATGCAGTACTCCAGGTGCAGCTTGACCAGACCACTGTACATTTTGTGCATGACATCTAGGAATATGAATTCAAAAGCTTTCGCAAATTTAACAAGATAGTTTAGTAAAAACAACTCTTTCGAATTCCGGTTACTTTATATCATGTAACGGAGCAACAAATATAATTTCATTTTAAAATATGGGTTAATATACAACATTGTCTGCTGTAAAAGATTTAACATTTCGCTAGAGGGTTGAAAACTGTAGAATACAAATATAAACACTGTATATAATAAACACCAGGCCTCACTGGTTTAATAATATATAATGATGTATACCAATGTGCATGTATAATATTTTATTTTCTCATAAGATACTATTTGGTTAGATTTACAACCAGCAGAGTCGTGTAAACCAATATGTACTTGCAGTCATAATTTTATTTGAACTTTGCAAAATGAATTGCAGTAATAATTAGAAGTCACCAGATGTGAGTTATTGCTTTGTGTTTTGCTGTCTTGATTCTTTGGCTATAGGCTATTTATGTTCATAGCATCAACACATTAAGATATTTGTTTTGTGTTTCACAGTACCACCTACAGAATGGCTCAGCATGGATGCTCGTTGCTGTCCGCTGGCAGAATTGGATGCTTCTTGCAGTCATCTTGGGCCTAATGGCTGTTGTGCCATTCACTGTGTACAGGATGATGACAGCCTTTGACAACCCACCACCCCATTCTTTGTTCAAGGCAGCATCTATTTGTTTTGGGCTGCTGGCAGAAAGCATCCTAGTCAAGTGAGTAGATGCAGGTGCAATTTTTGCAAATTAACTCTTTTACCGCTAAACACCTGCACTTCAATAAACTCCCCAAAGACCTCAGAAAACACACTATATTTGATAAATAATAGGCTGCTTCAAAAATTAATTTACTAGCAATTCTTATAACATTACATGTCTACACATGCTTAATTTTCTATCTCCAGTAAGCAGGTAATCTGATTTCTGCTGCGGTTTTAATCATCTCAGAATATGTGCTAAAGTAGGCAACGAATGCTCACTATTGGTGTGTAGTGCCATTGTTTAAATGCACAAGTAAGTCATAAGATTGTACATTGCTTATTATCCTATACCTCTCTTGAAAATCAGCTGGAAATAGTATTAACTACGGAAGTTATTATATTTTTAATTAAGCTGGGATAACTTCTATTATAGCAATAGCACAATTACTGTCAATAGAGTGAGGTGTAATGAAATTGTCACATCTGGATCAATTTTTCATACGAAAATAAAAGTGAATGGAATTTTGGGACTATAATTTTTTTACTACCTAAGTAATTCGGTAAATTAATATTTTGATCCATCTGCTGCATCTACCACTTCCCCAACCACTGAATTCTTCAGAAGTTTTCAACTTTCTACTGAACAAAATCAAATCCAGCTATTGTAAATTCCCCTTTGTTGAAATCATTGTTGTTGGAGACTTAGGTGCTCATAATGAATGCCTCTCCTAAGTTGCCAGAGGACAGGTTCAGAATCTCATTTCTTCATGTGGTAAGAGTGGCAGCATCTTAACGAATCTGAAGATTCCCAAGCTGACTTTATCTTCACACACAACCTCTGTAAGCAAAATATTAGAGCTGCTAAATGTTGCTTTCTTGGAAAGAAGCAGCAACGGTTTCCTAATTGCCCCTCTAGCATTTGTTCCTTCTGATCCCTCAACAAAGCTTTCTCTCAAAACTTATTTTAATCCTTCTTTACACCACTTTTCAAAGCAAAAGAGAAAACTATCCTCTTTGGCACATGTTTCTTCTGTAATTCTTATCTTTATGATCTCGACAAATAATCTTCTCCCATTGCTCCATTCTGCTCTAGTACCATAAACACGTATAATTTTAGTCTCACCATTTCGATATATACCCTCATTTCACACCCTCAGTACCCACAACCATTGCTTCGCTTCAGCACAGTAGTTACCTTAATGCATGCCCTGTAAAACACAGACATAATGTTGTTTCTTTCAGCTCCTCAAAGCTTTTTTTTGTCTTTTTGTATTTCTAAGCAGAAGCGACCTTCTCTTACCTCTGATGGCAGTCAATACACTTCTAACTCATTCTTTCTTAGGATCTCAAGACTATGGAACTCTTTAACTCCTAGTTTTTCTCTCCTCCTACAATCTACAGGTTTTACAAACCACTTTAGAATCACCCAACCCCTTATTTTATGCTATTCTTTTCAACTAATTAACAGCATTACCCATCATGTGACTTTACAAAGTGCTGTGAATTAGGGTATCAGCAAGGCAGCATATGAGATGATAAAACATCCAACATATACACACTATGTGCAACTAGTCTTTCTCCTACATTACTCAATACCAACTTAGATATACAATACATCTGCCATTAAATAATAATATTTGCTAAAATTTTCATCTTGAACTTATGAGTGGAACTTTTCTGCTGTCAACTTCAGTTCCCAAAGTGAAGACAACAGCATTTGCTCTGAAATTACATTCTGCTACTTTCTTCAGAGAAACCTTCAAAATGAACCACCGTGTAATAAAATTACAATGGCATAAGTGAGTTACTTTCAACAGTGATTGCTACTACAATTTTGTGGAGTTTTTGATTACATTGCCCATTTAGAGGGAGCTGTGAACACTTCCATCTGACTGGTTGCACCGCAGGAGAGCTGAGTGGCAATAGGATAGCAGAGTCACACGTGAATACATTGCACTCGGTAACTAGTATCTAACTGAGAAACTAAATACAACTCTCAGAGTCTTTAGAAACCAGCTGTATTTCTTATTTGTGGGACAAGGTTAGCACTGTTCCAGATTTGTAATCCTCCCCCCCGCCCATCACCCCGAAGCCTTGCACATTTGAAACCACCAAAAATGGTAATCCTCAATAATCACATTTTATGAAAGAAACAATCTTGCGGTTAGTAATCATTAAATGCCCCTTGACCTGCCACTGACCCAAAGTGGCAAGAAAAGTACAGTAATGTGTTTGGGCATGAAATTTACAGTTTTCTTTCTTCCACGCTCAAGAGCTCCATTGTCTTTGTGAAGTACTTTGAGACATTCATTCTATATTAAAGGTGCTATATAAATTGTTGTTTCAACAGGTAGACAATGCAGTAGGTGGGCCCTACACCATGTTGATTATGGAGAGAACAATGGATGGCTGGGAGTGTGGTATAAGGCTACAACACAACTGTAGGATATAGAACACATCACAAATCATGAAAGCAATATATTAGTGCTAATGCATGATTTTTAATAATGTGACCAAAGGGATTCAGGTTTGGCAGAAAGTTAAAGGAGCTGTTGATAATTTGTGTATTTTGTGAAGATAAAAGGCATTTTTAATCCATACCAAAAGAAAAAAAATGCAAGTTATTTTGTTCAACTTGTTCACATGTGTTTTTTTCTTTGCACCAGTGATTCTCACCCTTGGGCGCTGGAAATGTGAAAATGTCTCCCAATTCCTTTCCTTCTGATAAAATGTAAGGTAAACCTAATAATCTGATCCTTCAAAATAGCATGGACCTGACCAGAGTTTTATGCCTCTAGCTACCTCCACCAAATAATTAAGTCTGTGTGTCTAGCGAGTAGTTGTTGGCAAGCTGTTTGACCATAGGGGTATCACAACCATTTGGGATCCTATGCTCACCTAACATTTACACACACACACACTTTCCAACAGGATGACTAGATAGCAATCAAGAGTAGGATTCCTGGCTGATTACTCCCCCGCCCCAGCTGAAGTGGTTGGGGCTAACTTGAGCTGCCCAATTGGTACCCTAGTTGCGATTACAGTAGTTAATTCAGCTTAGCAGGGGAAATCAAACCTGGGATCTTACAGTTTTGTGTTTTATACTGAGCTTCTAAATTAAAGTAAATTGACACAGGGAGGAGGCAGAAACATTCTAATCCTACAATTTAGTTGTGCTACTGGCAGACAATCATCACATACCAAGTAATACAAAGGTATCACGTAGCGTATAGACTTAGTATTCTTAAGATAATATCCTTTTCAGCTCCATAATGAATATTTTTGTTTAAAAACTGTTTACGTGTAAAGCCCTTAAAATTATGGATATTTACTCGATTCTCCACTAAGAGGTATATTTAAAACTATCCCTAGAATATATAGACCAATACTGTAATTGCAGGTTTCCATAAGAGACTACAATATTTGCTTTCAACGTAATGTTTCCATCATTGAAGTAGTAGTGGATTAAGGTGTGGGTAAGTGGTGCCTATGAAAATGGAACTTACACTGGATAAAATAATTATTTGTTGGATATAAAGCTATATTGCACTCAGGGCAAACATAAACAGTTTTACAAATCTAAGATCCTGTTAGCTATATTAAAATTCTATTGAATTTTACACTACGGGAAACCATCAATGTCTAATAAGCAATTGTTTTTAGATCCATTTTATGGGCTCCCCTTAAACCTTTAGGTCTGGAACAAATTTTCTTGGTGCTCCTCTCTCTCTCTCTCTCCTTCCACAACAAATCCTGCACAAGGTTGACATGAAGCTGAACTACAGCCAATTTTCCAATATGGAATGCAAGTATTATGGTAAAACACAATTATTCGAGTTGGCTTTCTGATTAGTGCTCAAAAAAACTTTTAAAAAATAACCCCAAATAAAAATAATTATCATAATTGTACTTTTTTAGATCCTGCTTTTAAGCATACATCTTGGCTTCTGGTCCTTGCACCACTAGCTAGACAAATCCCTGACATTGTTTAAATGTGCATTGTCTTATTTGTAGGAATAAACTTCCAGCCCCCCAAAAATTCATATATTATTGATATAGCTTGTTGTAACAAGAGATTATCAGTTTTACTTACATTATATCAAGGGAAAGGAATCGGGAGACATTTTGTTGCCATTCCATAAATGTTTTGTGTCCTGTCTCCTTAGATCATGCTTGAATTGCTAGTTGCCAGAGAGGGAAATTGAATAGGGATGATGAGCTCTCAAAAAAAAAGGTTTCAAAGTTTACAACAGAGTAGGTGGATGTTCTCCAAGACAAAGTGCAAAATGATGGAATGCTTACAGGAGTGTAGCAGGAAGAGATTCTGTTTGCCTTGATGTTTCAGTAATAGCAGATGCCCTGAGAAAAGCTGTGTTGACAATTCCAAACTATTCAATTCCAGTTCTAATTTCTCACCAGTGAGGTATTTTTATACCACATAGTGGAGCTGAGATCGCTGCCAGGTGCAAATGTCAAACCGACCCAGCACTTGTTTTTTTCAATCAGGCTGAGTTTGGATTCATTACCAGATGCCAGATTTCTCTGTTCATCAAGAAATCAAAACCTGAACTGATGAAAAAAAATACATGGAGTGGAGCCAAACTGTTAACTTTGGAGCTATAATGGTACAGAGCCGTCTTTGAGTTCAATGGGCTGAGTCAGTCAAATTTAAAACTGACCTCAAAATCAAGTCAGTGCGGTTTTGCTAATCCCCACTGTGTACGAGATTAACAAAACATACGACAAGGACAGCGTAGTGCAATGGGTTAGAAAACTGCCCTTTCTCAATTGGGACTAGAGTTTGAATCCAGCCCAGAATGATGGGTATGTAAATCTATTCTCTCTGTTGGCTATAGTACTCTTGAGTGAAATGATTTTGGGCAGTCTCGATCCAGCTGGTACTGAACATGAGTCTATATAGAAACTCCCCATGGTTAAAGACTAATTGACAGTGTCATTCAACAATAGCGCAAAGATAGCAAGATGAGTAAATGGAGATATCACAAGGTAAAGGAAGCTTTACCTCTGTATCTAACTTACACTGTTGCTGATATGAGATTGCTTGGTGCTGGCATTGAGTGGAAGCAGTTTAAGTCTTCAGCATTGACTTGATTACCTTATAAGCACGCACATTTATTTCCCCAACAACCACAACAGACTCCATTTTAGACATTGATAATTTGGATAATTCTTTAATAGAAAGATATCACGTAATAGCTGTGGGGAATTTACACTTTTTCTACAAATGTCCATTGCTATGATGGCAGAACATGACAAGCATTTATGTAACTCATATTTTGCAAGCTTCTGGTGTGAGTAGTTGGAAGACAATGACAGAGAATGCCAGAGGAATGTTGTTGCATATAGCTATTCCTTTTTTATCATCTGTGTAAATGTATTGCATCTGTTCTTATTGCACCCATATGGAAAAGGACATGTCTCGAGTATCCCTTTGTTGAATTGGGTCATGCATCCAAGTCTATTTCTTTAAGGGAATATAAATCTGAGTGGCCATCTCCTTAGTACTCTGCAGGAGAACAGATACATTGAGTTCTTTGGAAGTCTGAAAGTTGCATAGATCCAAGATCTCTTTCTCTAACTCTAGGGAGGCATCGTATCCAAACTATTCATTCCCCTGAAGGTTTATTGAATTCTCTTCCTATAAACACTTTGCATGCTGGCAAAATTTTTTACTTCAGACTCCCTGAATTCAGATTGTCTAACAATCCTATTCCTGTCAGTTTGAATAGGAATATTTGTTTCATAGTATAACATGGAACTGGTTGGTTTCACCCCAATTGGAAACATTGAGGCCTGACTCTCTATGGACTTTGTCTATCATTATGCCAACTATCAATGTGTCTGACAAAAATACCTTCTGTAAAGAGAAATGAATTAGAAAGGCAAATATATACAGTACTTTTTATGGTTAGAAGACGCTACTTCCTGATATTAAAACCAAATTATTGCCGCCAAATGTTAAATTTCTCAGTCTTTGTTTAATGTGATTTAACAAGCATTTTTCTTTATCTTCGAGTTGCCTGGGTAAATCTAAATTAGAGTAACTTATAAAAGTGCAGTTTTGTGTTATTTCAGCAATTGATACTTTCTCATATCTTTCCTCCCCCCCTTCTTGGACTATATTATTTCATGTGTAAAATGCATAGCAAATCAAATATTCATGATTAGGCTATGTTTTATTATACATATTGCCATAAATATTAGCAATCTTCCTATTGTAAAAAAGCATGAAATGCGACCAAAATGTGACTGAAACAAAAATATTATAGGGTGTTATATGTTATAATTTCAAGCAGGATTCCTTAGAAAGGAAAGATAAGTGTGATGTGCATCCACTTTCCTTATTAAAGAACCCCATTATAAATTGGCACCAATTAGATTATTTGCCACTATTATTGTCATTATTTACAGATTTGGACCCATGTTTGTTAACTTGCAAAAATTCACCAAATTAATTTGATTGTTTTGGACATGTTGAAATATTTCATTGCACAATGTATTTAGGCATGCAGCAAAATAGGTTACAAAATAAGGCCTTACACAGATAAAGCAACCGTTGATAAACAATACAAATACATTAAAACTTTGTGGCCTGCATTGCAACCAATGTTTTAAATCATTTGAAACCAATGCATCTTTGCCCAGTGGCATTGATGACGGACTAACATCAGCCAGCCTCCTGCTGTCCACTGTCACAGTGTGTCACAGTCACTAACTGGCCTGAGGCAGAGCTGGTGTTTATAGGGCTCCTCTTACATCTCTACTCTGAAACTACATGACATCGTAACCTTTAAAGAAATGCTCTAAGACAACATTTAAAGAACACCCAAATCCTGCCTGACCTTTGTTTTTCATAGAAGGGAATTCTGTTCTTTTTTCCCCAACTAACTGCTACAAATTGATTTTCTGTTGTGTTTTTCAGTTAGTTCATCATGAGCTTCAGTTTCCTTTGTGTACCTCATCTCTTTCTGTCTTGATCAACTCAGGATAGTTCATTCAGTTCAAGCCTGATTGGCTTCCTCTACCCTTTTTTTGGTAGGATTTTAAAGCACAGAAAGGGAAAGAATGTTCACGAGTCATAAGATCTTAAGTAAGCTTGGAATGAGAATTGGCCACTTTGCCCATCAAGCCCGTCACCTACACACACAAAGCAAAACATACTCTTTCATGAACTCTACCAACATATTCTATCCCTAAAACAAAAACAGAGAGAGCTGGGAAAACTCAGCAGGTCAGGCAGCATCTATGAAGAAAGGAAAGTGAGTCAACTTTTCGGGTCCATGACCCTTCATCAGAACAGGTCGATATTCTATCCCTAGTTGGAGAAGGGGGCAAGAGTTGTACATAGATGTTGCATGGCCCCCCCACCTCCCAAAACCATAATTGGAATATTCATTCTCAATTACGCTTCAATCCTGGCCCCCTGCCAATTGGAGACCTTTATCTTTCTTCCTCAAGCCTCCAGCAGCATAGAAACCAGTGCTGCTGTAAGTCTTCTCTACTTCCTGCACACTTTGCTCTGAGCTCCTGCTCTGTGTTATAAGTCATTCTCAATTATTTAGGATATTTCCTGCAAGCTCTTACCTCCCCATTTTAGATTTTACTGTTGGAACACGTCCAGAGATTTTAATCCAAGAACCAATGTTAAAAAAAATCCAGATCCAACTAACTTATCAGCCTGCTTATATTGTGCCAGTTGAGCATGATCACATAATATGATAATGATAATAATAATACTTGTATTTGATAAGTCCTATAATGTCAAAACATCTCAAAGAACTTCACAGGTAATTGCTGTCAAGTGATGTATGACCACAGACCAGGCAATTTACTCATACTGACATTGCTGTGCGGTGCCTTGTACGTAAAGAACACACAACTCTTTATTTGTTACAAAGTTTGACTGGCGATGATCACCGATTTTCCTGCTACATTAATGCTGTCAAGCTAATAGAATTCAAAGGTTAAGCACTGACTTCTGCATTGATATTATAATTCTTTCAAGTCTATTACCTATCAGAATTTGCACTGAATTTGAATTTGTACAATAGAAAAGTCTAGGAATGGTAAGTTATCTACCTCCCACCTCCCCCCGGCCCAACTCCTTCATAGAAACATGAGTAGGCCATTCAGCCCCTCGAGCCTGTTCCACCATTCTGTAAGATCATGGCTGATCTGTACATCAAGTCCAATTACCTGCCCGCCCTTGCCCAGTATCCCTTAATACTCTGACCTAACAAATGTCATCACAATAATTGAACCAGAATTAAGTCACAACATACATTGGATTGCCAGTCAGCAGCTTGGATGTTTATGTTAATCCACGGTCTGAACTCAAGTGTCTGAACAACTGTGGCAGTGTCGGATTTGGCGGGAGGGAGGTTTGTGAAACCAACGTCTTGAGTTATTGACAAGAGTAGAATTTTTAACAATGTGTTAATTAACGCTGGTATTAATTAACACACCACAGGTCACAATTTTCACTGTAAAACACTGTAAAAGTCTGACTGGATTTCTAATTGCTCAGATAGCTTTTAGCACAGTGATGCTGCTCTGGTCATGAACTGATGACGTGGCTAACAGTATTCCATTATAAATGGCTCGCACTGTACCTTCGAAAAGAAGCATACTTTCCATCTCATTTTTCCCCTAAAATTATAACCTGTTTTTAACAAAAACATGTTGAACATTACATTTGTAAGGAAAACAAGAAGTTCAGACTTACTATTATTTTTGGACGTGGTTCAGAAATATTGCTGTGGTCCTTGACGTGCTCATTACTGCCGTACTTCTAATTGCAGCCTGTAGTCCATTACCACTGGTGCCCAGTAATTGCACTACAGTTTATTTTGGATACTGGTAAGATAAGTATCTGATCTACCCCATTCGCACCACAGTGCAGCAAAGTTAGCTTCATGGTGTGTTTAAATCGTGACTTATGAGGTGGCCCATTGGGTGGGTGAGTTACCTAATCAGGCTCGAAGCATTACACCGGCTAACTATTTACGTTGGCCATCTTCCAGAGGAAAACTAGCCTAGAACACACAGTGCATGGGTTAGTTTTTATGTTGGTTTTAAACTGGATGCTTCCACCAGCAAGTTTACATTGTAAACTTTAGTCCAGTCATGAACGTACACACAGCATTTACTCCCACAATAAATTTGCTGTATAAACAATGTTTGTCTTTTACCAAAAAGTGCCGAGGCCAAAAGGTTGTTCAGCTTGACTGCTTCTACTTGCAATGTGATTTCTTCAGTTTGTATGAATGTAATTGCGTGTTTTAAAGTGATATTTCAAATTTTATAATTCCCTTCCTCTCCAGTTACGTGATCATTTTACTGGGGATATTGTCAGTTATGCCACTAACTTTGAAAGTTCAAATACTGTAAGTCTTTAAGCACTTTAAACAAAATAAGAAAATACTAAGGTTTCATTTTGCAGATACTTTTGAAAGGAGCCACAATAAAATAATCAATGTTTCTCACATTTCCTAAATATATTACATGGAGCCACATGTTAAACCATGAGGGACCATTTGTATTCAATGAGTTTGAATGACTTCATAGTTCACAAACAACAAAGTACGTTTTAACATGGGTAAACATTGTTTAACATTTAAGATTTGCATTATAAAAAATATTGGCAATGTGTTGAAGTTAGTTCTTTGTCTCCTTCTGCAAGTTTTTATATTTTGGATGAGCTTTTTATATAAAAGTCAAAGTACCCGAATGCCTTTGTGCACTGCACAGTGTGGCACTGGACCGTGTGTCCTGGATATGCTTCTTAGACTAGGCATGTTTTTGGCAAGGTGTGTGGAACGCACAGGGTGCCAAATGATGTTCTCGTACAATGATCCTTTGTTACATTCTGTCCCTTGTGTACTTTCGGTCTGATTTTCTTTCCTTCATACCTGCAACACAAAATGTCTCTGCCTGGCAAACCAAGAATGGCACTAAAGCCACCTGTGATGGTGGACTGGACCACCCAGGCCTCCAGGGTAGAGTAGACGTGCCTGAGCTTGGAATATCCAAACACAAGCTTTGGCAGCAAGACATCCATTACATGTGAACTCCTAGGCAGATAGTCTTCCAAGCTGTGAAGTAAGGAAAATGAAAGCGCCCATTATATAAAACCTAATGAGGCTGAGAACTGCTTTTTTTTTTAAAAAAACCTGCATTTTGAAAGCTACAGAGACCATTGATTACTCCAAGGGTCAGCCCTTTACTCAGTCCAAAATCCTCTTAGCTTGAATTAATGGCTTTTTTGGTGACGGGGTAGTAAGCTCAAGACAGAAACTACCCACACGTACTGTGACAGCATATATTTTGCATTTCCACAATAATGTTCAATATCAATGTATCCTAACACCAGTGAATTGTAGCAATCTTTCTGCTCGTTTTCTTAATGTTTTTAGCATGGGCTCATTGATCTTGCAATTGAAGTAAATAACCCCATGTTTTATACAAACTCAAACCAAATTTAGAAATCTGCTTCTGTGGCACCGTGTCAGATTGCAGAGTGAAGCCCATATTACTCAGAGTGCAGACCATGTGAAACGGCTGCAAAGACGCTAACTGGTTTGGGGAATCATTGTTCCTTCGTTCTGCTGAGACCTAGTCTTGTAATCTGAGCTCAGGAATCAGATCCTCGTGGGTGAATGGAGCACAGAGCTACACCATTTCCACGGCCGGCAGTTCCGCTGCTGTAATATTTATTTTGAACTGAAAACAATTCCACGTATGTACACTAATTACACGCACATGTCGGATTAAATGCATATTCCCAGGCATTTTGGTTTAACTGAACAGTAGTCACAGAGTGGAGTCATTGGTTCAAGAGAATGAGGATAATAGAAGAAAGATTTGATAATGAGTCTGCAGTCACTTTATACTTGTATATGTGCTTACCTTTGTTAGTGGAGGGAGTTTTCCCCATTAGATTTTGAGGGTGACCGAAGGCTCTCTCTCCATTTTCTCCCCTACCTTACAAAAAGGCCAAGGCATTAGGCATTTTGGCCTCGTGAAGGGATATGTAGATCTCAACGGTGTCAAATAATCCATGGCATTTTCACTTTCCTGTGCTTGAATCCACTTATGTGTCGTGAATTGGGCTCAGAATCTTTTTGTCTCTTCATCTCCTCCCCATCCCCCCACAAAAGTAAATTAAGAGAGAAGGAGAAGTAGATTGAGGATAGTTGAACTGGTCGAATCAATCTGTATCATATGTACAAATGAATAATGCTGAGAGCTTTGATCAACTCCTCATTATACCCTCTGAGCTTTATGGACTATTGTTGTACCTCTCTTTTCTTTCCAGAGACAGTAAACAAAGAATTTAATTGAACCTGAATTGCAATGGTCTCATTACCCTGAATGAACAGGCCTGACTCTCCCAAACTAGTAGATGTGTCAGATCATTTTTTTCAAAAAAAATCACAGTCAGAATGTGGTTGAAGGTGTACCACTGGCAGGAAATGACTGTTTAGAATCAGAGTGCTTTCACCATCATGAGTCTTATCCGGTTACTTTATGGAGAGTTTTAACCCTCTGAAGCCTGCAGTAATATTTTGCACAAAAACCAAGAGTAATAATAATCCTTGCATTTGATAGAGCGCCTTATCATGTCTTCAAGACGTCTCAAAGCACTTCACAGAATATACTGTAAAGTGAATTGACTATTTTGTGGGAGAAATATACAGAATAAGGGATCGTGATGGCACTGTGCATAATTGTATTGGTGTGATGTTGCATGGATTGATAGGAAGTTGACTTATTCTCAATGATATGCCATACGATGAGTGGTTGATCTCGGCCATGCCATTAGTGGTGAGCATTCAGCAGAGTGAGGGAAGCAAAATCAGAGAGCGAATCACTCCAGTTTATACCCTTCCCTCCCATAAGCCTTACATTTGAAATGGCCCCACTTCAGTGAAAGGTATCTATTCCAACATTAGAATCCATACTATGAACTCTCAAAGTGTTGACAATGATTATAATTGTAAAACCTCTCATATACAGCCAGGGCTTTAATAGCTGATGATTGCCTTTTCAAACAGTTAATAGTTTTTCAGTTTTCTGGAGCATGAGCATTTCATGTCATGGGTTACTAGACATTTCCTGAACGTACCTAATGAAAAACCTTGAGATGTAGAATTAGAGAAACGATTCTTTATTCATATTGTTCTTAGAATAAATGGCAACATGTGATCTGCTTCCATTTTTTCACCCACAAAATATACTGTCAATTCACTTTACAGTATATTCTGTGGAGTGCTTTGAGAGTCTCAAAGACGTGATATGGCTCTAAATCAAATGCAAGGATTATTATTATCATTATTATTATTTTTGGTTCTAGTTGGCGGTGCTGCTGTGGTCATCAAAGGGTTAACATCTGCTTCCATATGTATCCTGTAGTTGGCAGTAAACAGAATATCACAGCAGACCAGTATTTACTCAGATATGATAAATGCACATTAGCTAATTTTTACTGAAATTTTATAGAGCATATATTTTTATTGCAATTCCATGTAATTTATGAACTGGCATCTGCAGCTCACTGATAAGTTTATTTTATGCCACTTGATCTTTTTTTTAATAAAATGAATACATATCTATTTTATTCCAGGTTCCTTCTCAACTGCTGCTCCAGCAAATACAACAAAGCCAAAATGTCCTCGTTCTCTGTCAGAGCAAGAAGTTTGGAGAAATCCGACAGAGGCGTGAACCTTCCGTGGCTGGCTAGTCAAAACCCAACAACAGCTGCAGTGAGCAGAATGGAAGCAGGGAAGCAGGAGGTAGTCAAGCCGAGCTAGGGTCTAAGCCTGGAGCTCTGTGTGTGAGCAGAACAGCACAGCAAGGCCAAGACCCAAGGAAACGCCAGTGGCAGAACAAAACAGATTGACTCTTGGTGACTCATTTAGCTTCTGGAATGGGCAGAATTCTCTCCTGCTGGCACTTTTGGCTGCATGTTGGGTGGGTTGGGGGGGCGTGGTGTGGTGGGGAGAGCTTGTAATGGCTGGGGCTACAACTGATACTCTCTCAGAAATACACAGGATAAAGGCAACCCCAGAAAATTCCACAAATTTTGACATATTTGATTTTGTAAGGTAAAGCACAGGAGAGAAGAAGCTTGTTTGACTGAGCACCGATGGCATTCTGGGACGATTTTGATAAGTGCTTTAAAGAAATCGAGAGCTTGCCCAAACTTGCCTTCCATGTTTGCAGGTTGGCAACAGTCAGAAAAAAGTCTTGGATGCTGAAAGGCAAGAATGCAATAGAAAAAAAGAGAAATATTTCCAGTCTGGTAAAAAAAAATGCTGTCTCTTGCAGGATGGTTTGCTTCGAAGAAAGTGCCTCACAATTACCGATTTCTTTACTTCCAAACTCCAAAATGAACAATTTGCACTCTTAATATGCAAGGAATCAGTGGCTGTCTCGATTGCACATGAGACGGCCCACTGCAAGACTGAAATTACTCATTTTAATAGTACTTTTTGAGATAATAGATGCATATTACTTTGTAAGTGTTCTTAAAATGAAAAAAGTTAATATTGTATAAAGGAAAAATATGCAGCTGTCATAGTTCTTTTTTAATGAAATGCAATGGCAAAAATGAGGCTTTGCTTCTGTAGCTAGATTGCCCTGTGTGCCAGATGGACACTTTCATGTCTGTATAAGCGTGGATTATTTCATTTCCTGCATCTGGGACTCCAAATGGCTGCACAAATGTCACTGGAGGAACTCAGACTAGCAACTGGGGAACCTTACCCAAGCATAGAAACAGCTATTGGATTGAAAACTGCAGAAACACAGTAAAGAAGCCACAAGTGTCATCTTAATGAATCTCAATGCAGCAGTCGGATATATTTCACCATCTCATATATTTCAGTAATTGGTATACACTTCAGTTAACCTTTGCTGCTACTTTAAATTTAATGCTGCACGTAATAAGGATTTTGTATCAACTGCTTGCATGATTCTTAATTAGAGCATTAGTAAATTCATTTTTGTCAAAGTAAAGGAGCTTTCTATAGGATTTTAAATGAACCTATTAAATTAATAGGGTTTTATTAGATCCTGTGGGACCCAAGTGAAATGCGTGTGGTGTACTACAAATAGTCATGCAGAACCCTATAGGATCAGTTATAAAATCTACAAGCACCCTTTAGAATCTCATAGGAATTTGTTTTATTGGAATATTTGCTATGAAGTTTTGGTGGAGTGAAAAATCTTAACAAGTATTAGTCTCATTTAAAAAAAAACACAATTTAAAACAACTGAAAGATCAGGTCTTGTACAGATTCTTATTGATGTATACCAAGGTCCTGATCACTGTATGCACAAACTGTACCTAACACTGTGTCTTTAACCCTTGTAGAATGGAATGGTATTTTTTGTCTTTCAAAGTAAACATCTCTCAACAATTACGAAATTATTTCCTTCCACTGCTGAATGACATTAAGGGAAATTCGAAAAACGTACTGAACTGCAAAACATTTCTTAACTCGTCACATTCCTGGAATAAATGGTATAATTGCAATTGTTCTCCGTTCCTTTCAATTAAATATTTAAATGAATGTTAGGGATTTTGATGCTGAAATTGCAGTGCAGCCCTCAAAAGATTTGCAGTCTTGAAAGTGCATCAGGAAATCAACACCTGCCTTTCAGACTGAGGGAGGGCTCACACTATTCAACCTGTGTTGTGTTGGAGGAGAGAAGCAAATTTAGTTTATGATTAACTCTACAGCTTCTGCTCCTTTAAGCTTCATGTTTTTTAATAGTGCTTAATAGGATTTGGGTAGTTGACTTTTCAAGCACTGGGTTAAACACCAACAGGTAAACCCAGTGATTTAATCATACTAAGGTTGTCTTGTCTGAAAACCGTTTGAGAGCTATCTACTAAACAGCTTTCACATTTAATACTGTATAACCTTTGTTCTTTCCCCAAAACCTCCCTTTTCCTCAGAATGCTATTGCTGCCAGCGAATCTTATCATTAACACTAACAAGTAGTATTAGGCAAAAGAATGTTTAACTAACTGCATTGATAAACCAGCGCTGTTAAATAAAAAAGAGGGCTGCTGGCAAACACAGAGCTACATGTTCATTTGGTTATTAAGGGAGGCACATAGCTGAAGATTGTTCATTGCTGTTGTAAATTCCTGCCCCAGGGCTTGTAGCCTGGCTCTAGATTACATGAGGTCTATGTTCATGGACAGTGTTTGGCATCTGATTGAAGGTCCACTGCAGCTAATTAATTTCATTAGGAAGTGAAGTCATCTTCCAGCAGGAATTAATATTCGGAGCTTCATGTTGCTAATTCATTTCCAGATTTAATTAGCTCAGAGAAGAAATGTTGGTTGGGCAAGAGGACTTTTTAATTATCAGCTTGGATAAATTTGAAAATGTTGATGCCTAGGGGTTGAGTTAATTAAAACCTGCATTATTTTAAGTTTAATTAGCTCCCATCTTTGTTTTGCTTCACCATATGGCCATGTCCTGTAGTCAAATTTAGTTAATTAAGCTAATTAAGCTAATCATTTTAATTACTCAAGACAATGTGATTGGATACAGGATGACTACAAGTTTATAGCCAAGTGCTTCTTTTTCATTAAGCTGAAGGGACGGAACATTTTCTGATTGCGACTGGCAAGCAGTGCTGCATAGTTCAGAGATGTGACAGCCTCCGAGATATTAAGGCTGAAGTCTAATTGCATACTTTGATAAAACAAAATGTCAGTAACGCAACTCTTTTAAATATGAGAATAATTTAGTCCAGTGGCTATTAGCATTCTTTAAATAGTCGTGATGTGGAGGGACATTTGGGTACCCTTCTGCTGACTGAGAGCTGGAGATGACTTATTCAACTTGCAGTTCTGAGTTTTTAGGGTGGTATACACAATAATAACAAATACGTTTTTACCATAAAAATGGGATGGTGAATTTTCAGGTGTTCAGTTCTTTTTCATGAACAGACTATTTCCAGTGTCAAGCAAAGCTTTGACAGAACAGACATCAAGTAAATCAAAGTGAAATCTTGGTACTGCATGTTAGAACTTGAGACACTGGGTTTCGTACATAATCCTCAACATTTATTTGTACTGAGGCACATTTGGCAATAGTGACTACTCTTGGATTAAGGTACGGTAAGCATTCTTACGAGGGGTAAAAAAAACCTCAGCCCTTTGGTTGCGTGCAGGCACAGATGAATAATTAACCTTGCTATTGTTTTGGAGCAAATAATTCATGTCATGTGTAATGTGGGAAAATCCTGGCTATTATATGTTCTGAGGAAGTACACCCTACAGCCTTCAAGGGCACAGGAAAACCTGAAAGAAGCAAAAACAAAGTTACATAATATCTCAAGTTTAAGAACTCCAATTTTATACACTTCCATTTTGGGGTGATATTTGAAGGAAAGGTATGTTCACATATTGCAGTCAATCACAATTTCATCTTAAACAGACAATATGAGGATGTCAGGATTTTGCTCCATCTCTCTCCCTCTCTCTCTCTGTAGGGCAAACAATTCATTCCCGCAATCTGTTCACATTACAAAGCATTTTCAGTTTAAGCAGTTAAACAGTTTAATGACCCTTTAGCAGTATTGTGCTATTATAAGCCTGTATTGTTTTATTATGTTTGCAGATGATTCTAAATATGTTTTACCAAACAAATAATCATGGTCTGAACTCCTTCCAAATTACACAGAATGCTAGAGCGAATCTGTGTGCTGCAATGTTCTCCCTTTCACTTCAAAATGTTTTTTGAATTAAAGTTAATTTTTTTAAAATTTTGGTCAGCAGTTTTATCTTCTTTAGTCACCAGGACACAATAAGGGACATAAATAACCTGATACTCTCCCCTCGCCAACCCCACACACGCACACCCACAACTCCTCATGTGCTACTAGACATACTACTTTGTTTTGCATAGATTCATTTTGTTAAAGGAAAACTTTTTTAGATTCCCACTTTAAGTCTGTAGCACACACTAGTGAAAATAGGAGAAAGTAACCTATTCCCATGTTTGTGCCCATGCTCCTATAAAACCTATTTCCACAAAGTGCATTACAGTGATATGTGACATGTGTCACAGTATAAACAGCAGCCAGACTCTCTTCTATGCACACCACATAATGGATTTCCCAGGTCTAAACTGCACATAAGAATTGCATGTTTACCAAAACAAATTGGGAGCACTCAGTAAACAGACTTGCCATTCGTATTTAAAAGCTTGTTGTTTGCACTGCCTATACATACAGGCACACGTTGGGTCAGATAATGATGTGTGAAATTATTTGGTTTCATATTTTATTGTCCAGCCAGGATTGCCCAACCCATAATGATTTTTGCTTGCATGGTTGCTGACATGCCTATACACCAAGTCTCGTTGATGAGCCAGACAGGCTCCTCAACCATCAACAGTAATGCAGATCTGTCTGGATTTGCCCTCAAGAAAAAACATGATTACTTCTCCATTAGCCCCTCCTCTCACCTCTAAGGAGAAGAGTGCCTTGGCATAGGATGGATTTTTATGGACCTTGAAAGTATGAAGAGCTCAGTCATTTGAACAATGGACTTGTCCCAAGTCCAGTATTCTACCGACTGAGCTACCTGATATGTCAGGTTTTACTATGAGATCAGCAGGAATCTCTGAGATCATCCAGTTATCTAATCCCACACCATTAATGTAAATATGCTTAGTGTTCTTAGTCTTGAGTTCTTTGCTTTTAAATTGAGCACATATTTTGTGGGAAGAATAATTTAGGAAGTGGACTTTGATTATAGTCACTGCCCAACTTCTAATTGATCATCAGGTCTCATCTATTGCTGATTGAAATATGCTCCCAGCAAATTAGACACCAATGCAACTCTCATATCCAGGTAGCCATTGTCTATCTCACCTGTGCTTTTAAGATTGCCTATAGTCTGGCAGGGCTATTAATGTATTACTTAATCTCATCACGTCACCATTAGAAAATGGAATCAATCTCCATAAGTGTAAACAAGTCACGATTGGAAGCAGTACAACTTATGAAAGTTCCTTGAGTTAAACTCATTGAGTTTTCCTGATGTAAATTAAGCTCCAGCAAGCAATCTTAGCATTTACTTGTCCACAAAACAATGCATTGCCTGGGCCCTAGGGTATTGCATTTCCTGCCTGCACATAGCTAGTACCTGCTGCGAGTACAGTATACCACCTCATAAAAACATCCTGCTGTTTTACAATAAAGTAGTCTCTGCCAAAATGGAGAAAAATGTATAAAACCTAACTATAAAATATACTGTATTGTAAATCATTATGCAACAATTGGGCAAAGTACTGCTCTGTTCTAATCATGAGAAACTGCATGTTGGGAGTGTCAGTACACTTGTGCAATATTTAATTTACAAATATTTAACATCACCATTAGGGTTGGGAGGGAGGGGGTGGTCCATTTTCAGTGTTCCATGTGTAACACAGCGTTCCCTACCCATGAGAAGGCTGGCAAACCTTGAACTGTTTCTCAACCAGCCACTCTATGTGAAACTCCTCCCATCACCACTGAATATTGGAGAGAGATGAAGAAGTATTATTAACACATAACAAGAGGTGCTAATAGACACAGTGGCAACCTTTCCCCATTAAACTATTGCTATCCAGTGACCCTAGCTGGAAAGTGCACGTGGATGAACATTGAGTGAGTACAGGATCAGATCAGACCGTCATTCTACCTAGGATTGAATAGTAATGCTAACACTCACTCTCAAGATTCACATGTGAAGAATAGATAATTGGATGATGTACCAAATAACTACCATTGTCTGTGACACTATGCCCTTTCATAAGTTATCATATGTTCAGCAGGTGAGGAAGAAATAGACTATTTCATTCTGTTTGGATTTATTCTATGAGTAAACTATCTTACTCTAGGTATTTTTTATTTTGCTACGGCCATGCTACTTCAGTCCTCAGTAAATTAATAACCAGATCTGCATTTTGGGATTTTGCACACACCTAAAGTCTATGATGCGTCCTTTGTCACAATGTGTCATAGATTCCTAGAAAGTGCAGTTATCTGCACTTCACAGGATGGACTATCGAACAACCCCGTCAACTAATCAGAGAGCTGCGATTTCCATATGTGTATATATATATATACATACATACATATGGAAATATATATATATACGCAAATTGCTTGCTTCTTCTTTAATACTCTGGACAGGTGGAAAGGTCATTTAACTCTTTTAATAGACCACTTGCACTTTGAATGCATCAAAGGATTTGCTGCCACAAATGATTAAAATTGTTATTCTGGAGGGTATAATTATCTTTAAAATCACTGATTAAAAGTAACTCAAGTAACATTTTATCCTTTTTACTCAGTACTGATAAGCAAAGTCAAAACCAAACATTATCACCAACTTTGCCTCAGTCTTGCCAGAAGTTCCATTAAAGCTCATACAGGAGCTCAAACCTTGATAAGATGAGCCCATGATAAAAAATTCTGCTTTCCTTGTCTCTACAGTAAAGTTTGATCTGTATAAAATCATAAGTAAATTACCAAAGAGTGACTAGGTATAATCTCGAACAACAGATGTTATTCATGCATTGTTTTTCGTAAGAATAAAATGATCAGATTACAGATATATTAACTAAATAATGCAGCATACTTGCACTAGTCTGGACTACCAGTTGATATTATCTCTATTGGTGGGCTATGTTGACTAAATGTGAAATTTCTAAATACTGAAATGGGCTGTTTTTATGTACACTTTAAGTGGCACATAAAGTGATATCTGATCTAAAAAAGCATCGTGCTTATTATCGTCTTTTCCATTCGCCATTTCGTTGGTTTGAAGGTTGTAACAACAACTTCAGAATACACTACAAACAGTGGCTCAATACTTGTATTAGAAAACTACAGCAACTTTTCAGCTTCCAGTCTCTCAATGCAAATTGACTTAACATTGTTTCCCATCAGCAAACCTTATTTTCGTGGTGTCCTTGTCTCACTGCTTTGTCGTAAACTTAAAGCTGTAAATCTATCTGTAAACATGCTTGCTAAATATAACAGTAAACACATTAGCTAAGTAAAATCTTTAAGGATCCAAATGTTTAAGACTTTCTCCCGATTTAACTTGACTCTGAACCTATTTATCAAAATGGTGCTGAGCAGAGCATAGTGTGTTATAAATACTAAAAGCAAATTTAATGTTGGGTCATAGGTTAGAATTCCCCACACAAATACAAATACATAAACACATTCTATTTGTGTCAATGACAATGGAAAAAATAACCCTTTGGATGTCCTTTTTGGTTGAGAATGCAGAAGGCTTGTGTTAACCCAGCCTCATTGCTTAGTGGCCTTTGGTTGATCTATTACATTCTGCTCAGTAGTATTCCAGTTTCACTTGAATGTTTCCTTGCAATTATGTCAATGATCAGACTTAGAAAACTGCAATTGAAAGTGGAGGTGGAAGGTTTGGATTTAAGTGTTGATGTCTTATATTGAAAAGTCTGATTTTTAAATGATAAATTGGTTATGGGTGACAGTGCCCTCCATATTATTAGTTTGTTCAATATGGGATCTAAAAGTGGGAGTGGGTTGGGGGGAGATCATACTGCAAAGTTGTACAGGTTGTTTATTTTCAGAGTCTGACTCGGGATTTAACTGTGTTGTTCTTCAAGATCGAGATTGATCTGTTTGTCAAAACAAATTAACTCTTCCACTGTTTCAAATGTACTGCATGAAAGGCTGCCTATGAAAGGTTTTAAATTTGTTTTTTAAGAGTCCCCTTAACCATTTCTGTCTCTTGTCTGTCAGCTTTGCAGTGCATGCCTTACTTAAGCTTAGTGACTAAAAGCTCATCTAATTTTATCTAGAGGTGGTCAGTCACTTATGAGAAAGTTAACTTAAATAATCCTCTGAAGGTCAAGGGAGTGATTGATTGAGTGATTGATTGATTGATGAATCCCTCAGTCCAATTTTGACCTTCTCTGGTAACCTCCCACCAGTATTGTGCACTATCATACAAAACATTTTCAGATAGTTGTTAAGATTGCAGCCTCTATATGTACTGAGGAAACGTTCTCAGTACAGTAGATAAAATGAAATTCATCTGAAATCATCTGGTCTTCCTTTCAAACAACCAAACCTTATACCTATAGACTTCTCAAATTATACCGTTCTGGATGTTGGAACTTCAGTGATTTTCCTGTGTTTCTGATCAATATCTCTTTCGGCTGCTTAAAGTAGTTTGCACCCAATTTGATTTATATGCTCAATAGTTCTGTAATCGTTAGCTTGAAGAGTTCAGATGGCTTTGTCTCTATGTAATGATTAAAGGTCTCTTCAGCTGCAGGCTCATGAATAGAGCTTACACTTCCTGCCTCATTGTAAACCTAACTCACTTGTCCTAAAATCAGATGATATCTTTTAAAGCAGATTTTTTCAATCCTTTATTCGTATTCCCATTTTACACCATTCAAGCTGAATCCTCCTCCGCAACCAATGGCAGGACTAGTTTGAGAATGACTGATGATACTCTGGAGCACACTAAATACCACAAGTTTTCTCAGCACACTGCTTCCATTGAATCTCTCAAACTGTTCTCTCCCTTGTCCACAGCTATGTTCACTCGCTCTGCCTAATGCCACTGCTTTCAATCTGAAAGTTACAAGCTCCACATGGCATCATCCATGGAAAGGTAAATGATCTTTTAATTGCAAGTGGAGTGCTGGCAGTGAGTAGGGTTAATTGCTTGTGCCACTTTATCCTTCCCTTGAGACAGTGAGAAAGAAACAACTTGCACTTCATACTGCCTTATTACTTAAAAAATTCTCAAGGAACTTCACAAAGTAATTACTATCAAATGTAGTGACTATTTTTGTAGGCAAATACAGAAGCCATTTGCAGCAGCAATGTCCCATAAGGATTCATCCAGTGAATGTCCAATTAATCTGGAGGATTGTTGGCCGGGATACCAAGGGAAACTCCTTTCTTGTTTCATACAGTGCCATGGCATCTGTAATGTTTAGCTATCTTGGCGTAATATTTCACAGCCCAGCCAAGGAATAACACAACTTGGTCCCAAACAGTGGCATAAAAAACAAAAATATGTATTGAAACTTAAATCCATAATTTCCTCTTTGGGAACTGACACCCCATTACTTGTCCCTTGAACAGCAAGTTTAATCTATAAAGTTATTTACTAATCTTTGAATAACAATTACTATTTTGCAGTGACAATGCTTATTTTATACTAATTGCTCATTGAGAATCTAGAATCACATCTGATTTCTCGGTCTATTCTTGACTCTCCTTTGAGTTTAAATTACTACCTCTCGATCAAGCCTATGGATACCTCTCCCTTCCCTTTGCCTCTTGCTTGGCATCCAATCCAGCCTGTGAAATGTTCCAAGGTGTTATGTTAAGTGAAGAGTGCTGTATAAATGCAAGATGTTGCTATTATTAAACTGGGAGCCATGCAGGTGATCAGGCAAAGATGCTTGTCAGAGTAGTGTTGGAAGTCAAGTAGGATTTGCTATGGACCAAGAGAACAAATTGATTTGAATACCCGGACAATAAATGTAGGTCATTAAAATAGTTGCTTGCAATTATGGACAAGGTTACAACCAGCAAAATGTTTTCATTTTACCTTAGATAAATCCTTTACAAAAATGAGTTCAATGCCCTTTCTTTGTAATGAGTTCAGACTGTACAAGGCTGCATTCAGTAACAATTTTAACCTGAACAGGATAAGACTAAAGCATTTCAGTACTAACAGCACTAAACACCCCATCACAGTTCCACTGAGTCTAGTTTGCTCCATTGTCCACAACTTCTGTTCACTTGCCCAGTTTTAACATTACTGCTTTCACTTTAGAATTCACAAGCTCCATGTGGCACTCTCCATGAAAAGTTCAACAATCTCTCAGCTGTACACTCAGATCTATTTTTATCTTGCCCCATTCTAGGGTGCTTAAAAGTCTTTGTAATTTTAATCTGGATAAATACCGAATACAGTTGCAAGCTATAATTTGATTGAGAGCTTCATTTGATTGAGCAATATCTTAAACCATGTGAGTGAAGTCTGATAAATTTGCAAGTCAGCTGCACTCTCCAATTAAATACCAGCCCTTATTCTATTCCCTAATACTTATTTTCTTTTAATATGTTATATGCATAGATCATAACAATACGTGTGATTTGGATGAAGAAGGTTGTTAGGCCCATTTTAACTAACCCTTAGGTGTACTAACCTTACTACATCTTGCAATTGGCTGCCGCGTTTCGCCCACAAAATATATACAGTCGATTCACTTTACAGTATATTCTGTCATGAAGATGTGATAAGGTGCTATATCAAATGCAAGGATTATTATTACATTTTCATTTCAGTATTAAGTAAATAGGTCAGTATAATCTAACCACAACTGTTCCAAGTAACTCATTCTAGCTGCAGTTAATCTCTATGTAAAGAAATAGTATTTTATGTTGCAACGACCAAAACACGATAGTGCAGGTGGAGTCTGAACGGAAGCTTTGTACAATCTGCTCTTTCTAAGTCTACAGGTATTTTTCCAGAATTGAAATATTTTTGGCGCCACACCACATTGAAAGATCTCAAAGTTCTTCACAAATAATTACTGTAAAGTGTCATCAATATTTCTTATAGGCAACCAAGTCAGCCACAACACATAGTCAAAGTGCTTTTGAGATATCTGGTGACATGACAAGGTGCTAAATCAAATGCAAGGATTGTTATTACTATCAACAAAGCACCAACAAACAGCAATTGGCTGAATTGCGAATCAAACAAGAAGACACATTTAATGTGGGACATACATTTCAAGGAATATTATCAGGAGCAATATATGGTTTGCAAGCCTGAAATGCCAGTATTTAAATTTAAATTGAGGCCAATTCAGATTCTGTATTAAAAATAGAGATGGGCTTGTCATGATAGGTACTAACATTTATTTGATTCAAGTTCCTGGAAGAATTTCCCCCAGTTTACACACAAGAACTATTGGAATACACAGGACAACATACGTGTAAGAATGCACGCAATCAACTCTCATCATTACACATTTGTTAGAACTCGTAGAATAATTCTTCATATTTACTCGTACAATAATTCTTCATATGAAAGTTTATCAGAATGTCTACTGGTACAGGCAAAAACATTTGATGGAACAAAGTTAATACTTTAATAAAAATTAAATGTCAAAAATATTTGAAAATGTACTGTTTATTTTTTTCAAAAACAATAAACAAAATATACAAAAATATCTAAATATCACGGGGTGTTATGGTATTTACAATAGATAATTTCTAAAAGCAAAGGTTCCCATAGGATATTTGGAAACATTTCTCATCAAGGATCTGGTTCATCACACAAATGGAAGAACTGTGTTCAACCTCACATCTCATAAGAAATTTACTTAGTGGAACCTTGTGTAAGAAGATGAAAAGTGAACAGATTAGCATTTGTAAGGTAACAGTGAGCAAAAGGGCTACAAAGACATACACTTCAAAGAGATCTGCCCTTATTATAATACAATAGAAATGGCTTTCCACTACAATAAATAGAGGGGAAATCTGGGATAGATAACTGTGTATTCAGAAGATGTTTGCACTTATAAAGAGCAAGAAGCAGTTCACTGTTACTATTGCTTTGGTCTCCACTTACTCTGAGATTGTGCATTTACCTTTTCCAGTCAGTGTGTAGATAGACTAACTTTGCGTATGAGAGTTTTGTAGTGCATCGCATTGGAGGGATCAGGGCCAGGTTAACTGCAGACTTGGAATCAGACTTCACCAAACAGATTTTATTTTGGATCAAACCATTGACCTCATCCCACATCATCAATATTTTTTCTGCCTTAGAGATTCTATAACAGCAATCCATCATTTATAGAAAGCAAAATAAAAACATTAGATTGAGCTTTTTGGGGGTCAGCCAGGTGTCTGACACGTGCAGACAAGCACTCTGAGACCCCACCCTGTGTGGAGGGAGCTATATAAGTACATGTTGTTATTGTTGTAAACCCATTTCTATGTTAACAGTATCCAAACCAAGAGTTCCATGCATCCCACCTATACATAGAAATTCTAGAGGTATTTGTTGGGATGGAATGCGTACTCTCTTCCTGGAGAGATGCATCCTGCTTACCTAATTCCGGAAAGTATTAGGCGCAGATTGGCAAAAAACAAGTCTTGGGAACCCAGACTGTGCATTGGGGCAACTGCTGGAGTCTAACCAGCTAAAACTGCATAGCATGTCATGAGAGCAGTGTTTGGCAAGCTTTCCCGCTGCTTGTCCAGCTCAGACCTTTGGCTTGCAGGGTTTACGGGAGCTAAGTGGGAAGAATCTCTGCCACTAGTGATTGGTCTGCCCTTCCAAGTCCTGCCGATGCAATTATTATATTTTAAATCTATCATCTACACAGTAAATGGCCCTTTAAAATCCCTGAGTTATGTGAGTGTATCCCTCCTCAGAGTCTCATCATAATTCTACCACATTGACATGAAAGCATGCCAGAAATAGATTTTAATTAATTTTTAATTCAGTGGCGCTCGCCTATCCTTAGTACCAAATAAAATTGAATACATATTTGCGCCACGATGCTTTGAATTCCGTTTGTTTCACATTGGCAGAAACAAATAGAATCCAGCCCTGCATGTGATATTTTAATTCTACTGAGTTTTATCACTCTCAGTCCATCTGTTTCCAAACTGTTGGAATACTTGTTAGAAGATATTTGGATTGCGAGCTTTCTCTTATGTCAGCAGTAAACAAAATTAAATGCGCCAGTAAGAACTACACATTGCCCAGGTTATTTCAAATCCCTAGTTTCCATTTTTGCCAACTTCCAGATTGCTTATTAGAAAAAAAATATTTCAAATGACAACTTACAGCTCCTAATTTTTTTGCGCAAAAAAAAACATGTTGATTAAAGAAAAACATTTGACAGAAACCAGGAAACTAAGGCATATGTCTAGCAACAGTGGTATTTATAGCAAACCAAGATTAATAAATGTACATTTTTTTAAGTCACAAAATGTTTTTAACTCGCCTGCTGTATGAAATTAAACAGTCAATACATAATCAGCCTTACTGCAGAAGCATCTTATTCAGACTGTATTTCAGTTAGTAGTCACAGCAGATCATCTAAAGCGTTCCCAGTTTCAGCACATATTCTACAGCAAGTTGAATTATGTGCTGATCAAATAAACTGCAATTGGCTAAAATGGTGCTGTAAGACGTGCAGATGTACTCAGAATCTTTAGTATCCACTCAAGGTTACATTACTGGTTTTCCTTTCTGCTGCTGACTGAAACCCTCCCTTACAGTTTAAAAATACAACAGGTTCCCCAATAGCTGGAGAGTAAATGCGTAGTCCAGATTCTCACAGGTAGGGCGGTTACATGTTTAACCTCTGGTCTATATTGAGTTAACTCACCAGTTTGGGCCTTGGTGCCCTTGGAAGAGCAAAAACTAGTCGGGGTTCCTAATACCTGATTACTATTCAGTGACCCCTGCTCAAAGGTGCTTATCTGTGGATGTTGCATAATAACAGCATTGGATTCAACTGTGATGCCCTCTACATTCAAACAGCTTGCTGATGCTCACTGTCCACGCTGTTTGTGGGACATTGCTGAGCACTTTCACCTACAAATAATAATAATAATCCTTGCATTTGACATAGCGCTTTTGAACCCAGGTTGCTACATGTTGTAATAAGATCCTGTGTTTTCGAGAGGTTCTCCGGTTATCTCAAACCAAGAGTTATACATCCTTGTTCATTACTGCCTCGGAATATGTTGTTCATCAAATTATTTTCTTTCCATATTTTCATTTTTCGTGAGTGGGCGGTGAGTTCTAGCTGTTTTTTTTTATAGACCCCCAGTTTGATTTTCGTGAGCCATTAAGTAATTCTTAACCACAAATTTATTTTTATTCTTTAATGACTTATTGAGTCATAAAACTTCAGACCCAACCAAGCTGCTTTGGTCAGATGAATTACAGCCGTGGAAATTAGATGCAGGTGGGAAAGTAGGACGTGGCAGAGAGAGTGCTGTCCTCATTAGATTTTCACTGAACCACTATAGTATAGTGCTGAGGACCCTCAGCAGAACCCTTATGCCCATAGATACTAGATACTGATCCCTTGGAAATAACACTCTCTTCTACCCGAGACTTCCAAATCTATCTGCCATTTAATTGGCAACCACTTTGATTCAGTCTCAGCCAAGAACTTGAGAGAGGGCGGAGAGGACGATAGAGTAGAGGCTTTTATGATAGCTATATTTTAAAGTGCCATGTGCACCAACCAGACACATTGCTGCATTAATCCAATGCACTATGATGTTTTAGGAAGCTTGTTCACACTCCTAATTCCCCACCCAATAAGTTCCCGGCCAACACGTCGGAAGGGGATGCCAAACAACTGTGAAGTATACTTGCCAACCTTTCAGATTGAATCCGATAGTCTATTTTTTTAGTTTTTTGTCCACAGTCCAAACTCTCAGCGCTTTGATCCAGCATTTTAAAGAACATGTTTGAATTTTTAAAACAATAAATTTTTTAACACCAGCAAAGATCTTGCAGGTGTCCAGATTTTTTAAAATCTAAAACACTCACAAACTTCAATAGCCTTCGCACAATGAACTATCCTGGTCATGGGAATTATATGCTATGTTATTTATTAGCTGGAGTTAGATTAGAAGATCAGCCATGATTGAATGGCGGGGCAGGCTCGAAGGGCCGAATGGCCTACTCCTGCTCCTACACGTTATGTTATGTAGATCTTTCAGCCAAATTTGTACTCAATTTATGTTGACAAATCTAAATCTCTCACCCGAGGAACACTAAACAGGCAGGGAATGAATAAGTGAATTTAACCCAGGTTACTCATACACCCTCAATGGATAGTGATGGAGAAGCATTATCAAGTGCTTTGGAAATTAGGTTGTCTTCTCAACTTCTCTGTTGGTACATGGCACAACAATAACACCAATTTGCACATACATAACAGCTTGCATATCAAAGAACATCTCAAAATATTTTACAACAATAGCGTGAGAGCCCGAGCCAGATGGGAGATAAGTGGTAGGCACCAAGTAGCCTGAAGCACAGTCATTTGATATTTTTTAGATGGATGCTGAGTGTAGAGAGGGAGAGGAAGACAGGAGGATTTGGAATGTTCCATGCAGCAATCAGCTCCTGGTAACCCTACAAACCAATGTTCTATTTGTGGGGTGGTCCTAGCTGGACAAGCAGTGGGAAAGCTTGCCAGACAGTGACAAATGAAACAAGTGGTTGCGGGGCGGGGTGGGGTAGAGAGAATTTACAAATCTAAAGAAAAGAAAGGCATTTTTGATACATTGGAGTGAGGATCCCAATGCTTTGATTAACAAGTCAGGGACGCTGAGAATAACGAGACACCGGGACATGTAATAAACCACATAATAATAATAATCCTTCCATTTGATATAGCGCCTTATCACGTCGTTGAGACTTCTCAAAGTACTTCACAGAATATATTGTGAAGTGGATTGACTGTGTATTTTGTCAAACACAATCGGCAGCAAAAGAAGCCCAATCCAAGCAAGAAAACAGCAAATCTCTTTTCAAACTAAAAGAATAGTCTGACTGTAACATTTTGTTACTGAGTCAAATTTGAAGACAGAAGGCCAAGTTTTTTTTTAAAAAAGCAGCTCACAGCAGTTCAATTTTAAAAGAAAGCAGTCTGACATTTGAAAGAAAGAGCAGTAACATCCAATCTTTAACAACAAAACAACATTTCCTGGCCTAACAAACCCAAACCATTTTCAAAGTCTTCCATTTCAATGAGCAGGGGAGTCGGGCTCTGTATAATCTAGTTCGTCTGTTCGTCTTTCACTTACAATGACCTCTCGTTGTAATGCAATGTTTTTCTATCTCTTAATAAAATAAGTACAGTATAATGAGGTCCTTCTGTATTTACAAAATCAGTCATGATTTTTTAATCCAGAGAAAACAAATTCTACAGATAAATATGAAGCACTCATTTCATCTTTAATGATAACATTCTAATCAGACAGATTTACAGTGCTCAGTGGAAATTTTCAAGTTGAAAATGCATTGTTTGGGCTTTCTAATATCTTGTGGTTATAGACTGGAAAGTTTTAATTTACATTTGTCTTACACAATAGATTATTTGAGAACTGTTTGAAACACAACTGGTTCTCAAGTAATATGGTTGTTTATACTGTTTATATATTTTTTGCTTTGCACGAACCTGCGCTGATCTCAGTGGAAATTCTGGTCGGACCACCATTGCCAAACCTATTGATAACTCAACCCACCACAGGGGGGAAAACATGGTGGCCAGTGTACTCAGCAATACAACTCGTTGTGGCAAGATATGTTGCTTCAGTGGATGAGATAAAAATCCACTTTGGGAGATGACGGTAGACCACCTCCACAGGCAACAATTCTGTCTTGCTTAGGGGCTTGTACCACTGCCCTGACGGCAAGGCTGTGACCAGAGGTAGTACTGTAACCTAAATGGTGTAATTGGTTCAATTCTTAGCTCATCTCAACAGCTGGTGGGAGCACTGACCTCCTTGGATATCCCCAGGCTGGAAGAAGGAAGGGTTCAGAAAATATATGTGACATGGACTTTAGTTGAAGATATAGGATACGACTTGGCTTCAATGTACCACTCCCTTTACAAACTAATGTCAGTGAAAAAGCCAGACATGCGTTGTGGAGTCCTGTAGCTCAGTGATTAGAGCACTCGCCTCGCAAGCGAGAGCTGAGTTTGATTCCCGGCAGGGCGAAATGTTGGGCAAGTTTGCTTACTCCACACAGCTCTGTTTACCTAGCAGTAAGTAGGAACCCAGTTGTTAATCGATTGGCAGGCCGCTATTCCGGGGGTAATAATTCCTTCAAAAAATAATAAATTGGTCACTTCAATCTACGACTGTTTGTGGGACACTGCTGTGCGCAATTGGCTGCCACGTTTCGCCCACAAAATATACAATATATACTATAATAAAGTATATTGTGTGAAGCGCTTTGAGATGTCTCGAAGACGTGACAAGGTGCTATATCAAATGCAAGTATTATTAGTGTTATTATTATGTTGGTAATTGGCTGAAGAGAAACTACAGAGCGAAGTCATAAGAGGAACTAGATTGAAATGTTGGGAGATATTGAGAGGGCTGGCCCAATGAGTACTTTGGGGTAACTGTTATATCTAATACATATAAATGATCTGTATTGCTAGATTCAATACAGAATACATAAATACATAGATAACACTCCGAAGAAGAAGTCAAGATGATAATGAAAAGAAGCTTGACCGAATATGGATCTGGGTTGATCACTTCAATGAATTCAATACAGATAAAAGCACAAAACTGCAAATTGGAAGTAAAAATAGGAGGCAAAACATTTCCCTGCATGAGATAGATCTTGCCATGAGGGAAGCTAAAAGAGATTTGGAGGTGTTGCTTGACTTCCTTGTTTTGTGTTTGTGAGAGACAGTGGTGAACAAAACAAACAGAATGCTGGGATACAGTCCTCCAGATAAATCAGTCATTTCACCCCAATGGCTGTTTGAAACGTAATCAGTCAATGATGGCCCCAATTTCCTACAGAAACAGCCACTACAATTAGTAGCAATTACTTTGCATCAAAAAGCAGCTCTGCCCGATCATCCTAGGCATTGTAAAGTTATGAATTAGCACGCTTTGCAAAGCCTGGGAACAGATTCATCAGGAGATTCTCCAATCTGCTTGCTCTGCACCCTGGATAATGAAACATAACAGTACAAGCAAAAAAATGCAACTATATATTTAACAATGAAACCTACTTCGGGCATGTTGTTTGTTAAACTACGTTTCAAGCCAGCAGGTAATTTCCGCCATCACTGTTAGGATCACATTGTTTGCTGGCAACGTGAAGTTGTTTTTAACAGTGCTCCACAGTACTGCATCTTACAGAGTTCAAATTATTTTAACTTAATTTATTTAAGCTGTTTGGCTGTAGTTTCTGAAAGTCATTATTTTGGGGGTTATTGAGGCCTAAAAGGGAACACTAATCAGTTGCTCCTGTCCATTTATTACTGTTTGCAATCATCTCAAATAACTTGTGTTAAAAGAATTGGCGTAAACATTTACCCCAAGAGTATGAAATCCAAAACAAAATGCTGGAATTGATTTTGCGTCAGTTCTTTAGTCATTCTTAACATGATTAAAATAAAGACTACTTTAAAATCTGTATAAATACTATGGTAGCAATGGGAGGAGCAGCTATTGTGACACATCAGGCAAAGCATATGTGGCCAGACTAAACAAATCAAATGTATTTTGATGCAAAAGGCACATTATGGGTAAAATATCCCCAAATCTAGCACTGATGTATGTAATCAGGGTTGAAACCCAGGTGTTACTGCACATCATCGACTTTGTTAGAATTAGTAACTTGAAACTTACTGAAGTTTGAGCTACAATTAGATGTTACAAAGCCAGAAAGGCCAGAGAAAGAGCATTTGTATCAGAAGTTCTGTTAAATGAAGTTTCACAGGTAGGAAGTCGTAAGAAACCATCTTTATTGTGGGTAATTGTCATTTGACAACACGACTTTGCACAGGTTGAGGCAAGCTGTACTGGTGATTTCCAAGAGGTCATTGCAGAAACTGGTGAACTTACTTTGCTTTGCAGGGTATAATTGCAAAACACACCATATAAAACTCACAATCAGTAGCTGCCATCAGCAATGCTTAGCTTGATTCAGTTTGTTGATAAGGACATATTGTCTGAACATACTGTCAATGTATTTAACAGAAATAAACATAGGTAGAATTATTCCAGATATCTTAAATTGCGATGATTAGAAATTCTTTCCATAGTTACCAATTGCTATGTGGGAGTAAATTGAGATTAAATGGCAGTGAGCGAGGCCAAAGACACTTTCAGTGCAAAAGTATTCCGCCCACTAGGCTTTTTTTTAATAAAAACAAAAAAAATCTTGTTAGGAGATATTTAATATTTTCATTTTCTAGTCACAAGGAGATCCAATAATTCAGTTTGCAACATTTGTAAGACAGGCACCAGCTACAAGAAATTCAGTGAGCAGCTTCAACCACCCTCCCAAGCCCAGATGCCAATCTCAGAAGTTATAAACTGGTAAAATTCAGTTCCAGTGAGTACTGCAATTCTGTGGACTCAAACTCATCCACACAGTAGAAGGAAGCATTACTCTTCTAGTGACTGGTTACATAGTGACATTTACAAGGAAGGGACTTAAAGCAGGTCACTTTACTAGTCTCTCAGCGAGGGATATATGATCCAAAGAATCTCCTGAACCACAAGGGAGAAATAATAAGTGCCATTTTTTTTGAAGTATTTTATAAATTAATCAAGGGGGAAGAAGGTCAGTAAATGGATCACAAAATTCTTAAGTAACCAGCCTCAGACTTCTGAGAGAATTGTATAATTTATTCTGGCACTGTGTCAAGCCTAAAATTAGTTTGTTTAAAGCACAGTTTTACAGTATTGTTTTGAGACATATGGTTACATCATTTGATTATGGGATTAAAACATTAATATAGCTGAATGTCAAGGTTTCTTTTACAAGAGCCTTGGTCCCTTCTGTTGTATTTAGTCACATTCATAAACTCCAAAATACAACATCTGGCCTAAGCACGTAAGCCTGTTTAAAACCTAAACTCTAAATGCATTAAAACTTATATTTTAATAAAAGTTTTTTTAAAAAAATAAGGGAAAAAAAATACTTTCAATGTGTTGCCCACATGCTTTCAGACAGATTCAAGTATGCACATATAAAAGACCTCAGCAGTATCAGACAGATGCTGGGTCCAAGAGCAACTGTCAGAGCTCTCCCATAATGATGTGGTGCATCCATCATTTAAGATGAAATGCAGTCAACAATCAGAAGAAAGTCATTTCCATCAACTTCAATCCTCATTTAATGACTTTTTAAACTGGGAACCTCAGCCACTCTGATTTGGGGCTTTGTTCATTCTGAATATAAACCTTCCATTAACATATCGGGAACATACATTTAAATGACAGATTGCAGGTCACAGAGGCTCCTCCATTCACATCACAAAAGTGGTGAGTTTTCCAACTTTAGCTCTTCCTAAGGAAAGTTCATTAACCTCTTTTTAGTGAAAACTTTTTAGTGCTAAATGCTTACAAACACATCTGAAATCATGGTGATTTACGATGCTATAGTTTGGATTTAAGTTTCTCAGATCCATTACCACTCCCCCAATATAAGCAGATCAAAGCTGTCGTTTTACTACATGCATGTGGATTATCTGAACATGAATGACATTTGTAACTTAATAGGTCAGTAATCTAAAGTACATAAGGCGCTTTTTGTGCCTAGTGCTAAACAGACAGAATGCATTAAAATTAGCATTAGACAAACCCATTTCAACCTAACTGCTTTAATGGGAAGAGCACGGGATTCGAGACACCCTTTAAAAGTCTAGTTAAAAATACACAAAACTCATCTTTTCCCATTTCAAGCTTTTTATTATTTAAATACACCATACTAGAGCAAATGTTTTTTGAAAATATCACAAATAAATTTCCATTCTTAAAGTCCTACATTACATACTAGAAAGCTGGGATGTTTCTGCTGGGGAGAAGCAACATTTGACAAATCACATACATGCATACATACATGATATTGTACAGAGAACCACTAAAAGTGTTTATGATAGAGAACTACCACAAAATCACTGTTTTTTCTCCCATTGCCTCCTTTTTAATATTTTAATAGCAATAAACACACTGTCCTTACAACACATAGAAATACAAAGAGCCAACACATATTTGCAAGGATGTTGTAAAGAAAAATAAAATACGGGGGGGAGGGGAGGGTGGAGAGAACCAGAGCCAGTGCCCTGCTATGTGTTATGCAGGTACAAAGCAGATTTTAAAACCTCCATTAATTAGTTTAATTTGTCATTATTCCAGATGTCCTCCGATGGGCTATTTTCCCCTTCTTAACAGTCTCATTAGCCCGGGTTCACGGAGTCCTTAATCTGTGTCCTCAGTCACTTTTAATGCAAGAAACAGCTTGGTGAGAGCAAACTAGCGAGGGTATATAGTGTGCAATGTTGTGTACCTGGCATTGAAACCAGCCAAGAAACATGACTGTCTACTGGAACAAAGTGGGGTCCACCTGCGATGAGCCAGATCGAAGATGAAGGCACGCTTTCTGCACTGCTCTGACCTTCTCAGCAAACCTGCAAAGTAGAAACAGGGTTAGGCCTGGGAGAGAAACAATTGCATCGTAAACTAGATTCGCTCATCCCACTTGAACTAAATGCAAAGAGGAACCTTCAAAAAAGTCTCATTTCACTTAGAAGAATAGTGTTCTACTGAGATGAACAGTTCATCAAAGTAAACATCTCCATTACATTAATCCGGCTTTCAACTAGATTTTTCGAGTTGCAGCCAGAATGTAGCTCATAATAACTCATTTATTCAGGACAGCTGTCATGTTCTGACCAAAACGTATTTAGATTTTATACGATTTAAATCATTGCATTTCAAATCCCTCCAATGTGGATGATATGCCAAAGAAAATGGCCGGATTGATTTTTTTTGTTTAAAGGTTGGATAAAGAGATGTGCAAAACAGATACTGTGCAAAATCCCTAAGTAATCAAAAAAGGGACCAGGCATACATTGAATTTAACAGCAGCATCGCTGAATCACCAGCTGCCATGGTGTTTAGAGGAAACTGTTTGACATTTTAACCATATCCCACTATTTCATTCAGGGGGGGGGGTGTGGGGGAGTTTACTCCACAAACATTAGCGAGTTTCTTTTGAAGTCTGAAATGCAGTGGCTGCAATGGGTAAATCCCATTTCTTTCTCTATGCTGGAACCCTTTACAAAACAGGGTTCGACACCCAATGGTTTAAACTGAACACCCAATTCAATTAATTAAAAGAGAGTTCCACTTTCTTGGCTTCTCTGTGTTACAAACTTTTAACAGTTTCGTGCATTTCTCTTTTTACCCTTTCATCAAGCGACTAAAAGCCTGAGGTGCATTAGTAATTTGCAACCCCCCACTTGCAGGCTAATTAAACTAGCTGAGGCATTGAGGTTTAATTCCCCTGAGTTTGACCACAGTGTGAGTAAGGTAATTTGTCTGTCTTGAACAAAGAGATTAGGGAGCAGCCTAGCGCCTATTTAATAAATGAACATCAAATGTCCGCCACTATCGACAGAGACAACACCAATTATGCCATTTTAATGGAAATTCTTTCGCATTTTATTTTAAACGAAAACTTATCAGGCGCCGTTTGTGTCCTTGCTCTGGAATTGTACCTCTCAGAATAAACGTACGCAGCTGCTTGTCACTCTTTAGAAGTCCGTGGGGAGAAACAAAGCTATTTTCCTCAAACTCCCTTCAAAAGGTTAATAAGCAGTCGGTATATTGGGAGACGTGTACCTTAAAAGACTTATGAGGAATTGTTGACTTAACTCAGCTTTTAACAATGTTGTTAAAAGCATTCAAAAAAAGAGGTGGGGGGAGGGGGGAAACCATCTGTTTAATATTTTGCAAATTCCATGCCATTAACCCTTCAATTACCAGGCTGATTTGAATGCCCTCGGCAGCTCTGAGAACACATTGCACGCTTCCCAAGTAACGGAGGTGGGGAAAAACTAAACAGATTGGAAGATTGCTGGTTTGGCGAGGCAGACGCGAGAACTCCAGCAGATCTTTAAACGCTTCGGTTTAAGACTCTTATCACAAATACCTCCACCAACTGCGTAAAACTGCAAACCATGCGCTCAAAGATCGCGGGCCAGAAACACCAAGGATGATGAGGAGCAAATGATTTGCTTGCGTTGTTAAGCAGTGATTCTCTTCCCCCCATCAGGTCATTATTTGAATGAACTCAGTTCAGTGAATGCACTGCATTAAAACGGCTCCCGTTCTCTGGAGGACTCCAGACAGACTCCAGCTCTAGCCTGAGTTGCAGCCTATGATGGTCACTCGCTGTTAGTTGAGTTGCTGAACAGGTAAAGAAATCGCGGGTCAACGAGTTCAATGATGAGGAACCGGCCCTGGCTCTTTAATCAGCTGATGGATTTAGAGATCGATATTCCCCATATTCACATGTTCCCGTGTTTAAAATGTTCTGATACCCAAATACCTAACGGCACCTCCCTTGGGCGGGGTAAGAATTGGAAGTGAAATGGATTAACGCTTGCTGTATGAACCCATGGCAGTCTGAATCCTGTTAATCGCTTGCTCACCTATTGGCAGGTAAAATGATCACTCATCGTGTAGTAGGAATTTGAAACCTATTGCTAGCAGTGACTGTTCAAGGACGTGTCGTGCCTGACCAGAAGAGTAATGCGCAGCCATGGGCAGGAGTTCCGGGTTCATGGAACAAGGTCTACGTAGAAAATACTAGGAAAACATAGATGTGACTGACAGTTGGCCCCGAGTTAAAATTGCCAATAATAAACTGTGCAGTTCAATAAGAGGAACTCACTGGGTTACTGCAGTCTGGTTCTTGCTCAATCTCACTTACCCAACCACCATGTAATTGGAAAAGAGAAGGAGAACAATATAAGATACATTAGACGAAGGGGGACAATAGTTGGAGGCTGAGATGAGGCAGGATTGCTGTCGGGACACTTACCGCTTTTCCTTTAACATTAAAGCATAACTAACTTACTCTTAAAGCAAAGCTGTTGACTGTAATTGTAAAATCCCTAATTCTTGGTGATACCAGTGAACCTATCCATAACACAAAAAATACCAACGATATTTGCAATAAATTAATAAGAAAGAATAATGGGATTGTTGACCTCCACATGTTTAATGCAACTAGCCAAATATTCAGATCACAGGGGAAATGTGCATTGGGGCATTAACGGTTAACTACCAGAAACATTGAACAATGCCGTTTCATTTTGTTGAGTGATTCTCTTTATAGGGTTTGCGAATCACTGGAGCTTGATGTTCGAGACACAACATATTGGGCAAAAGTATGGGTATAGCTGCTTACACACCTTTTATCAATCCAAAAATCTCATTTCTGGTGGGAAAAGGATTAATTTTAAACTCCTTGGAACTGAAAACCCCTTTAGAAGATAAAGATAACCGGGAAGTGTTGCAGAATTCGTTTGAAGTACTGTACTGGCATGTGCAAATGTATACCTGTATTGTGTAAAATGTAACTGTATTTCAGATCACAACAATCACGATTAAAACTAAACTGTTTCTCAAACTTTTCCCAATATCGCTGTCTATATTTTTTTTTGTGTGGTGGTGGGTGGGTGTTGGGGGCAGATTTGAGTCCTGTCATAACATAGGTCCAGTGTTTAGTTGTATTTAACGATGGGTTGGGATAGAAGCCAGGTAACGGTTAACGGTTAGAAAGGAGTAACGGTTAGAAAGACTCATAGTTACCCTGCCTAAACATCTGACTTACAGTACCGCTCCAAAAAGGAGGCAGGCAGCACCATCTTGGAAATAATTATTAGATTATAATAAACGATTTGCCTTGGAATTTGCTTATTGAATGTCCACAATCCGTGGTCCAATTAGTATTTTCCACCCTACAAGTATTAGGGCCATTTTATAATCTCCATAAATAACAAGCGTTGAAATACATTTGAATAAATACCTGAAACACAAAAGAGTCGGAATATATATTCTGGGACTATATATATATATATATACATACATATATCTAAAGAGATTCGGAGCAATGGGGCAATTTATTCACTTCCCAAGTGAGCCAGAGAGGAGAGGGGAATAACTCACACACACACACACCCCATCCAGTGCAAAGCCTATGCTTACCTTCTGATCAGATAGTAGAGGATTGCTCTGAAGTGGATTCAAATGTCCATTGATAAGGGATGTGGGTCTGTCATGTTCACAGAATAAACTGCCGTTGATGTAATGAAACCTATCTCCAGGGACAAGCCGATTCCGGCAAGTGGCGCAGGTAAAGCACTGTCAGAGAGAGAGAGAGAAAAAAAGGGAGACCTTTTGTCACTCTCAATTATCCACACACGCTAAAACTGGCGATAAAATAAACTGGTCTATCGCATGCGATGAACTCGAAACACCTTCTTGTGGTGCACTGCCATAACTTATTTCAATGAAGAGGCCAACGGACGAGCGCACTGTAGAAATTTGCTTTGTGTCTCTGATCGATAAGGATTACAGTGGCGATGTGCGGATCCTGGGGGTTACGGTAGTAATTGTGGTTCCTAATTTCTTGTTAAGAGAACGATGAGAGAAGCCGTTACCTTGAGATGATAGACGTTGCCCTGTGCCCTCATGACCAATTCACTGGCGGGGATGGATTGCCCGCATGCACTGCACGCCCCGCTGTTTCCAAACAATCTACAGAGAGAGAGAGAGAAAAAAACATTAATGCGTTAACACTTCTTATCCGGTCATTACCTGGAGAGAAAAAACACGACGCCCCGTAGAGCACTGTTTGCATTGCATTGCATTGCATTGCGTGTGCGGGAGAGCGGCTGAGAGTCCCAAGAAACGTATTCATCCAAAGATGATCGCCCCAAACGCCCTACTCGTCCCAACACTTTTCGGAACGGCTTATGTTTATTTTCAGGGAAAGTCTCAAGAAACATTTTATTTTTCATTTATAAAGGTCTCCGTTATCCGCAAAGTTTCCTGCAGCTATTGGAGGGGGTGGGGGGGGTGGTTCGTGACCCTGTATCTTTAGTAAGTTACTGTATTTATTGTCCCCTGCGCCAAAAGATGTAATGGCAGCCCCACCACTGACAGATAGTGAGGCAGATCAACATCCTCCTGGTCGATATTTCAATGAGCAATGAAGCTCCACAAGGAGATCTAACCATGAAAAGTAATGCTCAGGATCCACCCAACCACCAGTCTAAGCCAAGGTCGTGTTAGCGATAGAGATAAGTTGATCAGTAACCAGGTCCTCATAACCGCATAAGACCATGTATGTAACCTGGTTTGTTTTGAAACGAGTCTCCCTCCCTCTCTCCCTGCGCCTCTCCCAAGGAACTCTACACCAGTTTCAGTTTACACTTCACGTCCATTAATAGATGGTTGTTTTCTCGCAAACTATCTCTCTCCCTGAAACACTAACAGTTTCCCATTATAAGCGGATCTGTTTGGTGTCGATATATAATGAACGAGGGTTAACTTTCTCAGCCAGAATGTCAACAGTTTAGATTTGGCTGTGATCATCTCTCTCTCTCTCTTTTATCCTCGAAGAGCTGCTGCTCGATAATGAAATGTTTGTTCGAACTTCCTTATCTGCTCAGAGTCCCCACAATTCAGATGACTTCATCTTGTCTCTTCGACGTTAGTAACAAACTGAATGAAATTTCGATCTGACCAGAAAGTAATTTACTGGGATCTGGTGCCATTTGTCATCGCTCTCCTCCACGCAACATTCGAGTTTTCGGTATGTAATGAAATGAGACTAAAAGCATCTGGTGGGCGAGTCAAGGGAGACGTTAAAGCGAATAAATAAATAAAACAATAATTCTCCAATTACACTTGGCTTTTCCAGATGTATCTGTTTGAATGCATAGCTCTTCTATATATAAAAACACGTAATTGGTGTGCTCTTAGCTTTAAAGCCTGCAGAGGCGCCTTGTCATGTCGAAATGTACTAATTCGCTGTCGACACTTTATTGAAAATACCCTCTGCGTTGTTATTAAATGTATCGACAGAACGACACCACGAGTAGTAAAACTGCCCGCTAAGATAGCGTTTAATAGGGAGCCCGAGAAACAAATTTTGCACCAGCATCGATTTCAAGAGTTCAATCAAAACTCCATTTCAAAACTAATTAGTTTAGATACGACACATCGACACTTAGCTGCAGAATTATAATAGCTTATAAAACGGGCTTCAAAGAAAACCCTGTACCACTCAACTAATTCAGCCAACAAACTGAATTATGAACTCCCCAAACGGTAGGTGCCAGGGCTTTTTCCCCCCAAAAATAAAGTGTTTCGAACCTTTTTGGAGATGCTTTTCCGTCATCTGGAAAGAATAAGACCCCCCAACTACCCCCCCAGGAATAAAAAGCGGGGTCACCAGGTACATTTTGTACTGTGACCCAGCAAACCTCCTAATTTATTGGAAACAACCCATGGGAATGAATAGAGGAGAAAACAAAGTAAGAGTGCAATCCAGGGTATTAAAATGGTGAGGCCAGGATGGTTTGTTTTCTTTCCATGTTATCTGCCTAAAGCTTTATAGACGTGTGTACACACACACACACACATGCACAGGGCAGTTGATGCTGCAATACGCTGAAACAGCATCTCAAGATTTCCAAACCTCATCATTAAGACAAATGGTGGAGAGTCCAAGGCGATTTTGTTGCGGGAGGGACAGTCAGCCTATGCAGACTTGGGTTTTACAATCGCGTTGAAGCTTAATTAAAATAACAGTCCCGGGCATTCAGAAATAGAAATCTCAAGAGAGAGAGAGAGAGAGAGAGAGAAATGATCGTATCAGGAGATTATCTGAAAGGAGTTCCAGCTAAGTAACCAAAAATTTAGTGAAATAAATAATCAAGATGGGATGGGGTGGTGGTGGGGGGGGAACCTAACCAGCACCAGGCTGGGAAACTAGATTGTTTTTTTTTATTTGAATGTAAAACCTGGAAAATGGTCTCTGGGTTTGAGAAGAATGTTGTCATTTCGGGGGCAATTACCAATGATGTTGGGAGAGCTGGACAGATGGGGAGCGGGTTAGTTAGTTTGTAAAGAGCGTTCATGGCCAAATGTGTAACACTATCCTAAAGTTTTCACTTTGGGCCCTACGTGACTCGAATGTAAATACGCGGAACAGGGGATTCCTCAAGTTCATTTACTGTTCTTTGATGGAGGCTCAAGGGCTGAGGTGCTCAATTAAGTCCCTATCAGTCTGACTTGGGACTTTAATGATCCCACTCCTTTTTAACTATTGCGAGGAGGTTGGTTAGGGACAGCTCTACCCCCAGCGTCAACTAATTAAAGCAGGATATTATTTTTTTTCCAAAAAAGAAATTCTCTCAGACTGACGACCGAAAATTGCTTTCAATTTTCTTTGCGACTCCAAGTCGAAGAGGTCGTTAATATTTCAACATGTCGGCAATTCGATCAATCACAACATCAAGCCAGAGTTCCCCCAAATGAGATGGAAACTCTTCAAGCGTTTTAATAGCAGCACAAGATATGGATACACAAAGTGGCGCTCTTTGCATAATTTCTATTGGGGCACTGGAGAAAGGGGGCAAAGGGCTGTGAGACACACGAGAAAAATAAAGACAAGCAAAAAAAAACAGAGACGCACAAGAGAGGGGGGGGGGGGGGGGGGGGGCAAATTACGCTTGGTTAATTTAGAGTAACAGATATGCCCCCAAGTGAATTGAAGGCCTTGAATTAATTCTGTTATGACAAATCAAGATAAACGTCCCCCTAAATTGCATGCGATTTAATTAATTTTTGAAATACTAGTTTTTTTTTTGCTCGCTAATAGTTCTTGTGCTCGTCTGCTGTCACTGTGCTTGAGTGCGCAGACTTCAAAGTGATATTAAATAACGAACTATTAGGTTTACCTCGCACGTCCAGAATTGAGTGGAGAGGGGAGCCAGAGAGAGAGGGAGAGAGAGAGACAGAGACAGAGACAGAGAGAGAGATCCATTTAATTTCCGTGCCTGGGAATTAAAGGAGAGCACCAGCGCCATCCGAGCTCTGGTAATAATCCCGTCCTCAAAAGACAATTTTCTTAATTAAATGTTTTGTTGCTTCGCACTGGCGGCTCGATTCATGTCAGTCTCTTCTGCTGACCAGTCATAGATAATAGCTCACCAATCCCGACCTCGGTTTAATATCTCATCATTAGATTTTTTTTAAAAAATCGGGAAAAATAAAAAGGAGGGAAGGAAAGAGGGGGGGGGGGGTGTGGGGGGGGGAGAGTGTGGGGGACACTAATTAAAGCTGTTAATTGTGCCGATTCCCTTATCTTAGCAGATCTGAGGCTCGGAGTCGAGCCTGGGACATTGGCAGCTTCTCTCCCACGAACCAGCGCTCATTAGAAGCCCAAAGGTGCAGATCCTGGCTTTTCTAATTAGTCCCGGGATCCATTAAGGAACAGCCAAGGAACAGACACCATTATCTGAACGAAACCTGCATTGGCAAAGAGCAGCAGCAGCAGCAGCAGAAGAAGAAAAAAAACACCCACCCAAACGCACTTGTTCAATTATTTCTCTATCGAGCTGCAATCGAGCTTTTCTTGGCACCGCTTTAGGCTCTTTGATGAGGTGTCTGACAAGCTTATTGCTACTAAATTCACAGCAGCAACTAAACTGACAGTAGTTTAACGCAATCTGCCCCCACACACACCTACCCCCCACCCCCCCCCCCCCACCCCCCAAAAAAAACAACACAGGCGTATTCGAGCACTTCTAATTTACATCACTGAAATCACTTGTTTCGACACGTTGCAACCTCCCCCCCCCCCCCCCCACCCCAAAAAAAAACCTCAACCTCAAAAAAAACACTTACAGAAATGAAAGGTTTAATCCCTTGAAAAGTTTTGACATGTGATCCTTGTACTCCCGGTCCATTTAGATGATTGGAGCCAGAGTCACGTGGCAGGAAGAAGGTTACTTTCTAAAATACCAAACTTCATCATTTTACAATAATTCGTGTGTTTGTGTGTGTGTGTGTGTGTGTGTGAGAGAGAGAGAGAGAGAGGGAGGGCCAATGTTCTTGAAAAGCCAACAACTACTTCGCGACCATCCGCCCCAATAACTTAAATCTCAACCAACCTGCGCCCTTTGCTAATCTGATGGATGCAAAGTTTAATTAAACGTGCAATATGTTTAATTCCTTGTGGGATCTTTAACCTCATTTGATTTCCCCGACCTTCCGGGAGCGCGTTTGGACGGAGGAGGAGGGGGAGGGGGGGTGTTGGGTGTGAACAGACTTAGGTTTTAACACTTTTCAAGGGTCGTTTTGAATTCCATGGACCTCACGTTAAAAGGTCTTAAAATGATTGCAGTCATTTAATGAGACGATGTTCAACCCCCCCCCCCCCCCCCCACCCACACACACACATACACACACCCGCCCCACGACACTACTTTCAACGATAGGCAAATCTGGACCTTGCAAAGAGGGTAAGTAACTGTTTACCCAGTGACGTTTTAAACAGTTGTGAATCAATTACTCTCAGTGAATGTGTCCAGCAAAGGCCAGGGAGCCCAGTCAGTCAGTGTGTGACACAACAACCCCACGTCAAGTTGTGAGCAATTCAATTCCCACCCCCCCCAGACAAAAATAAAAAAAAGTCTCTTCCCCCCCCCTCCACCCCCACAAAAAGATTTCCGCGAAAAAAAAACAAGGGGATCGGAACGATCACGTAACAGTTCATAAGGACTGGAGGTGGTCACTGTTCATATGAACTAACTGGAGATTTATTTGTAAAGGAGGGGGATTGAGCGCGGGGTGAACGTCCCTGAGTGTGTCCCCCCCCCCAAAAAAAAAGCTTTGATCGAGTAAAAGATTGGGAGTCGTTCCAGAGTGCGTTGCTCTGTCAGATAAACAAAGCTGTAAATAAGGGGAGTCGGCGTCCTGGTGAAATGCTGAAGCGCCCACATTCCCCCCTTCCTTCCTTCCCTCCCTCCCTCCCTCCTCTCCCTCCTTCCCTCCCACCATCCCCACACTTCAGGAAAGCGATGCTTGCAAAGTTGGGAGGAATATGGGAAGAGCAGAGAGAGAGAGAGAGAGGAGCTGAATGAGTGAGTGAGTGGGTGGGTGCATGTGTGCGTGTGGCGGTGTGTGCGTGTGTGTGGCGTGTATGTATGTATGTGTGTGTGTGGCGTGCATGTGTGCATTGCATGTGTGTGTGTGCGTGTTTTTTGTTACCTGATGTAATCGTTCCTGCACAGGATCATGCCGCTCTTGGTGTAGCAAGAGGTGCCGATCTCCCCGAGCTGTGCCTGGCAGCAGGAGCACTTGAGGCAGCGGCTGTGCCAGTAGCTGTCCATGGCGTACAGAAGGAAGCGATCGGCGATCTTGCCCCCACATCCCGCACACGTTTTCCAAGCCAAACCAGCGCGGTTCACGCCGGCTGTGGGCGTCTGCGAGCTCCCGTTGTTCACCATCTTTTTGTGCGTGTGTGGTGGTGGTGGGGTAGGGGGTGGTGGAGGGGTTATATATATATATATATATAAAAAAACTCCTCTCGATTTTTCCCCCCCCCCACCCCTTCTTTCTACAGTCACAAAACACACACACACACACACAGACGGAAGCAAAAAAAAAAACCAAAAAAAAATAAAAATACACCAACGTGTTTCAGCAATAGATTCCGCAGGACTTGGATCGGGGGAGAGAGAGAGAGAGAGAGAGGAGTCAGGCCACGGCGAGGCCGACCCTGCAGCTCGGGAAAGCGAACCCCCCACTCTCCCCCCCCACCCCCCACTCCCCAATTAAGGAGCCTTGTTAACCTGTTACGCAAACCTGTGTTTAGTCTGCTATAATCTGTCCTTGATCACTAATCTGGACGCGGCTGTGGCTTCTTCGGTGTCATTTCAAGATGAATGCGGCTCCTGATAAAGCCATGGGAAAGGGGGGGGAGGGAGGGAGAGAGAGGAGGGGGGGGGGGGGGTTGGTAGTAGTGGTTGGGAAGAGGGAGAGGGAACGATTTAGCTGCCCTGCACATGTGCCTGATGTTCAATCGCTTCAGGTTTCTCTTTTTTTAAAAAAAACCTGCAAAGGCAGACTGCTCGCAGGGCTGCACGAATATCAGGGAAAAGGTAAATAAGAAAACCCAATGTTACACTGGGTGGTGGTGGTGGTGGGGGTGTGGAGGAGAATAAAGCAGCCATTAACCCCCCCCCCCCCCTACCACCACCCATTAGTGATGCTCTTAAGAGAAGGGCAGCGGTGGCCTGGGCTGATTAAATCCGAGGAGATGAATCAAAGGAATGGCCAGAAAGAAAGTCAGCGAGTCCCCAGATACCGAGCACCGGGGCCCTCCTCCCTTCCCCTCCCTCCCTCCCCTCATCAAGTTTCGTTCAGAGTAAAAAAAAAGCTTTTAACTTAAATGCGCTTTACACCAGTAATTACACGGCGCTGCAAACTGCGGGGCTCGGGCTGGAGTCAGTGAGAGAGAAAGCAGGGAGTGGAGTGGGCCAGGCAGCTGCGGGGAGGGGAGAGGGGGGAGAGGGGGGAGAGGGGGGGAGGAGAGGGGGGAGAGGAGAGGGGGGGAGAGAAGAGGGGGGGAGAGAACACACGACCACTAACACCCCCCCTCCCAAGTCCTCCAGCAAACCGAGCTGGGACGCCGTGCATTTCACGAGCAGCATCAAAAGAGAGCCTTTTAGTAGGTTTAAGACGGACGAGAAAATTGTGTGTGTGTCCACATATATATACACACACACACACACTCACATACACACACATACACACACACACACACATGCATAAAAATCGAAAGCAACTGCAATCTTACCTTTTTTTTTCCCCGCTCGGATAGGTACTGTTTTTTTTTCCTCTCTTTTCTTTCTTTTAATTTGTTTTAATTTTTTTTAAAAAAAAGATTATAGGGGGGGGGGGAGAAAAAAAGCGACCGACCGACTGACTGCTTATCAGATCTTTCCGATGATCTTCAGGAGACAGAGAGAGAGAGAGAGGGAGAGAGACGTGTCCGGATTTCACCGATCGAAAAGAATCCAATCAAAGTCTCCCCTTTTGCACAGTTGTGTTTCAGAGCCGTGGGTTTTTTTTCCTGTCGATTTTTTTTTGCAACAACAACAAAACAAAAAAATTTTTTTTTTTTTTTTAAAAATGTGGATAGAATTGTCTCAGTCCGCTGGAAGGAGGAGTGAGGGGTGGGGGGGGTGGGGGTGGTGGGGGAGTAGGTAAATAGCGCAGGATCGCGTCTCGGGTTTATAGTGACGATCGCGAATTGTCCCGAGTCCTCTTCTCTTTTTTTTTGTTGCTCTTTATAATACGTCCACTTGTTAACTTCTCTTGCACGTTCGGTTCGGACGTTGCGGGAACCTTCCCGGGACTGACTTAGTTGCTGTAAATCAAGAACGGGAATAAAGTTGAGGCTGGGAAGAGGAGGAGGAGGAGAGAGAGAGAGAGAGATGGGGTGGGTGGTGGTGGGTTGGGGTTGAGGTTGGTGGGGGGGGGGGGGGGAGAAGGTTTGAGTCGAGCTTGATGGCTGAGTGTGTTTGAACGTGGCCGATCGCTTTCCCTGCTGCAGCTACATGTGTTAGTGACAGCACGAAATCCACCAACACACCTCCTGGGAGCACAGGGACGTCAGTCCCGACCACAGCCTATCGCCCGCCTCGAATTTTCCGGCGGAATAACAAAAACCGACCTATCGCCATCTCTTGGAAGCCACCCCACCGGACCAGGGAAAAGCAAACACCACCTCGAGTGGCTCTGTGCAGTGTGTCAGTGCACACACACACACACATATATATATATATATATAAGAAATGGGAAATTGCCAATTGCACGTTGTGGGGGTCGTAAACTGCACACGTTCCTTTTTTTTAGCAAACAAGCAAAAAAAAAGAAAAGCAAAAAAATACAGCCAGAATATTATTTCATCGCTGTTTGACTCACGTTATTGCAGTAAATAGGGAGGATTCCCCCCCCTCCCCCCCCCACCCCCCATGAGGATTGTTATGTTTGGGGAAAGAAAGCACTATTGGAAAGCATAGGACGTGTGGTGTATGTTGAGGGAGAAAAAGAGAGCAATTAAACAACGAGGTGCATTAAATGCATTCATAGTTCCTTACGGAATAGAGTGTGATAGGTCACGGGTCACGTTCTGGTGTAAAGTTCTGGTGTTTGCTAGTGTTTGGAGAGGATATCCTATGTTACTAGATTCATGCGAAAAAGTAAATCACCAAGTCAGGACTTTCAATAATTTCCTGCAAATGAATGACGTCATATTAATTTGCTGGACCTTTCTGGTCAGATTTACAGTTAAACTGGTTAATGGTTTCATTAGTTTTCAGAGAATGCAGCACCATTGAGGTGGAATGATTTCCAATGCCTCGTTTGCAAAGATCATGCTGTCCTCTCTTCAAGCTCCCGATCCTTGAAGTCAGGAGGACGTTTCAAGTTTTGTTTTTCGTTGTTTATTTGAAAGGTTCCCCTTTTCCGTATCTAGTATTCTTTTACAGACACTCATTCACTCTGTCTGCCTGTCTTTCTGCACACTGATCTGACTTGAAACTCGGTGATAAGTGTGGCTACCGAGATGCAGTATATTGGAGTCAATCAAACATTTCAAATCAGTGATAGTGTAAATTAAAACAAGACTCATTCTATATATATGCATATTAAGCTCTATTAGAGTCATGTTTAGGCAGTGGCTTTTTAATTGGGATTCTTCATTAATAAACGGTGGTGACAAAAAGTCGTACACAATGCAAACCTCTGCCTCCAGTTTCTCTATAATGTACAATTTTAACAGGCCGCCTTATAGATTTCACCACTTAAGTTTGAATCAGAGAGCAAACTAAAGAGAACTACACGAGTCAGTCTGCTGTACAATCTATAACAAAATCCCCACCTCCACTTTATCTTGAAGACTGCCAAGAGCAATCACACTGAATCCACCTGAAGGGTAGGTGTGAATCAGGTAGCGTGTGGCGACCAGTTTAATTTACTGATCCAGACTTATGTGAGCAGCCCTCCAGCATCCTTGGTGGGGAATATTCTAGATATATATTTGGAGCAGAGGCGACCCAGTGGGTTTTGGTGATACTGAAATCAATCAGTTTGCGGTGTTTACGGTGAGAATGGGAACGACAAAATAATGCAGTGCACACAGAAAAAAACACAGCTGCTTTTTGCAACCCGGTGTTTGTGGGACTTCCCTCTCTGTTGAGCTTTTTCAGTTTGAAAATTGAATGAGAAAAGCCCAGAAACTGTGCAGACCATCACTTTTTGTTCAATGGGGAGTGTTGCTTTTGCTGACAGTCACGTGGAAGCATTTCACCTGTAAGGAAATGCAGAAGCTGTTGAGCGCTCCCAACTCCGCTGTCATCGAGTAGTGGCAAAGTGACAGCTACAAGTTTCAGTCACTCGAGATGCATTGTGAGGTGGTGATGTCTCCTAAGCACAGGGATGTTATAAATTGTATTGCAGGTGAATTTACACCGTGACTTCTTGAAGATCATGCTGTTTGTACATCGTGTAGTCTGCATTTCAGGAACCCCCAGAGACAATTATTTGAACCTACGATCATGTGAGGCTAAAATTACAATCGCCAAGAGCATTCAGATATCCTTTGTGATCTTTTTCTGAATGATTGTCTTCTTCCATTCAAAATCTGCAGCATTGAATTCTGCCGAATAAGAACTCCATGTCTAACAACTCATTATTTGGCAATATGTGACTGCAGCATGAAGGGATTTGGATCCTTCTTAAAACACCACAGAAGTAATGGAGCTAAATAATTAGAAACCACAAACTGCACTAGTAATACAGGGCATCGTTTTCTCTCAAACTCAGCTCCTTTTTCTAGCAGAGACCCAGGTCATTCAGAAGTGGAAATGTCTATATAATATATTTTGAAACGAGAAACAAGTAGTGCAGGAAAAAACAATACAGTTGTTAGCTACAGATTTTTCCCCCCAGGCACAATGCTTTCTTTTTCTCCTCTTCCCCCTTCAACCCTGAAGTAGTTTGCAATGCAACCTTTTTTCTTACCATGAGCAGCAGGAATCCTCACAGTCAATCTTCGCGTTCACAACAAATGACTGCCGAAAATGGGGGACTCAGAGACAGGCGTTGGACCTATGTGGACTTAAACTGTGTTGCATGCTGGGCCTGTGAAGACATGACTGCATATAAATTTTGATGGATGGGAATCTGATGTAGCTGTTCTTAATGGATTTGTGGCTTCAGGTATAATCAGGGGGTTAGCAAGTTCTCAAGAAAGGGACCATGTGTCCCACCCCCACTGGCTCTGCTTGTGACTCTGTACCTTCCATTGTTTTAATCTAATTAATCATTTCTTCAGACGCGTACTTTCAAGTGCGCTTAGATGTTCATTATACTCTGGATAAGGACAAAGGATGGGTTTTGATTGAGGTCCATTGTAAATCCCCGGACATACACAGAGTTTAATTTAGCCTCAGATTGTGTCATTGTTCTGCATCAGGGGCTCCTGCTGGAGAGTCGCAGTCAGCAATGGGAATGAATTCAAATGTGTTAGTCCATGTAAGCAAACTGTTTACAGATATCTAGCAACAATTCCGAAATTAGAAATCTGCATTTATTAACATGCTAGGTCCAGGTTAAAAACATGTCACAGCATGTATGTCTATACATATACATTTGCTAGTTTTCACCTACGTATTTAGTCTTGCATGGTCGGTGAAAAAATCCTTAAAATATGTTATCTATTATGATTCATCTAATATTTTGCATGAAAAATAATCTGTGGTTCCCTAATGCTTGTCACGTGGTGATTTTATTTGCTTTCATTCCGCTGTGTTTTTACTAGGGGATGTTTGTAAAGTTTTTTCCAATCCCAGATGTGTAGCGCTTCATTCAGGCGCTGGCTGGTTCTGATTCCTTTTGTTTAGAAGTTTATATGCAAAATGTGTTCCATTTAAAAAGTCCCACGAGGGTTTTAATGGAAGTTTCATATGATAAAATGCAAATCAACAACATATGGGAACACAAAAATAACCTGTTTTCAGTAGCACAGAATAAACAACCCCACCCTCTGCAGATTCCGTGGGTGAGCAGTGTGAGATAATTCCACGTTCCCCACCTACATCCACCCCTCTCCAACCCCACTCCCCCCACAGACAAGTAGTGAACTCACCCAGCAAACCAAAGCTAAAGAAAAATAATTCATAATATCACAAAATTATCAGACATTTCAGAAATTACTTACTTCTATAACTAAATGCCTGAGAATATAATAAAAGAATGGAGTACAAGATGGGACTCATGAATTTACTCAATCATCCGATACATAAATGTAGAACAGCTGGAGGGAGTTCGTGCAGGTATGAAGGTGTAATCTGGAGATCCACTTATGTCTGTGAAAAGAAAGACACTTTCGGATCTTGCTTTTCTAACTTTCGAGTGAACTTGCACTTGCACCCACCCACCTCCATCCTCTTTTTTAGTGATGCATCGTCCACTTATTACTATTTGTGAATTATATGTCGGGCAGTTGTTGCCGGTTGCTCTTTCGAAATGGACTTCAATAATCAACGTTTTTCCCCAGATGGCCCCGGTGAAGAGGTTGTCCTCAATAGAAAAGTGATGCTAATAGTTAACGTTGCCTGGTCCTCTGCCCATTTGCAAAGGAATGGAGTGCTACATGCAGATCCCTGTGAAACTAGAGCGACTCCTGCTGCTCAGTCGGCACTATTCCTGGCAATACAGTACTCGTTGATGATCACTTTGTTCTCCTATTTCATCTTGATTAAACACACGTCTGAGAACCAGCTAAAACATACCGAGGAATTATTATAATTTACCTCTCCGGCAATAAAAGACATAAATACCTATCAACAACACGGAATAACCCGCACAATGATGATCTGAGGCAACACGAATAAACAAGGTCTCAGTCTTTTCCGATGTCATTATGTTTAATTGGACACGCACAGTGTGGGTGGAGAATCAGAAAACTGCAGTGGTTCGTATATTGTCAGCTTTGATCCTTCCTGTTGCACAGGTGTTGATCTCTCTGTCATCTCATTCTGATTCTCATGCTAACTTTAGTCATACTTACTGAGGCTTAGATGGCAGGGAATATAGCATTCAATGTCTTTATAGTATAGCACACAGAATCTCCGGGCCTGAAACTTTTAACAATAAGAATTCCACGGATTTGGCACCAAGACAAACTTAGTTTATTCCGTTTTTTGTAATGGGTTCATGAGGAGAAGTAACACAAAGGAGACATTAAACTCCAGTTTGCAGAGTTTGGGACACTCAAGATGAGAATGAATTTGTCAATGATTTCCTAACTATTGTATGGGCACGTAATTATTTTAGGACCCGTTTATTATATTACAGCATTGTCTCCGCCTATAACATTTCCAATGTCCATTGAAAGTACAAAAGTGCAAAAGGCAAACTTAAAAGGAATGAAAAACACACAATGTATTTAGACAGTTTGATTCCAAGTGTATTTGCTTGCATTGAGATTGCGTGGTAAGCGGAGTATTGGCTTCAATCACTATTTAGTTGTACTCCTGCGACGTGTGTTGCTATTTGAGGCATCTATAAGATTTTCAAACTGAAAGACACTTTATTTTGGGAGATGAGGAGGCGAGATTGTTGCTGAAGAAATCTTACATTCGCTCAGTGTAGAGCAATTGAGCCCCCATTAAGAAAACGTGAACATCTGCATACCAGTGACTGCATTTAATATGTTTTTTTTTAAGAAAAACTTATTTAAACGCATTAAACTTACAGCAAGTGGGTGCATTCTCTTCAGGCAAAACACTAAAGCATCACGCATGCGATTACTCATTTTATCCAACTGCTCCTGCGTTGTTCAAAAACGGTTAAAGATTACCCATGCTCGTGAATGCCAATTTCATTTCCCACAAACAAATAGTTCTTTCTCAGATGGAACCAATTAGGAAAAATTTAATTGAAATTTAGTGCTTGTTTTTACTCCCTATAAAATATTAAATGCAGTGACTGATACACAGATGTTCTGCTGCAAAGCGCAGGGGGGAGAACCGAATTCTCACAGCGGGGAGATTAATGGCATTAGCACAGATCAAGCCTTCAAAACAAATCCACTGTCACTCGGGTTTGCCGAGGAACTGTACAACAGCGCAGAAGCACAGATTAAAAAAAAGGAGCCAGACACAGAGCAATTATGTCTCTCAACGCCCTTGGCTTCAAACCGAATTCCAGCTCAACCAGAACCGCACCTTCCGTTACCTACAGATGAAGCACTTTAGACCCAGCGAGACCACCTGGCCCTGAATCATCGACCGCTCACTCACAGCAACAAAACCCATCCCGCCCGTCCATAATGACACCAGCAATCTTGACTCATGAAGATATTCAATCCTTCCTCAATTTCTGTTTGCTCCAAAACAACAGCTTGGGAGGGAGAGGGAAAGAGAGAGAAGAGAGATCTTGGGGGGGTGCGCCCTCTGTGTATATGTGTGTGTGTGTAGAGAGAGAGAGAGAAGGGGGTCAAAATTAGGAGAGGGTCTATTTGTGAAGCAACAGAACACAACAGTCTGAACATGCAATAGATTAAAGCAAGGGCATACGTTTTGACCTCTCAGGTCTCTTAACACTTGGCTAAATGGAGCCCCCAAACTTCAATGGAATGTGAAGGGGCTTTCTTCCGCATTTTTGTGGGGGGAACCTGCTAAAACTTCAACATGGGTAAAAAGTGCTGAGGAAATGAAACGATTAACAAGCACACAATGGAACTAGACCTTGAAGATTGCCTTCCAGGCCTCCCCGAACAGCAGATGCTCATGGACTCGAATGTGAACAAGCTGGTGCAACAAATGTGGGACTGCAGACTGATGGTGCATTCCACTGAGATGCTCCACACCCCCCCACACACACTGAGTCCATTCCCTATGGATGGAAGAGCTTGTATTATGTGGCCACCGTTTAAGGGAGAATTGCAGTACTGTGTATGTACAAACTGGGATTGAATCAAAAGATGTTCTGTTAATGTCCACCCACATTCCTGCTTTAATGCAAATAGTTGGATGACATATTGGCAATAGCGTCAATTACACGCCCCCACCCCCTCCACACACACACATACACAGAGAGAGAGAGAGAGTATATCAGATGCTCTCATGGAGTTAAAAAGCACCTACCCTAGACAGTGGGAGCTTGCGAGGTCATGACGGTGCAGTCCAAAACTTGCCAGGCTCAGTTCCAATAGACTCTACAACAGAATACAACGTAGTGGAGCTGCCACTAGCCCGAGATCAGCGTGTATTCACTACCTACCACAGTGCAATAATGCACATTACACCACACCATATAGGGTCAATGTTCCAGGAGTTTGAAAATGAAGGTCAGTTGTAATAGGACCATTGAAAATTTCAATTCGTTTTCAAGAGAACTTTGGAATTTTATGCTCCTTAGCTTAAACACTGTTAGAATGACAAAAAAAAACGAGTTAAGAGGTAAAAAAAAATCGAGCATTCCCATAAACTCCAGTGAAAGGACAAAGTGGGAGATAATGAAGAGAAATTAATGTGAAGAAAAGGGGTTCTTTATGTGGAAATAATTCCACCTATGTCCAGATTTACTCTATTTTCTTAGTATTTGGGGAAAAGGGGAGGTGGGGCACAGAAGTTTGTAAATTGTTAAAATCAATTCTTAACTTCGAAGCTAGTTTTCTGTAGTCCTTGAAATAACTTAGAGAAAGTCAGCTTCAAAATTGTGTCAAATTCTGGATGTCTTGAAATGCTAACAAATGGAGTACATCTAGAACCAAATTCCCCCCCCCCCCCCCATTTCTTTGTGTGTCTGTCTATTTGCCTTTCCCTGTTTCTGGGTGGGAGAGATAAGAGTTTTTCTACCATGGGGTCGTGGTACCAGAGAGATTTTCCTACCAGGTAGGGTCGTGGGGGCGGGGGTGTATAGAATTGGAAGGGATGGAGCACTCTTGTGAGGGATATGTGGAGTTATTCCATCATACACATAACAGCCAGACAATGGGGGTGGAGGGAGGGAGGGGGCATAATAATAATAATCCTTACATTTGGTGTAGGGCCTTTCACATCATATGGAATTGCAGAAGCAAACATCCCAGCTGGAATGTTCTCCTAACACGCTCAGGCTTCTGAGAAAAAGTTTTACTCCACACAAATTGCTTGGCCTCCAATTACATAAGGGCTATTTTTCCGAAATTCCGTTTACAATTGTGGCCGAAATCAATTTGTCGAGGGATCACATGATACACTCGAATCTTTCCTGTACTGTTCCCGCAATAAATGTCCCTGAACTCCCCCCAGAGCAATGATGCTTCAAGTCAGAAGATAATTCAGCACATACTCGACTGCAATGTCAGTGTGGACTGAACACAGAGATATAGTCTACCTGGTCAGCGAGCGATCTTATGGCTTCTTGGAACACATCCCTTCTGACTCATTACTTTGTAGCAGTTACATTTTCCGAGAGGTCACTTAGTTGGAGGCTTTATTTCCTCGTTTTATTGAATCCTCCTCTTCATAAATAAAATGTTTTTTTTTTGGTGTTAGACATACACCAGCGACTTAGGAGGTCGTTTCTCTTGCGAGTCTGTAAGGCTATATTTCTGCACGGAATCTCCCTCTCGCCCTTCTAAACCAATCGGGGGAAAATAACCCATGTTCGATTACTTGTGTCAAAATATGTACCGACTCCAACGTATTTACCCCTTTTTTTTCCCCCCCAAAAAAAATGCAAACAGCAAAACCTGTTGCAAGGGTTGCGTAACGACTAGTTTTGTGATATGAACTCGTGGGAATGTTACTCTTTATGAAAGTTGACTATAAATACTTTACGGGGGCAACACATGGGCAACTTTGACATCTTCTCTCGCTTTGCATTCTCTCCGGAGAGGAGCTGCGTAATTGCGGCCAATTGTGCTACAGAGGTCCATGTTGTGACAATCTTTTGCTGCTCTCAAGTCCTGTGTTCGCAGGGCTGCTCAATTATTTACTCTCCAACCACACATTGGCCCAACGTGTCGGTCAAAAGCGTTTGGAGGTTAAAAAAAAACATTTTTTAAAAATATAATGTCCATTCTGCACGAACACGTCTTGCCCAGGGAACACCAGTCATGTTGCTCTCTAAACTATATTACTTTTTTAATCGAATTATATATCCCCATCCTTTTAAGTACATAATCAGGGCTCCGGCAGGTTTAAAACGACATGGTAAGCCGGAGTGACATTTCAGACTGACGTGTAGTTTCACTATATTTTTATAATTTGAATCGTGGTTGAGATACATTCTGCCTTATCGGGTTTCTTTTAACACCCCCCCTCCTTAGGATTCAATTAGGACTCCGCTTGGAGTCAGATCAGATGTGATACAGACTTAACAGAGAAGTTCGCATCACCACACCTCGAAGTTCGGTGCAAGAAATCAGACTTTTCTTTCCTTTCACGGCATTAAGGAGTCCAATGTACAAAAGAAAACATGTTTGACCAGTCTTCCCACTGTCTGTAATTTGAATAATGGTGCAGTAACATTACCTGACATTATGTGACCTGAGCAGAAGGAAAAGAAACGTCAGACTTAAAACCCAAACTCTCAATCACCTTTAGTTACATTCCATGTAAAGCTTACAGGAATCTCTGCAGTTTTAAGCAGAAAATAGTTGGGGGGTTGGGGGTTGGGGGTGAAACACAGCCCAGAGGACATGGTTTGCTGTTAATTACGAGAACTTGAGCGTTATAAATGGTCTGTTATTCTGGTAAGAAACCCAACATCCGCCAAACAGATAGTCTTTCAGTCAAAGAAGAGATCGCATGGAAGGGTTACTGTAAATCACACCGCTGCTCCGAGCCCCGTGATGTTATCGCCATATGTTGGGAGTGAATTATTGACTGTAATTCATGACACGAAGGTAAATATAAACGCAGGACAGCCCTAATGACACTCCGGCAATCCGCATGGAAACGTCGGAATTTATGGCCGGAGCAGCAGCAATCATTCACAGTCCAGCCATTACCCATCAGGTCCGCGCATGAATCATCGAGGTATTGAGGCTGATTGACATCGGAGGAAGCCACCAATTTTAAGAGGATTTACATGTTTGCAATCAAACGATCGCACCCGCCGGCACCAGCAAGTGGGGGTGGGGTTGGGAGGTGGGGAGGGAGGGGGGAGTTGGTTCACAAGGGGCTGTGGTGGAGAGGCAATGATCCGTTCCCTTCGCAAAATGACCACACGCTCAGGCCCCAGAAGACGAGCTTGTGAGTGTGGAGAGAGCTGGGGTTGCATGTGGGTTCAGTGCAGATTGACAAGGTTAACGAGAGCGCTAATGAGTGGCAGCTCGTGTTATTGATCCGAGCTGCACATTTTCTGGTCGCTGATTGTTTCCCCAACTCAACTTGTGCAAAAACTGATCCCCCCACCACCACCACCACCTCTCCTCCCCTCTCCTCGCAGAAACAGCCTCCTAACACGACTCCAGTTTTGTTGATATTGTTAAGCATATGACATATAACTTACAGAGTTACCGAATTGCAAATAACAACCTTGTATTTTTGACCCCCACCCACACCTGTCCCTTTTGGACAGATGAGAGCGTGGGTGAGGGTTTATGCCCTAACCTGGTTGCAGCGAGTACAGTAAAACATACATAACACATGTCGGATGGAATGAAAACATTTTTTTTCCCCAAGACCTCAGCAGCTCTTGCGGTAACTTCAGTTCAATGTAAAGGAAATCTCAAGCGGTAAAATGAGTCATTTGAATCCTAGTTGGGCAAACCCTTTTTTTTTCTCTCTATTAAATGGACCATTGTTCAGCCCCTCTCCCCACTGACAGACAGAAAAAGCTCCATTTTTCTAATTTCTCTTCATCCGAAGGCACAAATTCCATCCAGATTTGAGTTTCACCCCATTCACCGGAATGAATGATCTGAATAATGCTGTTTTCACAATGGAATAATTAATTTGTTCCAACTATTAAAACAGAGAGAATTATGAAGTGACTTGAATAGGAGCCTCAGAGGAGCTTCATTGTTTGTTCTGTAATGAGCTTTGGTAAATGACGGGGAAATATTACCTCTTCTGTAATATGATAGAGGTAAAGTATATTAAGGACACTCGAAATCCCCAGTGAAAAGAGTTTCGAAAGCTCCCACCCATTATTTGTGTTTTAGGGCTTTTTTTTTTACCTAACATTTGATTAAGGTTATTCGAGTTCCAAAGAAAACAATGGCATGATGTGGACCAGGTAATCTTTAATGAGCTGCTGTGTGATAAATTTCATAATTATTCTACCCACTGCTAACAGAAAATTCATCAGTCAGAGCAAATTAGTTCAGATTCATTAGAATAAGGCATCTAGCAGGCACATGTACTTTATTAGTCTCTTACACCAATAGGTTTAATTAGCTACATATTTCACAGCCACAGTGCTAGTTTCAGCTGCTCTTAAAGGAAGGACTGCTTTATGCCTTTTATTTACAGTAACAAGCTATCAAAGCCTGACCAACCCCATCATTAATTCCGAAAACAAAGAAAGGCTTACTTTATTAACGAGAGTCCCATCAAATCTGCGTTATTTCACTCTCGTTTAAGTGGGAAATTTTGTTTTTTTTCCCCTCCCTGCTCAGACAGGCCAGCCCCTTGTCAGAGCATTATAATAATGGCTCCAAACAAAACATTTGCAAACAGGCAAAGGGAGATTCAACAATAAAAACGCACCAATTTTCTCAACAGTTCCTCCAATGACCATGGATTCCTATGGAAGTCATTAGCAGTAACTATGCCGTGTTCCAGGTCCACTGCATATGAAACAGATTTAGGATCTTTAAATTTCAATCGTTTTCAATAATCGCCTCTGTAGTATCTTACTCGCTGCAGTTACAGTTCGGTTCACATTCAGATAAACGACTTACTTGTCTTTACCAAAATAATGTGCGCCAAATGCACCAGAATCGCTCACGCATTTAGCAGCAAATGGGGGAAAAACTTGCAAAATGTTGGTGAGGTTATTGTTGCTGGAGAGCTAGCGCCTCCTGCTGGAAGACACTAGAACTCCTTCACAGTACTACAGTTAGATGCAAGTTGCTTAAACTACTCAGTCCCAGGAATCAATTCCAATTGGATTATTGACCAAAGTGAATTAAGCCACAAAGGCCCCTCCTGCTGTTCACCTCAGAAAAAAATCACATACAGGATTGGGTTTTAAAATAAGAGTTGAGGTCTGGACAGTTTAATTGCTCAATTTCATAATTTTTTGAAGTATGCATCATAAAAAAGTAGTTAATGCTACAAGGCTGTAGTTTCAAGCATACCATTTTGGTAAGTGATATGTTCAGTAAGTAAACCGACATCTAAAATCAATGGGCATTCATCTTAACCCATAATGTGTTGTTTTGGACCTTTGAAGATTTAAATTAATAAAATACAATTCCTCTTTATTTATATAACTAAATATTTTTTTCCCATCTGAGTTTAATCTTGAAGAAAGCCGAACATTATGCCTGATGCATGAAGAACTCTGACCAAGGAGAGACGGTGTTCATGCAAAGAGTCACCTTTCACCAGATAAACCACTTATCTCCTCTTTTTAGTTCTATTAGGAATAAGGACAACATTGAATTGGAAATCAGAAGCTACCTAGATTCTGCCACTTGGGATTAATTCAGGTAAATTTGATGATTGGCTACTTCAGACCAGTTTCTATTCAAATCATTTTAGATTCATTTTTAAAAGCAATAATAACTCTAAGCGAAAACAAATTACATTTGTTAGATCTAAAATGTTTGATATCCGGTGACAAGGATTTTATTGGAGATATGTGGGTCGACAGATAAAGCCCCTGGGTTCAGTTGGTGCAGATAGCTGTGTTTTGTACATATGTACACTGTGCATCAGTGTTTCTGTTGCATTTAACTTTGCCTGTCCAGCTGTCTGGTTGAATATTAATATGGCTTACAGGCACAATTAAAAAGCAGTTTTTCCATTCCCATCACAAACAATTAAACATACAAAGCGAGGACCGTGAGTCACCACTCAAAGTAACTTGCTTTAAGTAGACACTGTGCACTATATGCCAGACTCCAGTGTAAAGTCACGATTATATATCATCAATTGGGCAGTGACATATATTGGAACCAGATATACAGTAGCTGCATTTTCACAGGCGTTGAACAAAACAGTTAGAGCTGATAATTTATATTCCCTGTCTAATTGCCTGGCTTTTGAACTCATTCTTATTTAAACTGTATATTCTTGTTTGAAACATTCCCATAACTGTAACCGTAATCTTGGGGTTGGTTTACCTTACGTTTTCAGGGTAGGGGTTGATGAGTTGTTGTATTAGTTGCCATACACTATAAGTTCAAGCTGTAAATGATGGGAGCCCACTATTTGTGCTTTGCACATTTCTACTGTAACTCAATTGAAAAATCAGGAATAAAAACCGAATCTTGCTCTCCCAAAATTGCACTGGAAGTCTTTTGAGTGGACAGATCAAGATAGCAGTCGCCTGAAGACAACATAGAGATGTTCGTACATGATCATTACAGCCAGAGGGGAGTTTCCCAACCTGCTTCTGTTTGACAACTTGGAGACACTGCTGATGGGTTGTATTCTTCTGCTAGAGACATAGAGTCTGGCATAAGAAAAGGAAACTTTTTTTTGGCCTTTGATCGAGTTTTATTGTCATAATTGATAAGAGAAAAATCTCAAAGTCCTGCTATCTTCAAAAAGATTTCACAGAAGCTTCATTTTGGGTTTCCTGCAATCTTCAGTGTATGTACTTAATGATAATTAGAAAAATAATTTGAGTTATAGTGAATAGCAAAGATGAATTGTCTTTGCTTCCCATTCAATGTGAAGTTTTTCTTCTACCTGTCCTGCTAAAGAAGACAAAATGAAAAATGTCATTATCAAGAATAATTTGTTCAGGAAACAGGAAACCCATGCAAGAAAGAATATTACTTTATGCAACCTGGAGGTAATTTTTGAAAGTACAAAGACTGTATGGTGTTAGGAAAAGATATGTCACTCCAGGAATCCATGTAGTAATTATTTTTTTTAATGATATCAAATTAATAAAGTTAGCACATCGTGAAAAATGTCAAGTGTTCTAGGATTCTCTTAATTCCAATATTAATTGTTTAATGCAATTAAAACCGTGGCCCTCAGGTGACTTACTTCTCAAACAGGAAATCCTCTCCATTTAAGCATTTTTTTAATTTAAAAAGGCTTTCAGGTATCTGGGTTTTCTGACTTTGCAGCTCAGAAGTTGCTGTACAAAAAATCCAACTGTTATGGTACTCTTGTCAAACATAATTGATATCAACAATGGGAAATGGAATGATAAGCAAGTCCAGTGAGTGACTTGTACCATCAGCGAAATAGACCATCTAAACACTGGACACGTTCACTCCCAGGTGTAAAATTAATCTGCCCTAATATTGAGTCATTTTCAATGGCTAAACAGCAACAATTTGCATTCATATAGTGCTCTTCGTGTCGAGGCATTTCACGGTTACAGTATTGGACTACAAGCAAGGCAGGAGGAAAGGTCGAAGAGAGGACTAGCCACGAGACTTGGAAACAAATCCCAGAGGACTGAAAAGTTTTGCTACTTTTAAATGGAAAGGAAGATCTAAAAGGGGAAATCTAAAGATGTCAGCACAGTTACACTGTAAATCTTTTTTTCATTAACAACACAAAACTGTGACCGTGAGTAAGACAGGCACAATTACTCATTAGCAACAGAAACCTAGATAAATTATACTTTTGTCTGTTTCTATTTTTTGATAATACAAAAGTATATACAAATAACAGCAAAAACAAAACAGGATGATGGGAAAAATAACAGAAATGATCCCAAAAATATGGTTAAGGTCAGAACCTGATTTAAATATATTTATAAAAATTACAATGGTGACGTTAGCCTCTTGTTTAAAATCTTCCTTATAGAACAAAAAAAAGTCTAAGTGACATGTCGTCAAATGGAAGTGTGCACTTGCTGAGTAAATGAAAACATCTCAACAGTTCTAGATACTAGATCAAGCTCTTCTTATTGTGAGTATGTAATCCATGCCTCATCTGTCAGATTGGAAACCCTCCTGCTTTTTGTCAAACATCTTAGATTGTGTTCACACTTTTAACAGCGGCTTGGTACCACATAGAGCAGGTTAACTCCTGTCACGCTGTTTAATTCCTTCTCACTATCTTTCTTGTGTAGTGCGGTGAATGTCACTTGCTTTGAATTTTCTGAAACTTCCTTTTCTTTGTAGACCCCTCACCCCATCACTATCCCTAGCCCCAATTTTGAGTTCCTTTGGTTTCGGTTGCAAATCAGCTCCAAGATTGCCCTCAGTAAATTTCCTGTATTTTTTAAGCTGAATTGAAAATTGGTATCAGCTGTCATTTTGAGTTGAGTTCCACACATAAGATGGCTTCCCACTATCATGAGCCACCAAGTACCAATCATTCTCCCTATCTCACTAGCAGGAATCAGACGGGTACTTCACTTTAATACAGTAGCATCTTTTCACAGTAGACCTAACAAGAATAGAACAAGCCTCCATCAAGGATAAGATGGGTAGCAGGTAAAGCAGGTAAACAAATCTTTTCTTGTAACTCTGATCTTAGGTGGAAGTCACACTTTCCACCTAACATTATGTTAAAGTTACAAATGGATATGGGTTGTATGGGAATGATTCTCCAATTGCCAGTAAATGTACCTACCAGCAGAGAATACAATTTGTTTTCCCATTAAGGTCATTGAATTTACTGATTGAGAATCTCTCCTTTGGTACCTCTGTTTGTTTCATGCAGCAATTTAAAAATATTGATGGCACCATAAATTTGGTCAAATGTATGCAATTGAAATAGCTTAATGTTTGGTATTTCAGGTTAACAATTCAGTTTATTTTATGTCTAACACCCCTGCATCAACACATTTCAGTACATTACATACTAAACCAGATTATGTATTGCAATATTATGCTGACATACATAATAACTGTCAAATTAATAAGAGTATTTGCATAAGTTTACTTTAATGTTTCTTCATTTTGAGTAGTTAAACAAATACACTGTTAAACTTGCATGTTATACAAAATGGAATGAAGCTAACACATAGCTTCTTATAAGCTATGGGATGGTAGTTATTGTGGTTTTGTATATAGGATATTTTCCATTCAAAAATATTCCTAACTTAGAGGTTGCTTTTTCCTTGATGCANTTTTTTTTATCTTCTCCAGATATCAGCTGGAAGGTTTCATCTAAAATGGAGTATTTGTTCTGGGAAATAAATGTTCTGTTCTCTCCTGCAGGGTTAGTCATCACCCATCAAACATAAATACATTGGCAGCTCAAGAATGGAGGTATTGTTATGCTTTGGCCATCCTCTTTGATAGAACTCAGTCGGTGGGGTGATGGGACATGAATATCTTTGCAAAATAAGAGTCCCACTCTCACCATTTTGTTACGCAATGCTCTCTCCTCCTCTTCTGATCCAGTAGCAATAGTTGAAAAGAGAAGGGAGTTTCTTCTGGTGTCCTGGCTAACAATCCCCAGATAAAATTAATTATTCACTTCATGGCTGTTTGTGGGACATCCTGAGCCCAAATAGGCTGGCATATTTGTCCACAAGATACACAGTCACTACACTTTACAGTAAATCCTATAAAGTGCTTTGACACGTCCTCCTGACTTGAAAAGCAAGGATTATTATCACTTTAAATGAGTTATCTCAACCAAGAGTAGCAATCAAATTATGGGACACCATTGGAGTATATGGTCATTATTAAACGATATGGTGCATTTATCTGCTGAACTATTGGGGAGCTCACTTTTTTGTTTTACTTGCCCTCTCCCAATAATGAAGATATATTTTTAGAATTTAATAGCTGTTTTGATGAATGCATTTTTTATGGTTGCGTTAAGAAGATTTACTATAATTTAGTAAAGTTTGATATTGAAAATAATAAACTGAAGTCATTCTTTTCCTTTCTTTAATCTTCACTGAATGGATAATTAAATTCTGCATTTGCATAATGCATCAGCATGTGTTTGATTACACAGCATTGAATTTGAGTAGGCTTATGATATAAAATATCAACATATTTCAAAATTATGCAATTCTCCAATATGTTAATATGGTAATGAAAAGCCAAATCTGTTAGAAACAGGATTGAATAAACTAGACTAGCTAGTTTTAAAGAAATAGTGTTTTTTGTTTAACGAGTTTTAAAGGAATTTTCATCTTTAAGTTAAATTTGCGTTAATGGTTTCAAGTGGTGCAAGGTGGTATAAGAATTGTTCAGAGAAATAGTTCCAACCTGCTGGATTTCCAATCACAAAGGCTGAAATACAATTCTTTCAATTTTCAAGTTATAGGTAAGTATTAACACATTTCAGCCAGTGGGATTAATACACTGAGCACTTTGTGACAGCGTGAGGTATGAAGGAAGAAAAACACTACCAGCCCCTCCTTCTAAAGCTACCCTTCTTGTCAACAAGTCTGAAAATGGAACTGATGGACTGTTACTTCTCTCTACCCTTCATGCTCTCCTTACTGAAACAAGAGACAGAAGATACATGCAGTAACTCAAATAAGGAAAATCTAAGTGCAATAATACAAAGCTCTCACTGTTCATTAACTTTGTTAGGCTGTGATATTAATAGATATTTATGTGAGCTTTCAGTTTTGTTCATGAGTGAAGCTAGAGCACATATAGCAAGATTTAAATGTCATGTATTTGTTGGAAAGCAAGAACGATATGTTAAAAAAAGTTCTCCCGGTTAATGTGGAGGGGGAAGAGTGGAATGAACTACATGTCATTAATTTTCTTCCCCCAAACTAATCCAAGCAGCGGAATACAATTATTAGAATCCTAAGAACACGTTCAATTACTACAATATAGGAGGTTTGGGTTTGCAAGTGGGATTGCTGGCTTTAGCTTTAACTACAGTAGTTGTGGCTACCTGGTAAGAAAGAATTAAAGATTAACTGTCTGAAAAAGCATGTAAAATAATTAGTTCAGATTCACAACGTTTTGTTCCACTGTTGCCAGAATACTGGATATTCCAGAAAAATCGATCATTCACTTCATGGCTGTCTATGGCCACACTTGCCAACAAATACCAAGTCGTTACACTTAGCAGCAATTACCTGCAAAGTGCTCTAAGCCATTTCAACATTACAGGCACTATATCAACTGCAAGGATTATTATTATTCTCTTTTGATACATACAAGGTATCCTCTTGCCAAAGCTTTAGTTGCAAACAAAGGAACATGTTCCTGGTGCAATTTCACTCATTGCTTACCATATGGACATTCACTGAAGGAAACTCTTTCTGATGTTGAAAAATTATCTCATTCAGCATAGGTGCATGTATGGCCCATGGGTACAATTAATAACTCCCAAGACAATGCAAAACCCTCCTTAACTGTTTGTTAGTGCTTTCAGCTGAGAAAAATCAAGCAAAGTGTCACCCCCTCCCCCCCTAAACTGCTGCCAGTGAGCATCTCTTTTTATACCATTGTTTCTTACTGCTTGGACTTTTTGCTGAAAGAATTAGGATGAGAGGAATACTATCTCAGATTGGGTTTTACTAACCCATTCAACCACAATAAACAAGTACAGATGCAAAAAGCATTTTTACTACTGCAGCAATTGAAGCATTTTGTCCTCAGCTCTCATAACAGGCCCCAATTAGCACCTGAAAATTGGTATCAAGAATCACACATGTGGTGTTAAGGGCACCACCCAGTTCATTTACATAGGCACAGAAGCAGTGATGCATGGTGCCACATACAAAGAGCAATGGCACAGAGTGAAACAGATGATACACAGCACATGGACATCGGTGACTTACAATATGACTGAGATGTTGTAGACAACTTAATATAGGGCCATTGGTGGTTTCCAGATGGTACTTAATTATCCTCTCTGCCCTGCTTACAAAAATCACACTGATAAGTGCAACACAGGAAAGGGAACTAATAAAAGTTTTCAAATTCTTGAAATATTTATTTGAACATAGTTTCAAAGCTGATACTTTATTGAAGAAAATAGTGTACAGGGTAATTGTGCATTTTTATATCTGGTTTTATATTACTAAAAGAATGCAATATTTTTCATAGCTGTGAATTTTGATAAATTGGTGATTTGATTTCTCTATTGTAAAAACATGTGATGGCAGTGGGATATGTCTGCCATCTATAAATAAATGACATATTAATTCACATCAACAACATGCACAACAGATTCCCCAGGGTTGATCCTGGTGGGCTATTTCTTTTCTTCCATGTCATGGTTAATTTCTACAGATACATTTCGAGATAAGAAATGTAACCTTATAAATTCTTTTCACACACAGACACTTTTAAGTATTTGAACTTCATTTTTCAGCGTCTTTTGCACAGTGTTAATGGCTGTGTTGATGACCCAGGAACATTGCTGTTACCTGATTGGGAACAGCAAAAAAACGGCACGAATGGAAAATTGAAAATAGAAGGCTTATCATCTTTCTTTCATTTAGAGTTGATTACTGTGGGATTATAATGTAATCACAGCTATGTGTCAGTAGTTACCATGGGAACCCCCTTTAACTGTTTATCCAGCTCCAGATCTTAATTCAAGTTTGAACACTATGATTCATTTATGTGTAAGAGACCGAGGAGGCAAAATATAGAGGAAACAGATGCTCTCTTGTTCTTTGATTTTTATTTTACATGGAACCAGATAATTTGCCTTTCAGGGGAGGAAACATATTCTGATAACAATATGAACAAGTAACGAGCTGGGTACTGCAATCCAAGAAAAGTTGTGTGATTGAGCTGTGTTGCAATATGTGATTTATTTTTCTTCAAAACTCGCCGGCCAACCTGAATTGCGCTATTACAAGCAACCATCTGTATGAAAATTAATCTCGAAAATCTAAACCATTTGCAGCCAAGCAATATTTTTGTGGCAGCTGAAGTTTGAATGTATTCCTCCAGGCAGCCCTCCGACGGGGCTCAGACTTCCAAAACTTTTGTTTTTTGATTGAAAAAAAAGGAATCTTCATAAAAGAGAGAAATAAAAGCAGCCTTTTAGTAATTCCAGCAAACCACAAAATATTCCTGTTAATCAAATGGGAGGGGTGGGGGAGAAGGTGGGGTGTTCCACCCTGCTGGTAGATACAGTTTAGTAACTTTCATACCCTTAAAGCAAACAAAACTCAGACAGGACTCCTTTTGTACTTTCAGCGACATCTCCTGTATTTTTTTATCATCAACCTTTCGCCATGAATATCTTTCACCAAAGGTGAAAACATGATTGATTGAGGCTATGCTTCCACCATTTCACATTTCACCGGTTGGTTGCCATTTTCCATTGAAATGCATTTAAACAAGCTTCTCGTAATTATTTCTCTGCCAAAAATATAGTGAGAGTACTTATTGGCAAAACATCAAATCCTGCCACTTCACACTAACACTTAATGCTGTGCAGAGGTACAGATGTGCTATTCTGATATAATTCAAAGTATTTCCTCTTAGTGTCAGATGATAATTACAAAACCTCAGTATTGATAAAAGGTTTAACATTTCCATTGAATCGCTGAACTTTGAATTGTAAGGTCTCTGTGCCACTTTGAGTTGAGTCTTGTGTCTTACCCAGTCTTGTGTGGAGGAGAGGAGGGAGGGGTGGGGGGGGGGTAAAAGTCCCTACAGCTCACCTGTTAGAAACTAGTCCTAGTGCTCGATTTCTATCTGACAGGTAGCTGAGGACAGGAAGTTTCCTCTCTAAGCATTTGATGTGCTAGACAGGAAATCCTGTTGTAACAATTTCCTCGGGCTTGATTAATAAACTATTCACAGAGTCATACATAAAATATGACTGAAAGGTTTAAAAATACTTCAGTAGACATGGATGAGTATTCCCAGTACAGGAAGCACTTGAACTGGGAACTTCCTGTTCAATGTGGCATCCATCTCCTCTTTAAAAAATTATTGTAAATTTAAATCCATAGTTGACATGCTTTATAATGAATGAATCGGCTGTTCTATAAGCTCCAGGTAGAATATCCCTTGCTGGTTCCTTACCTGTCACAGGAAAAAAGACACCACAAAGACTTTAACGATAAATAATAAATCTAAACCTCTTCAAAAAGCATTAAAGGGAACTGGCTCCCCTGATGTTCAGAAAACAGCTGAACCAAGCACCCTGATACGATCTTAGATTGACTGGTAAATGCTGACTTAACTGATCTCACGTTGGGTGGCATTAATGCTACAACTACCCTCAGCTTACCTGACTGGGGACTGCACTACCCATCTACAGTATTTGATTTACATAAGTATGTTATATTTTGGCAGAGAGGTACAAGAACCAGGTTTAAATCAGCCAGGTTTCCTGATCCTGATCACTGTCTATCACTGGTGAGTCGATTGGCGATTCGCTTTTCTGGCAGTAATAATTCCTTCNAAAAAAAAAAAAATTGTTCACTTTAATCCATGATTGTTTGTGGGACATTGCTGTGCGCAATTGGCTGCAGTGTTTTGCCCACAAAATATACAGTCAATTCACTTTATAGTATATTCTGTGAAACGCTTTGAGACGTTCCGAAGACTTGATAAGGTGCTATATCAACTGTAAAGATTATTATTATTATTAACTACACAGGAATTTCAAAGAGCTTCCACTTGTTATTGTCGTGGCCTGCACATGCATGGGAATCATTGCTTTACTTAGACTCACAGATGAGAAGAAATGGAAAAAATGGGACATCCTCCCGATGTGAAAGGCGCTCTATAAATGCAATCTTATTGTTGTTGTTGTTGTTGACTGTGTTTCTGAGCAAAACAACATCATATTAGAGAAAGCGTGTTATTGTCACTTCCTGCTTATTGTCACTTTTTCCACTGGCAAACTGGAAGTGACAGTGACAGGAATCTACTGAAGCAGTACTAAGTATTCATACAAGGGAAAAAGGCGCTCCCACTAGCAATAGAGCACAGCCACATCACTTCCCTTCGTCCTTTGTTAATAAAGAATGATAAACTCGTTTTGTGTTGTCCAGTAGCATTGCATTAAACTGATCTATCTAAGTAGGAATGTACAACTTGCTCGAAAGGTCACTGGGTACCAATCCGTAGAAGGGACCAACAAACATGACATGTAAAAAATGACATCAGACGCAAATTTGTAAAGCAGCAAAAGTTTAGCAAATCTCATGAGTTTAATGGAACGCACTCATTGGAATTAGAACATCAATGCCATTCAAACATTAAACCCAAGTCCTGTCTGCTTATTCAGATGGACATTAAGGATGCAATAGCACTACTTGACAAGAGAAGGGAGCTTCTCCTGGTGTCCCAGCTGACAATCCCCAGATTGAACAAAAATGGGATTCACTGCATGGCTGTTTTGTAGGACATTGTTGAGCACAAATTGGTTGCTGTGTTTACCTACAAAATACACAGTTAATACACTTTACAATAAATCCTGCGAAGCGGATTGAGGCATCCTCTTGATATGAAAGGCGCTATATCAAATACAAGTATTGATTTAACATTTCACCTTCATTTTTATTTTAACTCTTTCATATAAGCGTTTACAAACTTTAAGTTGCTTAGAGTGGACTCCAAGATCCTGTTTAACTGAACCCATGTGGACTTGTTTTCAGGTCAGGTCAGTTACATGCAACAATGATGTTCTAAACACATAAACTACCTTCACAATCAAGCTGTGCTAAGTTAGTTTAGAAGTAGGACTGAAGCCAACATAAACTTGCCTGGCAAAAATGCATCTGAATGTAAACACAGCATTGGCATTAAATCACCCACGGCCTCATGATATAAATGAAATATTTTCTTTCTCTAAAAATGTTGCAATATTTTGAAGTAAATGTCACCTAGCATGAGGAAACCATTTTCAGAAGCGTGCTCAGTCAGTAATTCCATTGTAAGTGGAACTAGACTCCTCCAGCAGACAGTATTCTAGAAATCATTGAAGTGCATGCCAACACTTGAGAAGTGAATTCTATGACAGCACCAAAGACAGGGGGTCTAGAAGTATATTCCAAGAAATGCAAAGAGCTAGCCAGACTGTGATTAGTTACAGAGGATATCTGGAATGTTATATAAATCTTCTCTTTATAAATTAAACAGTTTTGAGCCCATACTAATCTTATAAGTGGCATCCACCAGCTCCAGAGGCTCTCTAACACTCCCCCAATGGTCTAGTGGGTAAAGCCACCACAAAGCACTAAGCCATACAGACTGGAAGGTCACAGGTTTAAATCTCAGTATGAATTCAGTTAACTTCTCTCAGGTAACAACTGGGATGATAGAATTAGGCCTTTCTACCCCTAGGGTAGGGAAGGGGAAAATCAAACCAGCGTTCTTGTTTCTAATCACTCTATGCTACTTGTATGCTTGTAGACAATGGATGTGAAGAGGACTAGAATCATCTGTGAAGCTGATTCAACACTCATTAAGCAAATATTCACTGTCCTGCCATTGTTTTGGCCTAATACCTGAAGCATAGTGACTTGGACATGGCACCCCATGTCCTTGAAGCCCCAGCATGAATCCACAGCTTCAGAAGAAGAGAAAGACAATTTCACCAACAAAACCGACTGGATTGCTAGACATAAGTGTCAGCATTCAAGAGGAAGCTAGACCTTCACTTAAGGAACAGTGAACAGAAGAGTATGGGAGGGAGTAAAGTAATTGGTGGAGACTTGTGAGGACTATAAACATTTGGTGCGGACTGGTGGGCCGAGTTGCCAGTTTCCATGGTTGCACATTTTTTGTAAATCTTTGGAAGCTCTCTTCTCAATTATGGATTTTACATGTATGTTTGAAAACATATGAAACATTGCATTAAAAGATTGCAGTGATTCTGTCATTTCTTTAGATCTAAGCATTTTTTTGGATTTTTCACTGAAGCTCAATGAGAATAAAAGTGATGTTATATGGTTTATTAGTTAGTATATTAACAGGCTCTATTAGTATTAGTGCTAGTGTGGCATTGGTACCAGTTGATTGCATCAGAAGTCATTTTTCAAATTTCGATTGGAGCTATATCATGGCAATCTGCAGTACCATTTGTTTTAACTCACATTTAAACAGATTCATGGCACGCTTAGCCACTTCCATTGGTTATTTTGCCATACAGTGACCTAAATTAGAAGTGAGTTCAGGATCATTCAAGTTACAGGAGGTTAAAAACTCCCGACAATATGAGAACAACAGTGTAAGTGTCATTAATGATTCTTGTCCTGTCATGATGAAGAGTCCCATTGGTAAGTAATATGTACGTGTGATGCACTCAGTATGCTACCAACAATGATGTGTCATTTATGCTATGAGTCAGAGCAGCGGTGATGGTTATTGGTCATAAAGATTAGGTGGTGTATTGAGATTGACCATTGTCCAATTCCCAGTAGGCATTTGTTAAGAGCACCAAGTCTACTCATGAAACCATCAACAATTTGGCAGTTTTTCACGGAGAGACTACAAGCATGGCAGGAGTGAGAAGTGGAAATGTCATAGTGCTTCAATAATGTGGCCTCTTCTGACATCAATGTGGCTCAGGAGCATGGTTCTCCTCCTTCTGTCTATGATGGAGCTGATACTTCAATGTAGAACTGGGGCAGTGCTGCGTTGTTAGAGATTGCTAATTGCTAATCTGAGACATCCTCTGTTCTCTTAATATGTTTTGTGCTGTATTTGACTTGGGAGTGCTTGACAGTGGCACTGCAGAACAAAATTCTTTCAAAATATTTCCTATGACTGGAATGAATCACCAATGAACATAAAATTTGCTGGAAAAAAACAATGTAAAACACTTGTAGCAACAACAATTTGTATTTATATAGCACCCTTTATGTGGGATAGTGTTCCAGAGCGCTTTAGTGAACACACCATTATTTGTTTAGTAATCAAGTCCTTGGCCCACCGTAGTGATTGAACTCCAAAGAAAACACACAATTTAGTATTAACAAAGAGAACTGAACCATAGTACTTTTGGTTTATATGTTAACTGCTGATTTTGGAAGAATTTAGCTCATTTGTTCACATGGAAAACATCCAGGCAGCAGTTGACTGTCCTTGTTTCTACACTGTTGTTGTCATTGTCTCCTATCCCAAGGAGGAAGCATACCACCAGCTTTAGCAGTGATGTTAATAACAATCTGGTGGGAGTCAGTGCAGAACTACAATCTATCCAGTGACACAATGTGGTATTTATTGTGCAATGTAACTTGTGTAAGTAAATTGGCAACAGTGACAGTCAGCATTATCAGAAAAACACTGAAAACTGGTGATTTTGGTTCAAATGATGCACATAATTTTTGACATATTCTGTACTAAATGCTATGGTCCAATGCAGTTTGCATTGTGTGCGATAATTAAAATTCCCTAAATTTGGGTGACATGAAATAACAGGTTAAACTTGAGTAAGTTAAACATTTTGGAACATCTTATCTGAAAATAAAACATTTTTAACTTATGCATCAGTCTTGACTTCACATTGGAGCAGGTAAATAAGGGAGCAGAAACTAAAATGGCCACTGGCTTCAGTAGGAAAGCAGAGCGAGAGAGAATTACTCAAGGTATACAGGAATCACATTAGTATTATTGATTTGACTGATACCCACTGTTTTCTTTGCTTTAGATTTAATAACTACATGCTGGAGGAGCTGAGAGATGAGTTAAGAGGATTTGGGTTCCAGGCTCACACCAGTTATGCCCTGCTGGTGAAATGAATTGTGCTTTTTACCCCAGGCTGCTGACACTTTTCAGAGCCTGTTTGAATAACCGTGGGCATCATTCAGAGTCGTGTTAAATCCTTTTACTGCTACATCCTTACAACTGTTACATCACAACAAATAATAGCGTGATACAGTATTTACATGCAGCACACAGGCTTGCATTACTTTACTTCTGCACCCACGAAGTGCTTTTCTCTAGTCTGTCTGCTGATGTTAACCTGCTATCACATGGTCACTATTTTTTGGCACAGTCAAGTATTTATTACCAGTTTGAAATGTTGCAATAGTTATTACAATGAAATTAATCTTTTACACTTATCTAGAAAAACACATCAACTTAGTCAGGGTTTTATTTGTGTGCTTGTGTGTGTGGGAAAGGAAAGTGGGGTGGGGACAGAGGGAAGGGATGGAAAGGGGAGGCAGATCCAATGAACTTAAGTCACATTAAAAACTCTGAAAGCACACCTTATCTGGGTTTAATCTCTGTCATCGGACTGAGAGACACTGGAGAAAGGAAAGTAGGCAGGGGAATGCACCTGGAGCTATGGCTGCAATTCTGTTGGAGGAAGGAATAGGATTGAAGGGAGGTGCAGAGTTTTGTGGACACATAAAATGTGACAGAAGTCATTAATTTCCTGCTCTTTGCAGTCAATGGGAGATGATTTTTCAGGCAAGAGACAAAGTGTTACGTCCACCTGTATTCAAGGGCTGACTGATGCACTGTTGCAGAGGCTTACAAAGCTCATCCATTTCATGTACGTGCAGAGAAACAGTCCGAGACAGCAACAATGTTATGCTATTGCTGGCTTCTCCAGATGACTGTGTCTGTCGAATGTACAGGAAGATACCCAAGATGACATACACCCACAGAAGAATGGGTGGAACAAACCCTGGATCCCTCATTCTCATGCATGAATGAAATGGCCTTTCTGCAAAATGCCTGCCCATTCAACAAATAGTTGCCCTTTATCTTAAAGCTGGCCATCCCGCAACCAAGACAACCTGGCAACATGCCCAATCGCAGCAGAATTGGTCACACAGCTAAACACTTATGTCCCTCACACTTCTTGCCAACATTTCCTGTAATTGGTGGAGACCTCAGTTGTGCCCAATCCCTACACTTAGACACGTTTATTGTCAAAAAAAGAACTGATGCGGTAAGAGTAGAGTTTGTTTTCATTTAGCAGAGGATTGAGTATTTGGCAGCTAATCAAATCTGTTTTTCTTTGAAGTAATCAATCTGTGAGCTGTTTGCTGTTGCCTGCCTTGTCTCCTGCACCAAACTCCATGAGCCCATCAGCCCCAACCTTGGCAAAATCTCTCCACCTCATCCCTTCTCTCTTTGTTTTCAAAACCCGCCTAAGATTCAATTTCTTCAACTACCCCTTCAGTTATCTCCCTTTTATCCCCTACTTCCTCCCAGCTTGGGCTCCCACTCAAACCTTGTAAAGCGCTTTGAAACGTTCTCCTACATGAAAGGAGTTATATACGTGTAAATTGTTGTTGTTGTTTCAGTTTTAGAAATTAACACAGCCAGTCAATTTAATACTTCATTCCCATTAGGGAGCGTCTTAAGGTGATGAGGGACAGCTCATCTAACATATCAGGACCTAGCAGAACATTAAAATCACTTTCCATTCTCATAATAATCCTCATTAAAACCAAATTAAAAAATTAATAAAACTTTGAATCTTTCATTTTAAAACAAAATGATCCCCAACCAGTTGTGAGAACAGAACACACAATGGAGAATAGTAAAATACCTAACACATTGCACTGTTTCCTCTATGATTCCACTATTTCAATAGAAACATGTGGTTTTGAAAAAAAACTACTGCTGCATCATTAATATTACCAGATCTGATACAAATATTTAAAGTTGATACAAAACATAGATGAATATTTCATTAGACAATACCAGTCCATGCTGGTTCAACTTTTTTTTTATTGGGAAATCAATGTAATTGAACTTGGTGAATTTTAGTACATTTCTGTATATCACATATTTTATTGACATTGTCAGTGTGCAGGGAGCTGGGTAAATTAAGGCTAGTTTTTTTTCATGTAAATAATTTTGACAGCGATGTAAATACCTTTTTATAATGTGCAATTTATTATAGGGAATATGTAAAATTAATAGAAAAAACACATCAAAAATTGAAGACAAAATAATTTTCAACCACAATCGATGTGAGATCTAACAGGTTATTCAACTACTACACTTGGCTGCCGGCTGTCAAACGACTAGCAAGTAATAGCTCATACACTTTCTCTGGTTGCCCAGAGAGATCCAAGGAAGGGGAAATGGTTTTGGCATGGTGATGTGTCTTGGGTTATGAATTAAAAGGTGTGGTTTGTTAATGATGTGGCACCTTTTGCTCTCTAGAAAGGATAGTTATTAACTCTGGATTATATTACCAGAACATATAAAGGTTTATTGTTATCAGAATATTACATTGGCTGTGACTATCATATAAATGCAGCCACACTGGGACACAATCACGCAGTAGGTGATGCTGTAAAGGCACTGCACTCCCATTTCCTATATTATGAAAATGAAACAAACAGTCAGGAGACAATATTTTTCCAAATTTAAATAATTATACCGCTCCGATTGTGTCCTCTCTTTTCCTGAAGGTATTCCCTTATGCTGGGATATTATTACACATGCTCTGACTGTCCTCCATTACTATTCCCAAGAGGTTATTCGTCATGTGTGAGTCTAAACAATGATTGTCAGCAGGTAGTTGACTGTGCAGGGCAATATAGCCTTTCCTTACCTAACACCTACTCATGTACATTCCATCAGGGGTTCCTGGATAGCAATCAGAAGCAGGAATGCTGGCTGTTTCCGCCCCCCTCGTTTGCCTAGGGGAAACTAAAGCCAATTGAAGCACCTTCCAATGTCGCTGTTTCTGAGACCAGACAGAGCTTAAGATCATCCTGTTCTGAGTGACTCAGTTTCACATTCGGACATTACTAACCGAACTTCCGTGTGCACTAGGTGAGAACATCTATCTCCTGAAAGTATTTATACTTTTAGATTTAAAAAAGGTATATATAGATATAGATATATAAAATAAAGTTATTAATAAAGAAAATGTCATGGACCCAGACAGCCCAGCACATAAAATGTTAACAGAGAATTACAAGATTCTGCCTTGCTGTAATGTTGTAATACCGACACTCTAATACAGTGTTGGAGGAGTGCTGCATTGTTGAACCTGAGGTCCTCCGGATGAGATGTTAAACTGAGGTCCCACCTGCTTGTTCAGATAGATCTTAAAGATCTCATGGCATTATGAGATGCCATAATCTGTGCGCAATTGGCTGCCGCGTTTCGCCCACAAATATACAGTCAAATCACTTTACAGTATATTCTGTGAAGCGCTTTGAGACGTCTAGAAGATGTGAAAAGTGCTATATCAAATGCTATATCAAATGCAAGGATTATTATTATTATTTGAAAAGAGAAAAGAGTTCCTCCCAACACCCCCTGGTCAGCAACCCCTCAGATAAAAATGATCATTCACTTCATGACTGTTTGTGGGATATTACTGTATGCAAAATGACTACAAAATGCAGAGTAAGTTCACTTTATAGTAAATCCTATGAAACGCTTTTCTCCTGACATGATAGGTACTCTATCAAATGCAAGGATTATTATCATTATTATTATGGTCTCAAGGTTCTCAATCTTAGATTCAGAAAATAATTAAAGGCAGACAGTGGATTTTTAGGTGAAAAGGGTCCTAATCAATAACAATGCAATAGTAGGAAAGAGCAGAATTGCAGTTACTTCCTTCTTTTGATAAAAGATAATAGTTTGAAAAGCTTTTAGGTAATGAAAAACACATTGCTATGCTTCAGGCTACAATAAATATTCCAAGCATAGTTAGTATGAGAACAGGTGGTTGTGCAGTGATGACTGACAGCTCAGTAACCGTACTTCCTGTCCAAACTACCTACTAGAATTTTACAAATAACAATGCAAACCTTCTTCAGACTGCAGGACCCTGAAGGCCTTCTCATTCTTTCTGTTACACGTGCAAGTGAACTTAATTAGATTTTGACCACAAACACAGTGTTTGACGTTCTCTGACAGGGGTTCCACAAGTGTAATCTGGAAGAGAATTTGCTATTTAACATCTGTGTGCCTGGGCATATTGAAAGTTATTACATACAGTTGTGAAAAGCCTCCCTTGTATGGGTGCATTCTATTTCTTGCTCTTCTTACAGAAGCCATTTAACCACCTAATGGCAATTAAGAGAGGGCTTGGCCACGACTGAAATGAAAAAGGTTTGCTGTCTCTCAATAGAATCTGTGTTCCTATAAAGCCTCAAGCATCTTTAAGTCACTATGGGTTTACTGAGGGCTTTATTGCTCTTTGTGGTTTGTCTCAAATGGAGAAAGGACATATTGAAACAGACTTAACACTTAATATTAATATAATAAATGATGCAATCTATGCTCATTATCTTTTTAGATGTCAACTTAGTTCAGCCAGTTCCATTTTTGGCGATGAGTCAGAAGGTTGTGGGTTCAATCCCCACGTCAGAACTTTGAACTTACATAACATTTCTCCCGGTGTTCTGGCCAACAATCCACCAAATTAAATTGGTTGTTTGTTTCATGGATGTTTATGGGACATTACTGTGCACAAATGGACCACCACGTTTGCCTACAAATACAGAGCCACTTAACTTCATTCACAGTAAATCTTGCGAGACAAGATTTGAGAAATCCTCCCCAAATTTTATTGATTAATTCACATTAAAATTACACATAGTTTGCAGATTGCATTTATTGTGACACGTATCACAAAAAATAGTTTTTTTCTGTGATCCATCTATCAGGATTTATGGAGCAACCCCAAATAATTTAACAATTATGGATGGAATCAACTTGTCTGCACTGAAGTCACAAATGGTCAAAGGTTAACATTAATATTGATTGTTTTTGGAAGTAACCTCTAAACGCTACTTAGTGTAGAGCCTTGGTAAGTTGAGTCACTATGAGAATCGTCCACAAGGTCAGCTTCTGAGAGGAGTAAAACTTGAGGCCGCCAGACTGACTGGTGACATTCTTGAAATGTACAAGAGAAAGTGATGTAGAAGTGCAGTCAACAATTTCATGAAAGAACCACAAGGTAGGTTGATAAGTGTTATATTAGCAAAACCAAATCATTGATTACGTGCGTGTGCGCGCGCGTGTGTGACATGTTTTACTTTGGAACTGGCCAGCAACAGTTTGTTTTTATCCTGTACGTTTCTATGCTCCTGTATGAAGCCAATTTCCATGGTATGGCGTAAAGATTTAGCACAACCTTCGAGTTGATTAAAGGCAGATTCCACGGCATTAAAAAAAACAACTGGAAAACCCGATCTGAACCTTTCCTGTCTCCCGCTGTCAAGATAGTGTTGAAGAAGTCTCTGGTCCCTAAAACGTTGATAAAATGCGGGAGCCTCATAATACTGGTGAAGTGTGGTGACTCAGTGTTGACCCATGTCTGTAATAGCCCAAGATTTGATATGTTTTAGCTTTCTTGCTTGGAAATCCTGGGACTGGGAACAATCAGTCCAACAAATCACGGAGTTCATGTCTCAATGACAACTGAGGTATAACAGTGAAAATGTGGTACTCATAACAAGAAGTTGCAAATAGTGACTCTTGGAGGTAACTAGATGTGCTTCACCCTGACCTGCAGGAACTTTGCTCCTATGTGACTGAAATGTGATGCCTCATGGTTCAGTCTGACACACATCCAGTTACCAGCAGAATACCATGATTTATGAATCCTGTGCAAATCCAGGTCGCAAATACAGTCAAACCTGTCTTCAACAATCTCTAAGGGGACTGGGCCAAAGTGGCCTTTATATAAGGATTTGTTGGTGTGTGTACGCACACTGAAGGGGCTGTTTCAGGGTGGTTGTTAACAGTGGGTGGTTGCTGAATGGAGATGGACAGGTTTGACTGTGATGTGTTTTTAACCCCCATGTATGGCCATTTTAATATCTGTGTAGTTATCCAACAGTGAGTTAGACAATGACTTGAGTGGCAGAGTTATTAAGGGGTATGGTATAAGGATGTACAGTGGAATTAAATATCTGGCAAGATCTAATAAAATGGTAGAACAGGCTTGATGGTATCTCACCTATAATTCACTCCACATCATCATCCTTCCCTATCTATGTAATGTTCTCCAGCCTCACTCTCCTGCTTGCCCCCTCTACTCAGTAAACTCAAGCCTGCTAAATGATCCTCAATCCTACTACCCCATCACTGGCAGCTGAACCTTCAGCTATTATGTTTCTTCCCACTGGAAAGCTCCACCTAAATTCTTCAATCTGGCACTGCATATTCTGTCAAAGGACTGGTCTTTAAGACATGGATTTTTTTTTAGGTGGAAATGTGACACCATAATTTAATAACATTACAAGTTTTAGGTAATGTAAGTACAACGTTTATGCATTTACTGCAACAGCCAATGATTACAACAGTGATTGGGTGCCAAATCTCTATGAGGGAACAAGACCAGATTTGAATAGTGGAAAAATATAGCTGAATGACTATTCTGTAGTTTGAAATCAACTGCCTGAGGGGTTCAACGAGTGGGTGTTGATTGAGTGAATTCTACAATGGGGCAGGTATGCGTGGACTATGAATTGAGCAGCCTTAATAGTCCTACTGGTCTATTCTAATTGAATGCTTTATTATGCTCTTATGGTCACAAGAGAATTTAACATTTACAGAAATAATAAATGGGTAACTCCCTCTCTCTTTCTCTTTTGTTACTAAACAAGTTAGACTAGCAGTGGCCCAGCGAGAGAGAGACCTGTCTCTGCAAGTCCCATTTACATGACACTGAATCGTTTGCCTTAACTAAACTTAGCCATACCAACTCAACAGTAGACAAAACTTTCCTCATCTCACTAAATATAGAACTATATTATTGACAGTGTCAATATCTGATATATCTGCTCATCTGATATTCCACTGCTCTTAGAGATAGCATTAGTATTTTAATGCACTTAGCAACATGAGGAAATTTCTGCCAATTACTGTTTGTTGCAAACAGCTACTTCCACTACATTACAGTTTGTATTGATTTGAAAAAAAATGTTAAAAATTAAGAAGGAGAACCAAAATTATTTACTGTTTATTTTATATTTCCCACTGGTAGATTATGAAGCTAATTTTCTCTCTTTCTCCCATTAATAAACAAGTAACAGCCTAGGTTATATCTCCACCTCATAGTAGTCAGATTTTATTTAAGAATAAACATTTCACAACTGAACAACATTTTGGGAAAGAATAGAAACTCATTTTGTTCAAAGAAGTTTAACAAAATGAAAAAAATATTATCAGTATTACCTGAGAGGATCTGCATGATCAGGATTGCCCAGTGAAAGAGATAAAATAGAAAGTAGAAGGTTTAATCTGGATCTACTACAGTCAAAGTGATGCATAGGTAGATATGACTATAATTTGAATATAAATTCTGATAGAATTACAATTCGTGGATTTGGAAAATATTGCATGTTAAAATATTTACTGTGGTTCATACCTTTATTAATTTGACCTTACAAATATTTAAATTTAGTCTGGCAGATGTCAGACTCAATGGTATAACCCGATTAAAATCAATAACATAGAATTTAAGAAATCACAGGTGTACTGGTTGTCCTATTATTATCTGCGCCTATGTGATTGGAATATTATTCTACAGGTGCAGGTGAATCTCTGAGTAACTTTCAATCATCCAATTTTGCTTTACGTCAAACAATTCATGAAGTCAGCTTATGGGAATGCCTCACAAACTATAATGTGCATGCCTATAAAACCAGCACTGCCCTCCGAGCAAAACTGACAAACAGTATTGGAATGAAGAGACATTCACTGAATGAACATTCAAATCCCACTCAGCTGTTCCAGCTCACCACCAATAAAAAAAATGACGCAGAACAACTAAAACTTAGCGATCAACATTCTTAATTGGTGAAATATTAATAGGGGACACACGTAATGCTAACGTGATTTATTTCTAATTTTCGATGACTGGATTTGTATTTGGATACTGACATCTAAAATTTATGGGAGCACTTTTAGTTACATTGTTACGTAAACTGTAAGATTGCTGTCAATGTTACCTTTGCATATATACTCACCTTTAACTGGTAATACAATGGCAGAGTTTACATGCCACACTGTACGAATTAACCAAGGAACTTTATGGAAAATCACATTACTCCATAAATACATTTCACTTTTAAGGTGCAATGTTGTCAATTCAGTAATACTTTCTGTTCCACACGTCGCTAAAACATGATGTTATGTATAATGCTTTTCACTTTTTAAAACATTTCCCTATGCTTGGATTTTGTTACGTTTTATGGAATGTTTTAGAAATGAAAGTTGTCCTGCTAATCATAATGACATCATTGGGTTGGTTTTTATTCAGCTTGAGTCTTTTTGCAAACATATGGGCCAGAAATTCAACATGGATCTAGATTTTTCTCTATTTTCGTAGCACCTCAGAATTTCCAAAATTTGGGAATTGTTGAATTCAAGCTTAACTTTGAATGCAGTTTTTTAAAAAATATAATTCTTAAAAGCACTTACAAAAAAAATTCTTCTTTGAAAAAACATCTACAGAAACCCGTCTTCAAAGTTAGAACCTAATTGAACGATCTGCCAAATTCTGGAACTTCTGAAATGATAAGAAAATAGAGAAAATTTAGACCCAGATGTAATTTCTCCTCCCATACATCCCGTGAGCAGATAAATCCCTGGGGATCAGATAACAGGAATTGAGGCAAGGTTCATCTTCCTCTAAAGTATTTTTTGAACACAAATGCCAGGATCACTTTAAATTGTTCTTAATTTTTTTATACATTGCACTTTGGGAGTTTAAGGGATTTTTGATCATTTTTAAGACTCACAACTATTGGAGTCAGTCTCATGTTACATCTTCTTTTCACAATTGCATAAAATGAAAGTAAAACGACTTTATTTAGTCCAAGTGTTTTCTGTCATGTAGATTTGTGAATATGGTATTAAATAATTTCCTCATTACCCAATTGGATCTAACGTTGATTACTTCTCTTGCTAAATGTTAATATTCTTTAATAATCCTCAGACTGGGATCTCTTAAATATGGTGAGCTACTTACAATTGAGGTAGTGTGTCCGTTAGTTTGTGAATGTGGTGATTGTGGTGTGCACTGGGGTCAGAGGCAGACAGAGAGGAAGAGAGTTCAATCTTTCTGCTCCTGGTTATCATCCCTGCTTACTAGTCAAACATATAAGGCCTTCTGTGGGTCTAATAAGCACAGGATTAGCTTTCAGTGGGGCACTGAAGAGCTGCATGAATGTAGATGCTCTATAAATATATGTTGTTTCAAAGTTCCAACTACACCCAACTTTCCCTTTAATTGTCTCTGTCTTGAAATCAAATTCCTTGCATCGTCATATTCTCTAACTAACTTCCCCAGAACAGATAGATTTACTTCCCTCAGTCTTTGCTCCTGCAATCTATAGTATTTTAAAAGCGTCACCTCACAATTGCCGATTTATCTTGTATTCTTTCTTACTCCTTTTCATCTTGGTGGTGTTTAGCACCACAGCTCCTGGCCCTTGCAGCTAAGTTTCTCAATTAAAAAAAAATCTAATCCAATTCGCAACCGATACATAGCTTTTAGTATTCAGTTGAAAGCACGCAATCTTGTAAATTTCTTCACTTATTAAGGAATGCCTAAACTGAGTTATAAGTAAGGGAAACAAATAGCAAATGGGTTACAATCAAACAGGCAGATGATTATAATTTCTTTGAGCCCTTCAGGTGCAGATAATAAATATTTATGTTGGAAAAATTCACATCTCCAGATGCAAACAATTTACATCCATTAATCTTAAAAGAGTACCAAATGTTCCTTGAAGGTTTTCAGAATCAACTACTTCATGGCTTCAAGTACATTTATGCTGCTGAATGTTTATAAAACAAAACTAGGAACGTTGAGAATACATTTGGGGTCTAATTCTCAGTATTTCTTTACAGGATTATTTTGTTAGGGTCACATCAGCAGGGCTTCTTCTGCTAACCGGAACTTCGTCTTGCTGATCTACAGGAGTTCTGCTCTGAGGGAGTCTACTTCCTGGGGGAGTTTCCCCGGATCAACGGAAATTCCTTTATAAGGAATCCTGTTAAGAAATACCACAAATTAGATCAATATGTTCTCTTGGGTTTATCTGCAGTTATGGTGCTGGTTAACTTACCTCATTAAACTCATTCTGTTTAGTTTGTTTCCATATGTTCATTTTTAGCGTGAAAGAGGTTTATGCAGGAGGTGCTTTCAGTCCTTACAGGTGGAAAAGTAGTAGCTGGAAAAGAATGTGCTGGTTAACAGGTGAAAAGAAGCTTGCGCAGTAAAACCCCACAATAGTCAGTATAATTGGATTGTAAAAGGTTTCCAGACACATTTTCTTAGGCCATTTCTTCAAAAGAACTCCTTCCAGGTAAAAAAAAGCCTTCTTATTCAATGACTAATAAAATATAAGGTTCAATGTTTTTGCAGAAATTCACAGATATAATAAAGTATTAAAATAAAACTAGATCATTTCAACATGCACCATATGACATGCTTTCAGTTTTAAGTGTTTTTACTTTCAGTTGCCTAGCGGAAGAAAGGTAGCAAGAAATTCAATGCAATGAGTAATGGGATGTTACGGCATCAAATTCAAACCATGTTGAGAAGATCAAGAGACTGACTAAAACATAGTCTTTCTGGTTATCTCTCTGAATTGAACGAATGAGTCTGGGAGAGACTGGTGCCAGGTTGAAGAATGGGGCTAAGGGAAGGGACTTGATACAAAGGGATTATTAAAGGAATTTGATATAAACTGAATTGAACAAAGGAATTCAATACAAAAGGATTATTAGAGGAATTTGATATAAAGGGAAGCAAACAGTGGGATTCATTACAAAGGGATGGAAGAGAGTGGTATTTGATACAGAGGGTTTATATATAGAGAGTTGAACAGATTAATTAGTTACAGGTGACCTGAGTGGCAATCTGTTCGTCAGTTACAGAGAACATTAAAGGAAAAATGGAACAGTAGTTAAAAGTACCATGAAGATGAAGGATTTTATAATGTATATACATAAGGGCAGCACAGCAAAGTTCAATTTATATATAAAGAAAGAGGTCTGATAAAAGAACGGATATCGTGTGGCTTTTGTTTTTTATCTGCTCCTAACCTCTTCTGAAAGACTCAGGTTGGGGTCAGTATAACAACCATTTGGCCCTCTCTTCGTGTGTGAGACCCCACACAATCCATTAGGGGAGCATCAGAAATGAGGATAGGAACATAGGAACATAGGAATTAGGAGCAGGAGTAGGCTATTCAGCCCCTCGAGCCTGCTCCGCCATTCAATACGATCATGTCTGATCTTCTAACCTAATTCCATCTGCCTGCCTTATCCCCATATCCCTTAATCCCTCTATCTATAGAAATCTATTAATCTCAGTCTTGAATATGTCCAAGGACTGAGCATCTATAGGCTTCTGCAGAAGAGAATTCCATAAATTCACTACCCTTTGAGTGAAGGAGTGTTTCCTCAACTTTGTTTGAAAAGGCTGACCCTTAATCTTAAGACTGTGACCCCTACTTATAGATTCTCTTACCAGGGGAAACAGTCTCACACTGTCTACTCTGTCAAGCCCCATAAGAATCTTATATGTTTCTATAAGATCACTCCTAATTCTTCTATATTCTAGAGAACATAGGCCTAGTTTGTGGAGTCCTGTAGCTCAGTGGTTAGAGCACTCGCTTTGCAAGTGAGAGACCTGAGTTCAATTCCAGGCAGAGGGTGAAACCTTGGGCAAGTTTCCTTACTCCACACGCCTAAAAATAATCCCTCCAAAACCAAAAACAATAATAAATTGGTCATTTTCAATCTACGACTGTTTGTGGGACATTGCTGTGCGTAATTGGCTGCCGCGTTCGCCCACAAATATACAATCAATTCACTTTACAGTGTGTTCTGTGAGGCGCTTTGGGACGTCCTCCCGACGTGAAAAGCGCTATATCAAATGCAAGGATTATTATTATTATTATTATTAGTTTACTCCTCATGGGTCAACTTATCCTCATGGGTCAACCCCCTCATTCTAGTGAATCTACACTGCACTCCCTCTAAGACGAGTATGTCCTTTCTTAAGTACGGAGACCAAAACTGCACACAATATTCCAGGTACTGTCTCACCAAGGCTCTATTATTATTATTATTGCAGCAAGACTTCCCTACTCTTGTATTCTAACCCTTTTGCAATAAATGCCAACATGTCATTAGCCTTCCTAGTTGCTTGCTGTACCTGCATACTACTTTTTGTGACTGGTGTACAAGGTCACCCAAATCCCTCTGAACACTAACACTATCTAGTTTCTCCCCTTCCAGAAACTAATCTGTTTTTCTGTTTTTACTACCTAGGTGAATAACTTCACACTTCCCCACATTATATTCCATTTCCCACCTTCTTGCCCACTTACCTAGCCTATCTATCTCCCTTTGCAATCTTTGAAGATCCAGTCCCTTTGTGTTCTCTTTTTATAGTCACACAAACTTCCACCAGGGTCAATGGGTAATGATCAGGTGTAGGAATCTTAACTCCTATAGTCCCCTAGCTCAGGGACACTGAGGCTAATTGTAGTGCCTTTGCTTTCAACCCATCTAGGATCAACTTACAGTGTTGATCAGCCCAGCACAGACCATTTATACATCTCAGTAATACAACAGTTAATGCATTTGATCACCACATTATTACGTTTTCTCACCTTTAACGTAGTCCTACAGGGAATGTTATTTTAAAGGGTATTTGATTAGCTTTAAGAACAAAGGTAAAGTTCATGTATAGATTACAGTAGCAGCGTAATACCTTATACCACTGAGGAATGAAAATTAACGATAAATGTACTTTGCTGCAGAAACTTAAATGCAGTTGCTGTAGGTTATTTTTGTCTACAGTTCAGCTCAACTCCAGACAGTAGAATTGGAATAAATCGGAACCAGAAAATGTCTAGAGTTCACCACAAATTTTGAGAGATCCATAATTCACTTGGGAAGCTGACTACTGAACTACCTTGTGCTGTTTGCTTGGAATTCTACCTTCTAAACATGTAAAGTACAATGGCCTAGATTTCTACCCTATGAAAATCCCATTGCAAAATGGCCAGTCATCATACCATCTCATTCAGTAGTGGCAGCAATAAATAATGCCATGCTACTTAGACTGTGTTATGAAGTTTTCCTTTTTTCACCTCACATCAAAAGAAAGAAAATGCTGACAATGTGTCTCCTGTTAGTGATTTTTCCTTCATTATGCATTGCACATGGTTTTATCCCATGCACATGCCTTTGTTTTTCACTGATTTTAATAGTCTGTTCACTGTAAGGCTAATCCAAGGATGATATTTCTACACATGTGGTCTGACTTGCTTAGGACTCATTAGAAACAGCTGCAGTATCTAGCTTTGGGGCAGCTCACGATAAAGGAGATGTATGCCTCAGTCTACAGAAGCGCAACACATGGTATGAAAGGCTGATAAGTCTCTGCTGTTTCCATGGTAAGAGAATGTGAGTCCAGTCTATGGTGCAGGCACCTGGAAACAGCCTCTGACTTGATCAAGAGTTCATTATGCTTTAGTGGGGAAAAAAATGGCCACGGTCCCTCAGGTTTGGAGCAGCAAACTATTAGTTGCAGATGTTTCAATAATAAACCACTTGAAATACAACCTTGCTGAATTAATAAAATTTGTAGTGGTGCAAGACTTATGATCTCAGATAATTTTTATTGTGCAAGTTTCTATTATGGGAGGATATTGGACCCTGCATGAAACAACAGCTGAGGAATGTAAATCTTGTGGATGCCTTTCACAGCACACGGTATACGAAAATTAAATTTAAAAAGCTGCCAGCATCTGATTAGTCCTAATGTATAAACTGAACTCTACAACAAATCACAAGCCATTAGTAATATTACAGTGGTGGATGTTTTCCGTTACCAAGCACCAAAACTATGGCATATGCTTTAAATTGCCTTGCTGCAGTTCTGTTAAAACAGTCAGTGATTAATAAACCCATGTCCTAGAAGACCAGATATCACTGTCAAAATATATACTGATTCTAGACATCAGTTTTTTAATGCTTTATAAATGAAATATCATTACATAGTGCCATTGTTAATTTCCTTAATGTGACTGACTTGGAGATGTGCAATGCTGGCTATGTATCACAACTCTGAAAGAAATGTAATCACTTTTATTCATCAATTGATCTTTGTCAGTGTGAAGCATTATGTAGTATTAATAATTAAATGAAAAGCTTGCTTTAAAGGTGAGTAATGTACTTCGAGATTAGTGCAAGCACTCAACAAGTGAGCCTGAGGTGCATTAGTTATCAGTAATACAAACACAGCAATTCATTATTGGAGAACAATTGCTAACTGTAGATGTAGCAGTAGCATTCACTTTCGTATTTCTTAACATCTAAATACTTTATATTTTCCATACCTCAGGTTTCTCTTTCCTAATATCACCAGTATAGAGTGATAAACAAATTCACCACCCCTGATGCTTTAGTAACGATGGAGAAACTGGTCTGTATTGACCAGAAAGCCTCTGGTTAGATCCTGATTTGGCTGAATTAGCTGACCTCAGCCTAGCCAGCAGTTGGCCTCAGGCCCAGGGTAAAGAATGGGATAACTCAGCCAGTGTTCCCACCCCTAACCCAACATCAATACACATGTAACTCTCAATAGGCACCTCTGAATAATGACAGGAGCAGGAACTGAATTTTTACTCCCAAATGGGGATCTGAGTCCAGTAGCATTGCTTGTTTTTCCCAAGTGAAATCAAGTGACTTGGCATAGACCTAGGATATAAACCTAGGACCTTCTGTTCTTTCTAGCTTAGTTCCACACTAGATAAGGCTTTACCAATCCCACTGTTAGTCCACACATAGAATAATACATAATGTTATTTGGAACTTAGATTCTAATTTCATCTTGAATGTTATTAGGCCATTGTAGCTACTAGACAAAGTCCATAAAGAACAGTTGTTCAGTCATCTATTTGCACATATTCATTGTATCTGTGAGGTCCAATGCCAGACCCTGAACTGTTGTACAAATGCAATTTCGAAAAATGAGGTGACACCAAGATACAATACTGGACATTTAAGCTGCAGGGTAGTTAGCAAGGTTAGTTACCATAAAAATGCCATCCCCTTTTACATGGAAACACCCAATGATGATGGAAACATTTATTTGAACAATGTGCTGATTGCAATAATTTATTGGACATGGACAAAGGGCTTCTCTTTGTTGTAAATTGTGTTTTTTGAAGTTCTTAACACCAGTGGAGATCAGCCTGTGAGTAATTAGTCTGTTCTTCGTGGGTATTATTGAATTTTGGAGAACAAAGCCTTACAAAAGAAACGCATGGAAAGCTTGGATAGACACAGAATTACATAGTAATATCATTTGTGGCCTCTGAGGTTCATTGTATAGATGTGACCTGGATTAATTAGCTGCTGAGCTCAGCATACACTGATGCCATGAATTTCTTAACAAATACAACGCTGATTTAAAATTAGTCCATAAAGTGGGCAATATATTTAAACAGGCGAGATCTGTGAAAAAATGACATTTTTTGACTAATTCCAGACTAATTGGAATTCAGATGTAGCATTACGGTTGGTACTATTGTTCCCAAAGCCAACCAAATGATTTATTTAGGAGAGGTAGGTCTAGTGTAAAACAATCTTTAACCCATTTATGTTTTCTTGTCAAACAACCTTGTTAGTGCTGGATTTGTGCCATGGAGGCATTAATTCCAACAGTAAAGTAATTCAGACCTGGAGCAGCATTTATATTTCCCGCTTCAAAATTACATTGGCTGGACCCCATTGAAAGCTGTGCCAATGCCCAAAGAGGTGGGAGTGGAACTGGCTCATTAGTAACATTCAAATGCTTAAGACTGCATCGGAACTTTAATTATCAGAACTTTAATTTTTTAAAAAAAAAGTAAATATTTTTCAAAATCGGCTGTAGTACACACTTGATTTATTTTCACTTTTAGTTTCAATTTAATGTTCAATTAACGTTGAGTTGATGGATACCCGGTCAATATAGAGAGTCTTTAGTTGTGTTTATTTAGCACTGTCCACTAATGATGTTATAATAATAATAAATAATAATGATCCTTGCATTTGATATAGTGCTTTTCACGTCTTCTCGACGTCTCAAAGCGCTTCACAGAATAGACTGTATTTGTGGGCAAACGCGGCAGCCAATTGCGCACAGCAGTGTCTCACAAACAGTCGTGTATTGTATTGTATTTCAAATAAGATTGTATTTCATAACTGAATTATACCTTATTATATTTTCACCTACAAATACCCCCCCCCCCACCCATTCAATTTAATTAAAAGAAAAAACAGCTTTAGTAATGTTCAGAATTTTAAGCCGTATTTTTTTAATCATTTACACCATTATAAATCAGGAATAAAGAAGATAAATTGCAGCCAAGTTGAGCATAAAGTCAATCTTATTTGCGTCAGACTTGGCCCTAGTGCCACTGTGTAAAAGAGTGCCCGCTGCATTGATATATAATTTGTTTTGATATATCTGCTGGACGACTGTCATTAAATACTTACTTACTGTACTCAACCAGTCAAGAACAGTGAAGCATTTGTGTTTGTGATGAATTCATTAGTTTTGAAAGACCCGGATATGTGCCTAATGATGTGGAAAATATCTGCTTGGAAACAGCAGTGAGGAGCAAGCCACAGCTAGCCAGGAAATGCAGCCAGCTAACACGAGCTCCCCACGAGCTCAGGAGTGTCACACTTCCTTTGTCTGACTCTTCTTATTAATGATTTCAATAATTGACTATTCAGCTCGAGCAAAGGTTCAGTAGTCAGCTTCCACACAAAAAAAAACTCATCATACTTACCGCACAGTCCTATTACAGTATCAGGTTTCTATATTCACTTAAAAACATCTTTTCCACATATGTTCGAATTGCAATCTGTTACACATCTATTAGAATTCCAAACTACTGTATTACACGCATGTTAGAATTTGCAATCTATTGCACATAAGCCCCAAATTACTAAACGTCCTGACTTTTTACACCTCTACCTAAATATATATATATTACTTTACAATAATAATAATAATCCTTGCATTTGATATAGCGCCTTATCACATCTTCAAGACATCTCAAAGCGCTTCACAGAATACACTGTAAAGTAAATTGACTGCATATTTTGTGGGTGAAACACAGCAGCCAATTGCACACAACAGTGTCCCACAAACAGTCGTGGATCGAGTGACCAAAGTAAATCCTGTGAAGCGCTTTGAGGTGTCCTTCTGACTTGAAAGGCACTATATCAAATATAAGGATTATAATTATTTTATTGTTCAGGGAAAAAGTTTGTACTAAATTGAATGCTATGAAGCAAAATTGTCCAGACCACACTCTCGAACATATAACGTAACGTCACAATGTGGCATCATTAAATTTACTTGTCATATAGACTAAATGTTCTGCAAATCCCGCTAAACAAAGGGGCTTTCAGTGATGAAACAGACTGAGGCCACAAAGGTTTGAACAACAATAAATAATTAGTTTCCTCCCTTTTAATCCTTTTCAAATTAGGTTTCTATAGCATTATAGTTACGACTATTTATAATGCATTGAGATAAGAGCATGTTGAGCTGATAATTAAATGTGAATAAAATTGTGTCCATTATGTAAATATCTATCAAACATTTCCTGAAGTACTTGTTTTCTGAAGGGTTAAGTGGAATCCGTCCTTTCATTCTGCAGTGTGATGATCCTATTGCACACTTGGCTCTCGGAACAAAAAATGCTTTGTTGCTGAAAATAGAACAACAGTGTTAAATAAAAACCCAACCTTTAGTAAGTCATTCTGTGTGTGCCAGCGAGGCTTTACAAATGAACATACAATTATGAGAGGAGAGTTTGGAACACACACAAAAAATGAAGTAATGAAACCAATAGCCCCATAAATACTCTGATTAGAATGTAGACTTCAGCTGTCAGCACTTTCTTTTTCCTCCAACAATCTTAGTGTGAAGAGAAAGTGCATTATGTTGCCATCCTTCTTGAAATATGCACATAATATCCCTTCCCCTCCCACTCAAGCATGTGTTTCTCTGCAAGAAAGGGGCTCAAGAGTGTTATAATTAAGAGCACCTGTTTCCTTTAGCAGGATCTCAGTTGCTCGAGAGGAACTCAGTCATCAAAGAAACCACCTCGAAGTTTATTGAATGGCTCTTTGTTTCAAACTATTACACTGTGCTGTAAAAGTGTTTGATATTTAAGTCTCTCTTGCAATGGACCGTCATACCAGGTGCAGGGATGCCAGTGTGATCACATTCCCCTATAGCCACCAGGGTGCTAGTGAGTAGTTGTGCACTTGATCTGAGGCCAGGTTGATTTCCTGTCTGACTCTTTGTTGGCCCGAGATGTCCCATCTTCTTAATAGTACAAAGATTTCCTGAAACCGTTCTTGGCTACTATGGGTCTAGAGCAGTTTATTTCTTATTAACAGAGAAGTGAAGGCCCAGTACGCTTAGCATAAAGCATTCCTCCCATTTAGGTAACGTGACAAACAGTAACGAAATCTGCCTGATAGTGGATATTTCTGTTTGAATTCCTCTTTCCTTTCTCTTTCTCTCTCACCTTGGAATTCATGCCCCTTTCGGGTTTCACACAGCTGGAAGATTCTCTGTTGATGTCAGTGCCTCCAGTGGAAATTCTACAAAATCACCATCTGGGCCATCTCTGACTGCCAATGGGGGAGGGAGCATCAGATCTCCGTACAAGGGGAGACTGAGGAAAGAAATGGGTGAATTGAGATGGAGACTGTGAATAAAAATAAACAGAGTAAAAGAGAGGTGAATGGTGACGAAATAACTAAGAAGGTAACAACGACCAGAAAGTGATCAAAATTAAAAGAGAGAGAGAATGGGCCAGAAAATGGAGAAAGTGTTTGTAACGTAGTCTGTATAGATTGGGATCAATGATACTTGCACATTGAAAAGAGTTTCAATCTCGGCCACACTGGTGTAGAGAGATGCATTTAAATAGTACCTTTCACATTTGAAGGACATCCCAAGACACTGGACAGTTGAGGGTTTATACCTAAGCTTGGGGTTTGGATTTGGGAGGGGTAAGGGCCAAGGCAGGTGGAGTGGGAAGATGAGGTCAAAGAGGAAGCTCTTGAAGGATGCGAAGGAAGGGATGAGCGAAGGGACTCTGGGATGGAGTTCCAGAGAGTGGGAGTACAATATACAGAATACACTAGTTTGTTTGGCACTGAATGTGGTGTATCAAGTGAAATGCATTACGTTTCTGTATCAGAACAAGGTTCTGTAAAAACATGTGGTGAAATTCAGACACCAGTAAAGAAACCACTATTTGCAAGCAATCCGGGTCACATAAGATCAATTCTCTCAGTTTGCTGGTGCAAAAAAGGAGACCATATGTGAGATGCTGCTCTACACGAAGATGTTGAGAGTCTCAGGATGATTTGTTTTAGGAATTGTGGTGCCTTGTATTATTGTACTGATGTGCTGTGCCACCCAGTGGCACAATAGGGATATAAGTGACTTCTGACTAGTTACCGTGCTGTTTGGGATGCAACGAGTGAAGCTGATGTGTTTTCCTACAATGAGGGAGGTAAATAAAATCAGACAGAGAGTCAACTAGCCATTGTCACAGACTTGCTACAGCAAAGAAAAGATAACACAAAATATGTGGGAGGAGAGAGGGTTGAGGGTGTTGTAATCAGAATTCTTGGACTAAACCAAACACTATACATATTTGTCAGGCAACAGGAGCTGTTAGGCTGCACACTCAAAGAAAAGTTTTATCAAATCCAGAAAGAGTTAATGGAATTGAGTCGAACAGCAGCGATGGTTTCATTTGTGGAAAGTAATCAGTTTAATCTTATTAATCAGCCCTGTCACTTCCGTATTCCCAAGGTGACCTGTGGCCTAGATTCTGCAGTTGTTTACAGTACTTTTAGATTTATTTGTTACTCCGAAAAGATTTACAACAAACACAAAGATTTCTCTTTGTAAACGGCAGTATGTGAGCTGGAGCTTACAAAGGACGGACATGGTCCTCATATACTGGCTGCAGGGCAGTAACTTGAAGCCTTCTTAATTGGAAATGAAATCATTCGCTGCACATCCATGAAGCAGAACTAATCAGCAACCATTTAAATACATTGAGAAACAATTGGTGCTTTAGAAAATTTCCCCATTAAAGGAATGTCTGAATAAACCACATCCCCATTAACTGGCGTCAACTGTACGAGCGATTGTATGTCAGTGTAAGGCAATTATTCCAGGGCAAGATAATGACTTGTATAATCTGAAAATGTGCCATCAGCAGCCATTCTGACCCTATAACTAGCCTTAATCCAGAGCCCATTTATTTTGGACAATTGGAGCCTGGATCTGATGGCTGATGTCTGATACGGGCACTGGATTACAAGTGTCCAGTTCATGTCATGTTCAAATAAACCCACCTCAGGGGCAGGTTTTGTGCCTGGACTAAGTCAGTTTAAGAATTCTTTGCACATGAACCCATGCTGTTCTACCCTCCAGATGCACTTTCAACCATCAAATCAGTGTACATTGAGGTACACATATACAGAGGTTCGGCTGGCAGCCTGTATACAGTGCAGCATATCTATATGCACAATGTGATGGGCCCCACAGTCAGCTACATAAACAGAGCCATTCCCCTCTGCTCATGCAGCTTAACAGGTTGAGCAAGAACAAGGCAGCAGTACTCAATCTAAATAAAGCAGAACTGAACCAACAAAGAGCTCACAGTCTAGGCTGACACTCAAATGCAGTGCCGAGGGGTTCCCTGCATTGTCTGAAGGGCATCCTTCAGAGGAGACATTACACTGAAGACTTGCCTACCTATTCAGGTGGACATTAAAGATCCTGTAGTACTATTCTAAAAGTGAAGAGTTTCTTTTTGTGTCCTAGCCAACGATCCAAATAAAAATTGGTCATTCACTTCAAGTTTGTTGGTGGGACAATGCTGTGTGCAAGTGGGCTACAAGTACAGTCATTGCATTTTACAGAAAACTCTGTGATGCACTTTGAGGTACTTTAATGTGATAAGATGCCATATGAAATGCAAGGGTTTATTTATTTCCAGGCTCTAATACAGGCCAAATTCTGTTTGAAACCGAGATTTGAATAGTGGGATGAGATTACAAATCAAAGAAGTCACAAGCTGAATTTAAAGGAGAAGAATGTGCAGGGGAATATGTTCAATCTAAAGTACTCCCCTTTCTGCTTCCAAATAATACTTCACTTTCCTAATTCAGCATTAGACAAGGTACTAATCCCTGGGTTTCCATGTGGCCCCAATTGATAATGTTCCTGTTATCTGAGGAGGTCCCTGCAGAGAGAGGAGACCCAAATCATCATCTTGGAGAGATGGAGTCAAATTATGAATATCTCATAAAACATGAAAATTGGTCAGTTCAGGTCCTGAAACAGCTTTCTTCTCCCCTGTGAGATCTCATTGATATGATGTTTATATATATATTACATACACACACACATATATATATGCATTGTACAGAGTGCTTGACCTCCTAGTAGAAAGAGCTTTTGATTTATTTCATGTATAACCAGGTTATATGCAATGTTGTTGTAGGCAGAAATACAGATAGATGGAGAAAGAGACAGGAGACAGGAAGGCAGACAGGGAGCGAAGCAGATAACCATTAAGACAAGGAAAAAGACAGGTAGATAGATGGATAGAGAAACAGGGAGACAAGCAGTATTAATGTAAGATGACAAGTTGAACTGAGTTGTCCCTCTTTAATGGTACAGAAATAGAGACTGATCAGTTTTACATGCAAGCAAAAAGGCATCATTGCAAAGCATTGGAAATACACAAGAGATTACATTGAAGAGCAGACTGGGAGTTGCTTTACAGAAAGTTCAAGTAGAACAAAGAGAAAACCAATGCTATTGTATTGTAAATAGCTGTTGACTGCAGTTAGTCCAACTTTGTAACAATAATGAGAACACTGAAGGCCACCTCACAGAATTAGATAAGCATTCTGTACTCAGAAAGAGCACAATGAAAAGCTTTATACCTTACCATGCACCACCAAGCTAAAATAAATGCCCAGGTACAGTGTAACCACAATGTTGGCAAACAAGCTCTCTGCCATCGGCTTACAATCCAGTGGTTTCCTTTGAATTCATTTGTTAAAACAAATACAGAATATACACCACATTGGCTTCTGGCTTATTTGATAGTGAAGTTCCCCCAGGATCCTGGTCAAAATTGACACAGATAAAATTAGCCATTTATTTCACAGCTAATTGTGTGACATTGCTGTGCGTAAATTGTGCTACCATGTTTGCCTACAAAGTACAGTCACTACACTTTACATCAGTCATTTGACAATCATTCTTCACTCTCTGAAGATATTGGTTTGGAAAACAATAAATGTAAAACTGAGTGTAAAACTGCTTGAAAGTGACTAACATATATCCAGTTGCTGAAACTGACACTGTAAGAAAATAAATTAGTGGAGCATGAAGTAATAAATACAGCTTTAATTAAAGAATAGCTCTGTATTGTTAGTGAAGGGAGGAATTATCCAATAGGACTAGGCTTGCGCTTGGATCAGGCTGTCTTTGTTTAACTGGTGATGTAGATCTATGCGTTATTTTACAATACCACAGAGTCTTCATAACATTGATTCCTATTTACCAGCAACACAGGGCGAAACCTTGGGCAAGTTTCCTTACTCCACACGCCTAATAATTATCCCTCTAAAACAAAAAAAAATAATAAATTGTTCATTTTCAATCCACGACTGTTTGTGGGACGCTGCTGTGCGCAATTGGCTGCCGCGTCCGCCCACAAATATACAGTCAATTCACTTTACAGTATATTCTGTGAAGCGCTTTGGGACGTCTAGAAAATGTGAAAAGCGCTATATCAAATGCAAGGATTATTATTATTAAAAGTTTATATCCAGGTTTTTGTTTCAACAACTAAAACTTCTCTGCCATTAGATGTTGCTACAGTATTTGAAATAGTAAAAAATGTGCTTTGTAACATTTTCTGTGTATAGAAGACATCTGCTGGCAATTGAGAGTACTTCAGTGTCAGAGGGAAATCATTTTCAAACTATTTCGAATTCCACAAGCTATTGGTTCTTCAAGTGGTGAGGCCTATTCCTCTCTGAAATGTTGTTGCAATTACTTTGCCCCACTCCCACTTCATTTTGTAAACTTCCATTGAATGCCTATGGGCTAGGACAGAATGTCAGAGGTCACGTGCTCCCAACTCCTACTGTTCTGAACCAGTCACTGGGGGATAGGCAAGAACGTTACGGATTCTGACATCACTCTGTCTTCCTGGAGAATTGCCTTATCTCCTTCCAGATGGGTTTTATTTTTTTGAAGTAAAAACATAAAAATTGCTGGAAGTGTACATTGTGTCAGCATCTGAAAGAGAACCACGGGTCAATGTTCTGGGTGTGATGTGATGTAGTCAAAGCATCTAAAAGGGAATGCCTGCTACTCCCAAGCAAGACGTTCCCTTGATCCAACTGCTTGCAGTGAGTAAACACAATTAAATCTACACGTGCTGTTGCAGCTTGATTAAAACTTTCCACTTTGGTAACTGTGGTAACTGGATTTCACAGTAGTGTCAAAACTACCTGGCACTAAAAAAATAATTTTCTCATTTTCTTTGAGCACCAGAAAAGCAGGCTGAGCATCATAAAATAGGGTCAGTTGGTTGGCAGGACTATTAACCCACCATCCAATTTTCCACGTTCCAGAATGATATTCCTGGTATCAGATCAACTGAAGCTGAGCTTGTTCAGTTTCTAGTGATTTGCAATAAATGCCCCGGCTGTTTCCTGAGACATGCATTATAATAGAGTTCTGTTCCCCCCACTAGAGCAAGGTGCTCTATCCACGCTCAGCAAAGGAATAAATGTGTAACAGTCTAGTACAACAATGCAAAGCTGGCCTACTGCCTTGCTCCTTCCTACCTCTGTGACCTGCTAACCCCATATTAACCTGTCTGCTCCCTGTTCCACGTCCCCCGCCCAGCCTGCCCTACCATCGGTGGTCAGGCCTTCAACCTCTCTGCCCCCACCCTTTGGAACTCCATTCAGCAGCCCCTTCGCCTCACTCCCTCTCTTGCCTCTTTCAAGACACATCTCAAGACACTCCTCTTCTACTGCATCTTCAGTCACCCTCCTACCCCTACCCTTCCTGCCCTCCACCCATCCTGATCCCAACCCCCTGCTCAGATTCAAATCCCCGACTGTCCAGTGCCTTGGGAGGTCCTCCTGACATGAAAGTCGCGAATACAAATGTAATTTGTTGCTGTTGTTGTTGTTGTTGTGAGATAGAGTGCCCACAGCATGCCAATGTTTCTCACTACATCTGACCACTTGTTGATTCATTTATATATGCACTACTGCCACTCAGGCCATCAATAGATTTTAAGCCATCAATAGATTTTCATTTGGTGATAAGAAGACACAAGCGTAATTCATAAGAGTTCAGTGTGACTAGGTACATTTCATGCCAAGAATAAATGTCACAATAATAATGATAATCTATCTAATAAACTGTCATGAAAAACCACAGTCTCCATTAACGTTGACAGGAAGGGGGAGGAGAAAGTGTTTTTATATAGCAGTTTTTCATTAGAATGCATAGATAATGAACCTTTTAACTCAGCAAATGTGCTCTTTAGCCAGATATTCCCATTAGCAGGGTGCTCCTGATAACAGGATGTCCATTAATTGTTGTTCAGCGTCTTTCCACTTCTGTGACTGCTCTCTGGCTCCTAGCAGTCTTTGAAACATGACAATAGTGACTTTCATTGTGTTGGTGTAAATGGCAACAGCTTAAAGAAGTTTGCCCTTCCAGCCACTCAAAGGACAAGCTGAGATATGCAGCCACCCCCTTCCCATACAAATCGCATGAATTACGATGGCCCTGACGATGAAGAAAAAGCTGTGTCTACGTGCAGATGAATTCCTCTCCAGTGCTCAGCCCCGGTAACATATGAAACATTCACTTTTTTAAAAATAGGCACAAATTAATTTTCTTGTTGCCAAGGACAAAGCGATGACATGTTCTTATTGTTTTTTTGTAGGCGTTCTTACAGAGCTGGGTCTCATGTGCCTGTTTGCCTGTTTGCTTTTCTTTCCCACCTTGTAAATTCTGCACCTCCCCTTCTGCACCACAGGAACCGATATCAGGATGAAATACTGTGAGATTAGTTATAGTATAAACAGATGTTGAGCAAAAACCCTCAGCGTCACCATCCCCAAAACTTCATGGGGTTGTTTGTTGTTATAATATCAACATCAGCATTGCCATGTTCTAGATGAACAATTTCAGGCTGGTTTAGGTGGTAGCACTCTCATCTCAGAGTCAGAAAGTTGTGAGTTCAAGCCCCATGTTGGATGAATCTGGCTGACACTCCAGTGGGTTGAATGCCCTCATTCAATGTTGAAAACTTCCATGTTCCTAGGTTAATTTGCTAAGTAAGGAACTGCTTCTCTAATGGTACATAGTCTGTGTTGGAAATCATCAGGACAGAAACAAAATCTGTACCATTATTGCAAAAAGAATAAGAACAGATTTAAAGACTGTAAAGGAAATCAGTACTCAAAAGGATAAATGCTATGGCATTATTTAAAAGCTCATTAAAACTGCATCTTGTATGTTAATACAACCCATGTAAACTCTCACCATGACAGCTTCCTCTCCAACAGGGCACAGTGCAATTATCTAGAGTCCTGCACAGTTCTTATTGCTCACATCATACTGTACACAGTCATCATTTGCATCCTATTGTACAGTCTTTTAAAATAATATTGCAATTGCACAGGCATTAAAATAAATTGATTGTAGAATTGAGGGGAAACAATCTTTCAACACCTTGTTTGTTTAAAATATATTTTTGAATACTAATATCCTGTCTTTTGATACACATTCATCTGCCCATTATAAAATATATTGTAAATCATTTAATCAAAGGCCATTGAACACTATAAACACATTATTATTACAATGGCTCACATTATCACTAAATTGCCACTGAAGACCGACAATTAGAATTTGCTCATTAAAATGAAAGCAATACACAATAATCCAGTCAGCAAAAGCTTATGAAGGAGAATTATCTGTGGCAGCTTCTTAATTCCAAATAGTGTAATCAGCTGACAGTGAACATGTGCAAGGTATTCACCTTTGGATTGAAGTGTGATAAACCCGGTGACTGAGAGGCTGAGAGAGAAAGAGAGAGGTGAAATCTGAATGATTCTTTTGGGCAAACAAACAGTAAAAAATCAAGCCCAAGAAAGATGTAGAATTAGTGCGGCTTTGAATGTGGAACACGTACAAAACAGCTAGAGAAAATAATAGTTAAATTCACTGCAAGATCCCAACATGGCAGATGCCAAAATGGAATGAGTCCGGCTTTGAGTAAGAGTCACACGTGAATTCAGGAATCACAGTAACTAATGCTATTTTGGGCTTATATTAAGAGTGAAAACAGATTGATTGCTCCCCAAGTACAATAGAAATAATTTTGAGGGAGCACTCAGTTTCACATGTGCCTGCATTTGGTTTGATCAAACTGTCAATTTCATTTTCTCTTAACATTTTCAATTGTGGGCATGGCATCACTGACATAATCAATCGCCATCTGGACAGTCACTCTGATCATATTGTAGCATGTGCTACACAGGACAGGTAAAACCAACTGTTGGCTTATGTCACTTAGAATCCCCAACTGACCCAATCTTTCTGACAAACAGGTAGCAATCAAGAAGACCTCAGAAGTAAATAATGAAGGCGGAATAACAATACAAAGGGTTCAACAAGGTCTAACTTGCAGGCTGGGTTAACTACATGCAATCGCACACAGATAGATACCCTTAATTATGCAATTAACAGCCACTGGAAAGGATTACAGAATCCGCTGAATGCACTACAATAAGCGAAGGAGCAGGATAACTTTCAATGACTTTGATATTCTTATGGTGCCATCTAGTGACCACTTTTTATGTTACAACAACATTTTAAGTTTGGTTTTACGATCCATGCTTTTGACATAGCACCTTATACAAATCAGATACATCTCAAAGCGCCTCATGGAATTTTACTGTGAAGTGTAGTGACTGTACTTGTAGACAACGCTGCAGCCGATTTGCACACAGGAATGTCCCACAAACAGCCATGAAGTGAATGACTCGTTTTATTTGGCAAATTGTTGGTCAGGACCCTGGGAGAAACCTCTTTCTTTTTTTCAAGTACTGCACTGCCATGGGATCTTTAACATGCACCTGAAGAGACAGAGAGACCTTGTTTAATGTCTCGACCAAAGAACGGCACCTCCATCAATGCAACCCGCACCAGTGCTGCATGGAGGGTCAGCCTAGACTGCACGAGTTCAAGTCTCAAAATAGGGCTTGAACCCATAATCTTCCAAGGAAATCTGATTAAATCAAATTAATTAAAGTGTTTCAGTAGATTTTAAATCTGATAGAAGAAATTAATTTATTATATTTGAAATCATTTCTGGTGTCGCGCCAGATGTTATGATGAAAGTTGAAACCCAATGTCAAGTAGTTGCAATTCTTGTTTTCTTTTGCAGATGAAGCGAAAAACCTTTTCAGGTTAATGCAGTATAAAGCTGTTAATGGGAACATTTGAATCAGGTTTGACAAACTTTGATGTGAAAAGGTATTTTGTCAAATGCAAGTATCATTGCCATTATTTGCTCAGATGCAGATTACTTTCTAATGCAATCCAGTGAAAACATCCAGTGGAAAATGAAATTACATTTAAGAATGTGATTAATATTAGGGATGTTATGAAATAGATATGAATCTTGAATCACCTTTGTCATTTAACAGATGTAGGTATTTCAATAAGAGAAATAGCTGGTTTAAGCTATATACGGGTAGGAAAGCACACACAAAACCTGACAAAATCATATACCTATAGTTATTTTATACAAATTGCTTCCTAGCTCACGTGCCCTAGTTGAAACTGATTGTATGATTTGGGTAGGAGTTGCCCAAGTTTTCCACTCTGGGTTGGCATCATAGCATCTGGAGCTACACCAGAGATGATTCAAACATAATAAATGGATTTTCTATCAGATCTATTAAACGGGTAACTTCAGTTCCACAGATCCAAGTCATTTTTCATCCTCATTCCATCAGTTGCAGCAGCTACACTCTATTCATTCCATCAGATTATCAATTCAAAGTCAATTTATCAAATGTGGAAGAGCAGCCAACACAGCACGACCGCTCAATGGTCTTACATCATTCAAATCATGGCCATTTTGTCAGGCTGCCAAATGTAATATGTAGGCAGCCCAATTAATTTAATTCCTTTTTTATCCACTCGTAATTTCCACCCTGCTTCCTGAACAAGTTCCCTTTGTGGGATAGGTTTGACTGTACTCTAATCCCTTATGAGGTTGATTTGTGTTTATATGTATATTAATTAATGATATATAGACAATTCTACCGAGACAAAAGCCTGATAACTGATCATTTTATGTTGTCAATTGAAAATCTTAAAATATTTTTCATCTTTCCATCAATTTCCATGAACAAAATGATTGTAGTTGTAAATTCCTGATAATTGAACACTTGCCTCGTCTACAGTTCACATTGCAGCTGATTTACATCAGGATTTCTTTCTCTCTCTCTCTCTCTCTATATATATATATATATACACACACACACACATACTTACTTATAGGTAGTGAGAGACAACACAAACATTTAGCTAATACTATATTTGCCTAGTCTAGTTGGTATTCCTCACTTCAGAATCAGAAAGTTGAAGGTTCAATTACCTTATAGGGACTTTTGAGTTTATATTCCAGGCTCACCTGGGGGGTGGGCGAGCTGCATGGTTAAAGGTGCCATTCTTCAGACGAGAACCAATGTTCCATCTCTGTATGCAAGTATATCAGATGCAATGATTATTCCCTTCAGCATTTCTGCTCCCATCCTCTGGAATTCCATCCCAGCAGCCCTCTGCTTCACCCTTGCCTCCTTCGCCATACTTGAGACATTTCTCTTTGGTAGTGCCTTTGGCCACCTTCCTGATTCCAACTCCCAGCTTGGGTGCAAACTCTTAATTGCCCAGCGCCTTGGGACCTCCTTCCAACGTGAAAGGCGCTATATAAATGTAATTTTGTTATCAGTTGCATGTAGAATAAACAAAAAGTATGATTTAAATATTTTTTACCTATTGCTCACTTCAACAGAGGGTTCTCCTTTCGTAATATTACAACACCTAGGTTAAAGATCTCACAACATAATTCAAAAAGAGAAGTTCCTCCCAATGCCCTGGCCAATGATACTCTAGATTAATTGGTTATTCACTTAATGGCTGTTTGTGGAATCATGGCCAACCTATTGCCACATTTGCTTATATAATATCACTTCACTTGACAGTAGTTACTTTTGAAAAGTTTAAAAGTTCTACAAAAATGCTTAGTACTCTTGGCCTATCATGTTTGCAGATCATATGTGCCCTTTCAGATCTGCTTCCTTTCTCCCACTTCCGCACCAAAATGTGTATTCCCTCTGTATAATCTTAATGCATATAACTGAAGTATTAGGGCAATATTTTTAAATGAGCTATTTCTGTAATTGTTCAATGCACTGAAACATTTTAATCTCTTTGTAATATTTTTCGCATCTGTCATAATAGAGGCCAGCTTTTAAGAAAGCCGTCAAAAGGAACCTGCCCCAAGCTTCTGTATTACCTCTCCCACTGCAACCTGAAGGTAGTTCAATGGAGTCTTACAGGGAAACACCAAAAGGTCCTTTCTCTGCTCAGCTCCTGTCATTTAACAACCCACATGACTGGAATGTTCTGCATACAGTAATCAGAAGCAAATGTATATATTAGCACAAATATGCCACCTTTTATTTCTAATTTGAAATATTCAGAAAAAGTGTGTGAAGCATTAGTTTGACTTTATCCTTGTCAGTTGGGGAAGTTGATCTGGGATCAGCAATTTCAAAATGATTTTAAAAGGCCGGAGCGAAATGGAGTTATATAAGATAGTGAAGGACCTTTCTATCCAATGGACAATCTGCTAGAGGCCAAAAAGCTTCTTTGGCAGAAACCAAGCTTCACTAACCCCAATCTCCCTATTTGTGTGCTTCATGATTGACCAAGCATATTGTTAGGCTCCAACTTACCCAATTATCAGCAAATTAGCTTAAACAACCAGTATCTAAAGACTGTTCACATGAGTTTAAGTTTTCAATAGCCTTTAATAACTTTAGAATTGACAAATTCTTAATACTGGACAAAATTATTTTATAAGTTTGAACTTTTATTTTAGAAGCTTGAGCTAAATTTTCAGCAAATGTTCAAGAATTAAATGAAAACAATACCAGATAATCATCTTCAGCCATTCTGCCTCCAACCTCTGGAATTTCATTCCTCTATCACTCCACCTCGCCCCCTCCTTAGCCTCCTTCAAGTCCCGCCTCAAAACCCTCCTCTTCGACCATGCCATCGGTCACCCCCCTTCCCCTCCCTTCTCCCCCCCGACTCCAGCTCGGGTCTGAAATGCTGTACAGTCCAGCGCCTTGGGACGCCCTCCCGACGTGAAAGGTGCTATACAAATGTAATCTTGTTGTTCTCCTCAAAAAGTGGGAATAGGTCAATATAAAGGATACTTATGCACATCAGTGCAGGAAGACGATTCTTCATGTCATAACCCTTTATTGGGCCACACAAACAATAGCTTATGGATACTCTAGCACTGAACAGTGACTGTTTAATCTCAGTTCTACAGTATTGATTAACAGTACAAAGCCTTTTCAAACTTGTCTTTGACAAAAAGCAAAGGTGTCTTTAATGCAGCTTCTCAATTTTATTTCACGGCAATTCTCTGAATCAAATTTTCAAATATGAATAGTCGTAACTCTATGGAATGATTTCCAGGCCCTTGAGCTGATAATGAGAAGCTCTATACAGCTGCATAAATAGCCGGGGCATTATACGTGTAGTAAACTGACAAACCTACAACTGTTAAGGCTAAAGAGATCACATTGCAGAATTTAATAAGGATATTGTCAAACGCTAAAATACATTATCACGCAAGACTCATTTTCCATCAGATGAGTATCATTCATGTAGAAAATGAAATAACATTTGTTGTAATAGTATTGCAGGAGTTCAAACAATTCTATGGATCCTCTTGGTTAACATTGCTTTGTAAACCATGCCTAAGGCACATTGCAGAAGGAGACGGGTTCTATATGGAGGACTTGATTTCAATATTATTGCAGTGATTGGCCACCACACAGTGAGCAGTTTATCAGAGTGCTTATGGATGACTGCCTTCTGTGCATATCAATTATAATACACAAGTTTTTGTATGGGTTTATTTATTGGAGAGCACTTGCATCAGGAAAACTGAAAAGATACAAACAAAAGAAATTAACCTTACTAAGGAAAACAAAAACAACCATTTCCAACAGATTTTACACAATGTACAAATTAATTCAGAATGTACACTTTTTTTTTAACAACATGGATTGTGATGAGGAAGGCACTATTCAGCTGCTTGTGTTTTTAAACAGTTATATAGAGCACAATCCATGTTTTCCCAGTAATTACATTCTGTATGTTATCTATTCATGCATTCATCTCCAATATTCTGTTCATTTTATTGTGGGAAACAATGCTGGGAATAACACCAATCATACACTCAAACAAAACTAACTCCACCTATAAATATACAGCAAACATCTAAAAGCTTAGAAATAGTTTACACCAAATAAATGAATACTTAAAACCAGACATCTAATAGATTCATGAAACTTATCTATAGTGGTTAATGCAGAATCCCCCCCTCCCCAATTGTTGTCAGTGTACATGGGCTACAGCTCCTCACAGTTTATTAGCAATTCCATGTTTGTTATGTCAACCAGAGAGACTATAAAAAAAAGACTAAGAGGGTGAATAGGACTTTTAGTGGAACCCACAGGAGAGGCATTTTGGAATTGAAGAGTATTCCAAGCATTGCATTATCTAAGCGTATGAAACTACATTTTATTTTACAGTTAAAAAGATATTAAATGTCAGCCTAATGCATTGAATAATTAATATGCTTAAACTATACCTACATTTCCTCCCTGTGAGGAGATATCTGGCAGTCCATTACTTTGCATTACTTCTCTTCCTTGTGTAATGCGTTTGATTGACAGCATCATTTGCGATTTTTATTAAATTATTTTTCCATGAATTAATTTATCTTGGAAGATGAGCATCTCCCACTGCTATTTCTCACCCAAGCAGTTCTGACTTTTCTGTTGCTCAATGTTGATCAGCTGGTGAAGCTTTCTCAAGGAAGTTCCTCCTTCATAGACTTCACTCGCTATCGATTCTTTTTTGAATATTTTTTGGCTAAGCTGCTAAGAAGGCGTTGAGCGACTGAAGCAGAGACAAATTTCTCCCACAAAGTATACAGTCAATTCACTTTACAGTATATTCTGTGAAGTGCTTTGAGACGTTTTGAAGATGCGATAAGGCGCTATATCAAATGCAAGGATTATTATGATTATAAATCGTATGTGCATTTGGCAGTGACCTCAATGGAAACATTTCGGTTTTGAGAAAATTGTCATTTAAAAGAAAGAAATGGAACATAACTGTCTCATGAAACATGAACTGGAAATAACATAAACAGCTCAACACTAACCCGACAGTAATAAATTAACTGTTATTAGTGAAATTAATGAAAACATAGATTTTTAATATCACTCTCCATCACCTTTACGTAATTAAAAATGTGTTACTCCAGATTATGTGCTGCTGACAGTGTTACTTGATTCCTTTCCAACATGACTGTACCTGTGGCCTCAACTAAATTGAGGAATAGTGCACTTCTATTCTCAGCCCTTTTAATATTATTCTCTCTGGTGTAAACATACAATTGTGTTTCATACAAATTTAAATCGACAAACTGCAAGATATCACATACCTAGGAAAAGGATTACAGTATATAGTATGTCTGATGCAATGTTTTCAATTACACCACTTGTAACAAAAACTGGTGCAAAATAAATACTTGAAACTTTTTTTTTTGTAACCTTTTGGTCCAAACACATAAAATGTGCAATATTTACAGCATTTTACTTTTCTTACTCTGAAATTACAATACTTTGAAACACTTTAGAAAGCACCCTAGTAAAAATAGTTCTACAGTCAAAAGTTTACAAGACACAGGAATCCCTAAAACATACCACAATCTGATTAGCAATAATGACAGAATCTACACAACTGGTGCGCTATTTGTAGAAATGGATTTGCTTGCTCAATTGTCCACGCGATGCATCAAAATTATCACCCTAAAGTCTTTACAGATGGAAGTGGCTCATGGAGGATTTGATGCAAACTGTAGACCAAGAATCCTTTGCTGATTCTAATTGGAAAAAAAAACGTGAGTGGACTGTTCATATATTTCAAGGTATATGAAATATACCTGACCTGACTCAGCAGAAAGACATTGGATATAGTTCTCCAAGTAATTAAAACTGTTCTTAGTTCGTTTTGGGATAGATTTTTTCATAGAAAAAGCTCTGGGAAAGGAGATAAAGTTCTCCATCCTTTTCTCTCACTGCGTGAGCTCGAATAAACTGAAACTGTTCCAGAGCAAATTCATAAAACTCATTTTCCATTTTCCAGATCTCCGACAGCTGCAATCTAGCAATGGTTTCTTTAGTTGGAAGTTTCTTCTCTGTTGTTTTTCTAAGATGAGATTTCTTTCCTGTTTGAGTGCAACAGAAATGAGGAAAGAGAGGGGAGAGGAAAGGCAGATAAAAATTAAGGTAAGATTTTTAAAATCTTTTTTGTCTACCTGTTCTGTAACATTGGTTTGCTCAGCACTTCAGCACAGATTAACTATCTGCACCGATTAACCTGCAGCAGATTCTAATTTGCAGATCTTAAAATCAAGGTTGCAAATTAAATTCAAACTAAATTATTGTTCATCTATCATCACCTCTCCACATTCCCACCGTGACGACTGAGATTACAAACTCGCCAGAATGCTGCACTGTTTTTCTAACCAATGTTAAAAAAAACAATGAACTAAAAGTTTATTACAGGTTTTATTAATAGGCATTAAAAAGATTCAGCATCAGAATTCAGTCCATGGTTATAAATGTGGAATATGACAAAAGGCTTGGGACAAGCATAGCCATAATAATGCAGTTAACACTTCTTTCATCTCTCTTTTTTCTAAGTCATCCTGCCTGGCTGAAAGGTTAGCACATAGGCTTCTGCCAATGTTACTTGCGAGTCTGGACAGCAGCTTTGGTAAATCTTCTACCTCTCAATATATGTCCTCCACTCTGTCCCATCATACCCATCTGCTGCATCATGACAGATAAACTGTGATAATCCCCAGATTGTACTTGAACTATGGGTCAATGCCAAGTGATTACTTGCAGTGTAAATAGCAATCAGAGGAAAAACCGCCCTTCCGTGCATCCCAACAGCTGGGTCAAAATGGAATTGAGGAGCCTTGGGATTGGATGCTTGCCTGGCCTTTAGCCACAGTTAATGCATGACTCATGGATATATTTTTCAATGTCATAGCCATTGACCATCTTAAAGATCTGTGGATGGAGCAAAAATGCTGAATAGCCAGTCTGTTTTCTTAAAATCTATTAAATATTAGTTCTGCTTTGAGTTATGTCAAATCCTCCTCTTCGTTCCATTCAAAATACATCACCAGAAATAAAACCTAGACCCACTTGGTGGTTCTCATTTCTACTTTGCCTCAATATTTTTTTTCAACATCACAGCTTGCCAAAATATATTCAGCACAATGCACATATGGAATCTAGCCCAACATTTTGGAATCCACTGAAAGATTTACAATCCATAACACTAAAATTGGACATTTTATGATGTAGGCATACTGATTAAATATAAAATGTTTTATTAGTTCGTACATTTCGAAATGTACTTCACTTGTGACTGACCTGTGCGATAAAGTTCTGTTGCGCCTCTGAAGAAGCGAGGCAAGGCTGCCTCAAGTAGCATTATAAAGTCTTCTAACTCCTCAGTTACCCCAACTAGGAGGTATTCATTAACCAGGTTGTATCTGGCTTGTTCTAATGCCCATTTGCTTCCAATGTTCCTATAAGGACAGAGAGTAATGATGGTGAGTTGGCTGCAGATAGAAAAAGCACTTTCAGAGATTCTTACCCATTTAATTGTAAGGACAGTAGGACAAGTAATTAATCTCTTTCTTCAGTGTCACGTGCTGCTATCTTTTCTAAACAGGGATGTTTAATAACTAGGTCACAGGTGCTATTCTTTCTTCTGCAGTGAACAATGAGCTCATTTGCAACCTTGGACCTTCCGCCAGGTAGGCTGGAGGTCACGAGCAGAGAAATGCTGGCAAATGCTACAGCCCAATATGGTGTTGCTTGTATGCTCTGTGCTCACAGCTTGTTTGGTCAGTGCAAATCCACAGAGAAAAATCTACAAAGCCCTGCTTTGAATTAAAGTAACATTGCATGATCAGATTCAGCACTTTGGGAATTATCTTGGGATGACATTTTACTTTACTTCCCTGTGACACATCATGAATAAGGTTGGATTTTTTTCTCCCCAACTGGGTGAAATACAAGGTTTTGGGACATGGAAATGCTCTTTCCCAATCCTAGCAATAAGTAATCTAAAGTCAGTTACAAACTAAAGCACCCTCTTAAATCTACCCAACAGGCTCTAATCACACACATCAGAACACTTCCACTGCACAAAGGGTAAACATTCTCACACAAGCAACCTTTTACCAATTTTTACCAATTTAGTTCAATTTGTGTTAATTTGTGCAGGTTTATGCTGCAGGCCTGTACTCAATTATTTCCTTGCCCTGAACTTACCAACATTCTGAGCTGTGGCCACAGAAGAAAGGAATTTGAAGCCAAAGTTTCTCTGGAGCGCAGTCTGACCCACCAGCCGCAACACATTCATCAAATGTCTGGAGAGGAGGAAAGAAAACAGCAGATTACTGAAAGTAGTTTGAGAATGTATCATGAATGCAAAGGGTTAAAGCGACCACTGGACAAGAATTCCTCTTTCAAATCCTTGTGGAGTACTATAGCTCAGTAGTTTGAGCACTCGCCTCTCAAGCGAATCTCGGTTCGATTCCCGGCAGGGCGAAATGTTGGGCAAGTTTCCTTACTCCACACGCCTCTAGTTTACCTAGCAGTTAGTAGGAACCCAGTTGTTAAGACGACTGCTGGTCGCTTTTCCAGGGTTAATAATTCCTTCAAAAACATAATAAATTGGTCACTCATTCCAAGACTGTTTGCAGGACACTGCTGTGCACAATTGGCTGTCCACAAAATATACAGTCAATTCACTTTATAGTATGTTCTGTGAAGCGCTTTGAGATGTCTCGAAGACATGATAAAGAGCCAAATTAAATGCCAGCAGTCAAGATCACATGCTCAAACAGTCTCTTGTGAAGGTGAAGAAAATGCAGCACACAAACAAGTTGGGGTTGGGATGCTTTTATGCAACTGTGCAGCACTAAAAATGTCAGAATAAAACAGCATTAAGTTGTAGCTATTCTTAGGTCAGCCTTGTTTGTTATATATGGCGCGCTCTTGTTTTACCTTTTTATCTCCCTGTTTTCTTCTCTTTAGTCCGGGCCTGTAGTCATCACCAAAGCGCAAGAAATAGTAGTACGACACCAGTCTCTCAATTGGGTCTCGAATTACATTTAAGTAGATTGGTTTCTTTTTCACACCATACCTGTAGTGGTGGGGAGCGAAGGAGGGAGTGGGGTGGGCAAAGAAGAAAGAGGTGGAAATATAGATTCAAGAATTTAAACATATAATTTACCAAAGTTTTAATATTTACTGGGATTACCTTGCAACATTTTTGACGGAATCGTTTGATAAATCTAGTACTATTTGGCTTTAGTAGGGAATTTTGTTTTAAATGTGGTCAAGTGTGGATCTGACAAACATTATAACTAAGAGGGAAACAATATTCACTTCAAGGTTTTGAAAGAAGAATGAAACGGTTTATAGATTTCTAACTTTTCTTTTGCTTCAAACCACACAATACAATTAGAAAACAGAACTTGTGAAAAACTACATCTACACATTTGCATGTTTTCTCATGCAGAGCTTTATTAAAATATCAAAGCATGCTTTATTGTTCCCTCTGCTATTTTGTTGCTCATGACACTCGATTTAAATACGAACACTCTTAATTGTACTCTTTCTAGCAACAAAATGTGTAGTTTTTCCGAGAGGGGAAGAGAATGAAGGTTAAAAGACTAAATTTCACTATAAATTTCAAATAAATGATTAAGATTATACGGTCACTTCAAAAGTCAAAAAATGTCTAGTAAAGTACTTTGAGCATTAAGATCCCGTTATATATTCCAGGTGTTTTTTTTATATATAAAAGTGCCTATTTTCAAAGAAATTGGTAGTGGACAGATTCCTCCAGGAAATCTAGAATAAATCGTGTTCATGATGAGAAAATGAAAGGAACACATTCCAGTGTAAATCGGCCCAGGGAATCCCTGCTAAGCACATCTGCTCTACTGCTCAGCACTGATTTGTGCATCATTGGTCTCTTTCCAGACAGACTGGGAGCAATCTATTTTTAAATCCTTGGAAGTTTTTGCAAAATCTCTGCAGGGATGGGGGAAAAGAGAGAAAGAAAGATAAAAGACTTCTGATTTTAAAAGATTAGTACAGAAGCTCAACAGACAAAATAGTTATCTTCTTAAAAAAAGGACCAAAAAAATGTAGACGGCAAAGGCCCACCAGGCCTTCCAAAGGCAAGAGTTTGGAATGAAATTTAATGCGCACCGTAATGCATTTTACATATTAGTACCACAGGATCTTAGCTTCTATTTTCTATTCAAGGCTTTTCTAATCCAAGGTTTTTGCTGACTTGCTAAATGGTAGCTCTCTAAAGTTTCCGCGCCCCCAAAATCATTTCAACTTAAACCATTTTGTGAAAAGGGCTCAAAGACAAAATACCAACGTTCTGATGGAACAAAGTATAATGTTAAAGATTCGAAAAATCTCCTCAGATGAATAGAAAAACACACAGAATAAAAATCTGGGAAGTACTGGAGATAGCAAAATTCCAATCAACCAGAGACAAACCATGCAGAAAAAATACCCAATACCGATACCTGCTGTGCCAACTAATTATTTTTTATGTTGTATTTAGACTGTTGGAAACAAATTAAAATCACTGCCAGCATTTACATTTTCCACTCCCAAATTGCTTGCAACAGGATCTGCGAGATCTGTACATGTACAACTTGGTATAGGTGCAAAGCATTACTCACTGGCGCTAAATTCTTAATATTATCAAAAAGTCGGGAGTGTGACTGGTTCTTGGACATTAAAGTCCCACACATTATGTAGACCTGATGCTGTGCTTCAAACTGATTTCAAAAGTTTAACTTCATTTTTATGAAGACCACCGAAAGAATGTTAAGCAAAGGCAAAGTTATGGTAGATTGCGTATAATGAAACGCGATAAAGGTCACGGTACTCATGTTAGCCTCAATCAGACATGTAAAGATTTGAGAATTCTACTTTTGTTTATTTCTACATTTCAGCCTGGCTCAACTGGTAGCATTGTTGATTCTTGACTCAGAAGGTTGGGGGTTCAATCCCCATGTTGATATTTTCCCACAGTCAGAATTCCAAATTAAGTACTAGACCATACAAGGATTCTTTTTAATAAAAGGAAATGTGCTCGTTAAATGCTCACATAATCAGTGAGATCAAATCAGATCAGCATTAAAGTAAAAATTTAAATAAATTAAAGCATGAATTAGGAAATAAGATTCCCACTTTCCCCATCATCAATTTAGGCCAATTTCTGCAATGTAGCAAATAAAATATGCAGAAAATAATTATATCAATAGGGTTTTACTTCAGATGCATTTAACCAGAGTTAAGATTTCAATTTTCAAGTTAAAAATAATTTATTGCCCCAAAAAGTGCACTTACTTTGTGAAATCCAGATATGCTACATGTCCGTGATAAAATCCTGGCTTCATCTCTTTCCAGGTGGTGACATTTTTTACAAACCTTGCCTGAAACAATGATCAGAATTTGTTTGAGAACAATTTAAAATCAAATCTGTTTTACATAATTGAACTTTTGTTGTGAATGCAAAATTCCTTCACACTCAAATGTTTACTGGATAAATGAATGTGATCGTATATAATGACTGAAGAGGCGGTGCAAAAACAATTTGAAGGTAAGAAATGGGACGAATAGCAGGAAACCTGAGTCCCCACAGTGTGGCTCATACATCTAGACCATTAGAAGGTACAATTTCAGACTGGCAAACAGCACTTCACCAAAAGTAAATGCTGGAGTTTTTTTTAAGTTAACTATGACCAACTTATAACAAGACCAATCTGATATCTGTGATGGCAACACATCAGATAATAGGTTTGAAGAATCAAAACTCCAGCCGTGTTACATGAGCTCTAAACTAAGCTTCATAGACGCAATACTGCATTCCTTAGTTTTTAACAAAGAAAAATAGAACTCACTTGATCCTGTAAAGACATGACAGGATTATTTTTGGTTGTGTTGATATGCAGCACATGGTACTTATTTCTACCACACAGATCATAAGCAATATTTGTGAAAGATGTGCTGGCAGTTTTAGGTACACGGTTGTATAGGATGATAAGGTCGTCCAGCTCATCATCTCCTCCTCGGTCTTGCCTTGGGCTGTCCATTGTGTGGCGCTGCTCAATTTCTCGGACTTCATGTCTTGCAATTGCTCTCTCTAGCAAGAGAAAATATATAGAACTTGAAGGAAAGTCAGTAAATCTAGTAATGCTGTGCTTTAAGATTTAAATTAACATTATGTAATGTGAATACTGTAACTGGGAAAAAAATTAACACCACTACTAAAAATAATGAAATTTTGTTTGAGTTAATTGGGTTTTTCCGTCCTTTTGATTTGTGAAGATGGCTACACTGCATATTTGTGAAAAGCATCAACTCCAATCTTCGCTTGATGTAAAACAGAAACAAAAGTTGGCAAACACTCAAGTATTTTGTGTTTGCTAATCTTCTTATGCCTGAAGTTGTGAAGTGTAAATAGGATCTCAATCTTCAGGAGCTTCCTTACTCAGTCCATACCAGTCTACAATCCGTATAGCTGCAGATTTGGGATCAGACCATACAAACATAATACCAGTTGCATTTCTCAATGTTTACATACCATTTACATACCATTTTAAGCAATTAAAAAAAAAGATTCCTTTAGCTGACAGCCAAATTCATGTTTTTATTCTTTCCAATCCTTCCATAGAAAGGTTAGACATGCTTCCAAATCTGAATGAAAAACACTGTACAGAAAGCCTGTTCCAGGTCAGTTCAATTGCCTCTATATACTATAATCCTAGCCTAGGCTCCAAGTGGATATGTACAGGATGGAGATCAGAATGGATTAATGAACATTAAAAGTTCCAGACTTTATTTTTATTATTTCTCAAACTTTTAAACAGCATAAAAATGCAGTCATTTTACCATCTGGAATAATTAAGACTTAGGACAAATTTATTACCAACCTTTTAACTTTCAATATCGACTACGTACAATATAAAGTGAATAACTGACAAGTAATTGCAATAATGTGGAAACGTGATTAAATGTGAAGTGGTTTCAGGCAATATTGTGATTTTTTTGGCACTAAGAGCCCCTGCTCATAATTCGAGGAAATTAAATTCTAACTTCCTCTCTCACCACTCTTCCAGCACTGGTTGTGTTGAAACACATTTTACAAGAAAACTGGACAATGCCTCTAATGCAATACTTTGTGCTGCAATTTAAAGAACAGGTGTCATGTGCAATAGGATCCTGTTGAAAAGCAAGTAAAAGCTTGGAGCTGAACCTTGTCCGAGAAAGAGAAGAGGGGAAGAGGGATACATTTTGTGGCTACATCTCATTACCAGAATGTTAAGACTTTTATAGCTGTACCAAGGGGCTTTCACACAGAGCAACAATGCCTCATTTAGACAGAATATTAGCACAAAAGTTAACAGCCATAGGAGCAAAAAACAGCAGGAAAGCAAAAACAAAAAGCCTTTTTATGTGCACCAGCCTCAATACATTTGTTTTTTTAAAAAATGCTGATTTGAAATCCCAATAAAACAAGTTTTGATGCAAGGAGATAAGTTTACAATGGAAAGCTTGGTTTTAATCCCTTCAAATGAAATAAATGCTCACACAAAACATCTCCTGTGGTTACCTTTTTGGATGAAAACTAATTCAATGACTTGCCAGCATTTTACCAATGTTTCATCCAACAAAACAAATGAAAATTGATAAGATTTAGTGGCAGGCAACCGAACAAAACGATTATCAATCACCAATTTAAAAAGCACAAGAAAAACTATTTTCAAGTTTCTTTGTAGTCACCTCCTGTAACACACTTGTAATAGTTCCCTGCAAGCAGAATGCTTATCCTCTGTGCATAAGACAAAGTCCTTGATAAGTGTATGCCCAGAGGTGAACAATTACCCCTCAAAATCAATTTGCTCTGGCTCTGTAATGTGCAACCAATTCTCTCTCCCAAGAATTACACATTCTCACAGTGTAGCAAAAAAGAATGGTTTTATCTTTATTTACAAAACAACACTAAACACATTCAACACAATATATTTATTGGGAGTGTCAGTGATTTTTAAAACAAATCAGGTAATTCATTCATTTATAATAGTTCTAAGGTTTAGATTCAATGTCCCTTTGATGTTGAGTTTTTCGTTTCTCTCCTACTTCACGGTTTTGCAGATGTTGTAATTCTGAGACAGACCATAAACTCCTCTCCTATATGAACTAGACTTGAAAACAGCTTTAGTGAGGAAACTGCTCTGAGCAGTTAACAATCAGAAATTGTCCTTTTCCTAGATTAACTAGTACTCTTATACCAACATCAACTAGTATTTACGTAGCGCCTGTCACAAGATTTCAGAACGTTGGCAGCACAAACTCTCTAAAGACACAAATTTTTTAAAACTTTTTTTTGGTATATGGATTTCTTGCAGTGTTAATTTCCAACATTGAAGCACAGCATTTTTTTCTTGTCGAATAACTGCTTATCAATCAGCAAAATTGCCACACAAGTACCACCTCCATGTAAATTAAACTCCAGGTATTCAATGTAAAGTTACCCTTCAATTCACACATCGAACGAGCCTTTGATCTTAAACAACAAAGCATCTGCCTGATTGATGGGCTCCAGTAATCCTGACTACTCTCAGATTTGTTTTACAATTTGCTGCTTTTAAGAGTGAATATTCCTAACATTTTAATTACATTCAGTAAATTTTCTTTATAGTAAAGTGTAATTGCTTATTTTTAATATATTGGTTAATTAAATGTTTCAATACTTCAACATGGAAGGAATACTGAGCGTTATTTGGTTTCTCCTCTGATGAGCCGCAAGGAAATATCAAAATTTTGGTACCAATCCATCAATTTCCCGCTGTCATCAGTCACATCTAGACTTTAAAACCCCAGCCAGATATACTGTGAAAGAAATATGTTACAGCAAAGTTGTGAAACCATTGTGAAAACACAAAATTCCTGACATTTTCACTAAAATTGTGAAACCATTAAATCTTTCTTTCACTGCCCCTTTCTGTTTGTGCTTATAAACTGCTCCCTTCCAACATCCCACAGTTTTGACAGTCATCAAATTGAAACGTTAATTTACTTTCCCTTCTCCATAGATGCTGCCCAACCCGCTGAGTGTTCCCAGCAACATTTTTTTTATTTGAGTTTAATGAAGTTATTTGTCGATAAAGATTAAAGATCAATAAAATGTAGTTTTCCATCGTACTTTTTTTTAAATCATCCATGCCGTCTGTTCAAACGTCTTTGGAAAGAGCGGAAAATGTTTTCAAGAGGGACTTGTTTAAGAGAAACACTTTGGAGGCAACCATTTTTGAAAGAATTAAGTGGCAAGTATTTCCAAACTTTGCTCAAGGTACAAAGAAATGTTTTTGGAATAAAATGTTATTAAGCTTGTTTAGGTAAGTTTATCTTTGCAGAGATCAATACAGTTTGAAAACAATTTAGCATATAGAAACTCATAAATAAACTGATGAATCCCACCACTGTTAGAATTCTAATACAATTGATGTATATTTTTCTAAACACTAGTAAGCTTGCAATGCCTCTATCCACATTTGAACGGTAGACCTCTCTACTCATTCTATTCATTTGTTGGAAAGCTAAATACAAACTGTGATATAGGAAAGAAATTAACAAGAGCATTGCCAGAATGATTTGTATGGTTCTTCTCAAGAATAGGATTAATTCCGCATTTAATAGCCCCATCGCCGAGTATCCTGTGTATACAAGTCATTTTAAAAGTACTGCAATGTTTTTATTGCTGAATCAATTTTATTTTACTCTGATCTATTGTCCGCCATCATAGACAGCTAATAAAGCAGAGATTAAAGGCTCAATTTATGAACAAGAACAGTCACTAACCATATATTTTAATATATTGTCTCAGTACTAGTTTAAATTTCAAGATGAAATTAGGATTTCTTGATACTCTAAAGATGAAAGGAATCCAAATTAAACTTCATCACAGTTAACATGAATATCCTTCCCCTTTCCAGTTACTTTCCAAACCGTCAGAAATGTATTATGATTATAAAAATAAAACAACCAAAAGAAATAAGTCTTTTTAAGGATTGTGATTTGTTACAAAGCAATGCCTTTCAAAAGCTTAAACCTTTGCAAAGTATCAACGTACCTACTGTCATTCAGTCACTGATAGTGCTGCATAGAACTTGCATTTTTATCGCGCCTTATTGTCTCAAAATGCTACATAATAATTAGGGGGAAGTGTAGTGACTGCTTGTGTGTAGCTAAAAATGTAGCGAGTTTTTGTCTGTAAGATCTGTAAGAAAAACAGATTCTGTGACATGACATGTTGGACAGATATAATTTGATATTCAACTGTAATTCACAAGTTGTCTTTGGTTTGGTTTTCAGTTTGTTTTTTCTTTTCCTCGCATCTGGTTGATTTCCTTGGATGCTAGCAAAGTTCAGTGGGTAAAACAGTGAGATACAAACAGATTAAACTTTATTTGTAACACATAGATTTTCAATCGGTGATTTAACGATTTTCAATAAAGCCATGGTGTTGAATAAAATGGAGAGCGAGACCACAAGTTACAGAATACTTCATAAGCATCAGTTTGGTGTTAGTGTAATTTTCATTGCCTATGGATGTGATAACCAACTTCAGTGAAATGCTTTAGTTCCACTTAATGAACATTTGACAGTCAGGATAACAGGCCATGAAACAGGTCATTTTAACACTCTTTTAAAGAACACCGACACAATACATAGAACAAAACATTTTGAACGAAGGCTCTTTAATGCATGTGAAAAACTGAAAGCAAAGATGTTTTGACAAATTCACTTCTCGGGTTTCTAAACTGGTGAAGGTTCTTTTGGTGTGGTGGCTACAACCTGGAACATGCTGAAGAAAGCCATAATCAGGTGGCTTTCTCAAGTCAGCAATATTCATGCAGAATAAATATTCAAACTTTGTACTTGCTTCAACCTGACAAAAATGAGTAGTCACTTCACTTGCAATGGCAAGCAGCAAACCTGCATACAAATGGCGACAAATTGACCAAGAAGACTTAAAAATAAAACATGGGGGGTGGGGGAGGAGAGTGAGAGAGGGGGTTAAGAGATGAATCAGATTTGCGAAAAACTAAAAAATAATTATGAGTGGTTAAGGTTAGAATTTAACTAAAAACTGCCACTAGAACTATTAAGATTACTTTCATTACGAAACAAAGACTTGCTAGTGTTCAGGAATATTAACTGCACATGTTTTTCTAGTTACGAGATTGTTGATGTGTTAAAATTTCAAATCCAATTAAGCAAACCATTACACCAGTTAAACAGATGGAAGCAATTTCATGCAACGTACTTTATCCAAATAAAAGCCATGCCACAGAAATTCTGGTCTACAGAAATAGGAATGATTGTTTAAATTTATATCAGTTAGCACATTCAGCAAAGTTATGGTTGTGGTTGCAATACACTTTTGTAGGAGAGCAAGACAAAATGTATTTTTGAATGGTTTGGCAGCTTCCGAAGGATGAAAAGGACATTTCTCGCTTCCTTCCCATTCCTGATAATAATCTGTTGGTAACTTTCTAAAGATATCTGGTGAATGATTCCTTGTGCTTTGTAAACAAGACCCCAGAGGACATAAAGATGCAACTAATACATTAGATTGCATAATACTTTAAGTGTCATCATTTTTACACAACCATCTTGTGGGTAAAGTTGTCATAAGTGTTGAAGGGGACCAAATAATCACTCAGCTGATCTGGTTTTCACAATGTTACAAATGGCACTAACTCAAGATCAATATCGCAAAGCTTAAGTATCCTTCTAAAGTTCCAATGTTGGAGCCAGTTGAGAATCTTCGCTTACAGAGACACCCAGACGGCAGGACATGTGCCAATGTGGATTTTATTTGCTCAAGGCAAGGATTTGCAGACTGTACATACACATGAGAGAATGGGGGAAAAAAGAGGAAAAAACAAGAGACTTTGAAATTCAAAATTTGTTAATTGTGACACATGGGCCCGGCACTTTAATTGGAATTAAGTTTTATTGCAAAATAGACTTAGTAAAATAAGACCCCCATATGGTTCCTGGATGGTAGAAGTATGATGTCTAACCCTGAGGTAATTTAGTAAAAGGAATAATTGTGTAATGTACATTGCACTCAAAAATATTCTGGAAGGTAATCAACCAGGATCCTGCTCTGACTGTTAGCCAGTAACCCTTGTGAAAACCTACTCCATTGGCCATGCCTGCAGACACCTCACTTCTCCCCCACACTCACTGCCCATGAACATGTAAACACATTAATATAAACCACATTGAAATATCAACATATAAAAAGCACATATAAAAAGCACCGCGTAAGTCCTGTGAACCAACATCCACTGATTCAAAGTATCTACAACTGTCTCAACATTTCAAGGCACTACTCTGTAATCAGTATGCGAACAAAATCATCCCAAGTTTGGTATTGAGAAGCTTCCTGACTTAAGTGATTAAAAGTCTCTGCTCAATTAGAATTCACTGCACTTGGATTGAAAAGGAAACAGTACCAAATGCTCTGAAATTTCAAGTGCCACACTGAAGCTCATCCTTTCACATTAGCTCAGCGAGAACTCATTGCAGTCACACAATTATAAAATAAACTACTTGTTAATTCATCTCTGAAGGTCATTGCTCAACAATGCATAAAATAACCATCTTAATGCAATACCATGAACCAATCTCAGAGTTCAAAAATATTAGATGGAGGTCATTTTGGAATACAGTCAAGTGTTTTTTTTCCAATGTCGTCATCTGTGGGATCAGTTTGAGTTTAGTGCATTGTTTTTTTTAAAATATTTTTGTAATTTTTATTAAATTGTAAAATAATTTGATACACTTTGGTATAAATTTCTGTTTATACATGCTCAAAACAAAGCTGGAAAATCACACTGATTTCTTTTGTAATGTACTTATTTTCATTACTTGGCCATTTCAGGAGTGTTACAACGGTCCGGAAAGGGTCCCACACTCTCCTCTACAGCATCTACACTTAGCCCAGTAAGCTCTTTTTAAAAGAATAATGCTCATTTATAGAATGGTGTGTCATTTAAACGTTTAAACATTAGTGTGCAAATTCAATACATGATAAAATCATCCCGTTTATACTAACATTCAAAGTTCCGGTCAATCTAAAATATCTAACAGAAAGTACAAGTCAAAACTAATACCTTCACAGCAGAAAAGGTACAGGGTATTGAAGGCTTTGGCATTCCAATGGTAACTTTAGATATACCGTAAAAACAATTTTGAAAGAAATATGCTTTTTAAATTTATTCTAACGGCAAATTGGATACGATTTGGCACATGCGTAATTTCATTAGTTTCTCAACTTAAATTGCTCAGCATTTAGTCTTCCTGGAACCCAAAATCCAAACTTTTTTGTAATTCCAGTTGCACATCAAATTAAACCTAAGAAATTTTTCTGAAGGCAAAAGTAACTCTCAGATGGTGCAGGAAGGATAATGAAGGCCCAAATAAAATTGAAGATTATCTCATGAGAGTCATCACAATTTTAGAGCAGTAAAATCCATGGGGTGCTCTTTATGATCTGGTGAGGCTGTTTCTGGGATTGCTATCACTAAAATATAAGTGATCATGTGAGTGAATTTTAAAGCAACCGTTTCAATTGTATTTTCTCTTATTTGAATTCTGTTGACTTGCTGATGTACTAACTCCTTTTAGTGCAGGCAAATTCTGATCCACTCATCTGACAACTTTCTCATTTCAACAGTCAAGATTTACATTTTCTTCCGTATAATGATACACATGTTTCTCGTTTTGTTGACAGTCAGATCGAGTTTACAGCTCCCCGAAGTGACATTTTGGACACAATCTCTGAAAATGAAAGTCAATGCCAAACAGAATATAGTGTTGGAATTAGGGGACCCTTCATTGTGACTAACAGACTGAGAAAAACACCAACGAAATTGCTGCACCAAATAACCCTTTGACTGAGAATGATGCTATTGACAGATTGAAGCTAAATGTTGCTGTCGCACACTGCTACACCAATGCGATTCTCTGAAAGACCTTTTTCCCCTCCTAAATAGGCTTACAGCAAGAAGTGAATGCCTATAATAAAGAACTCCCAAAAAAAGGTAGAATCCATATAACTTCCAAACTATTAATTTCTGATAACAAAACAATATCTACACAGGTTCCCAGTGTAAGGAGACATGCACAATTTACTTGTGATTGACATCTCAGTCAAATTGATACGGTTAGTCACTGGGAAAATTCTTTCTTGACTGGCTAACCAAATATTCTCTACAGAACACTGCCTGCGATGCTCCAATTATAAATCTGTGCTGCAACATCACCCAAGTTCAATGACAAGGTAAAGCTTTTGAAGATTTCAACAAGAACTCACAAGCAGTGTACTTGTTAAATTTTCCATCAATCTTGCCACTGTGATTGAAGTGCTGAGTTTTCACTTGCTTGATCTTGGGTATTTCAAAGTATAATGAACTAAAACACTGCAAAGACATTTATCTTCATCAGCAATCCATGCAGCTTCAATGCATTCACCTCCACACCGCTGTACATTTCCTACCCATTTGTTAATCCAATTCATAGTGGTTCTTTGTATGGGATTGTCACTGGCTTCTGAGTAATTTGGCTTATCGTTCCATCAGCCAATTTAACCAACTGAGACCTGGACAGTAGTTGCTAATCGTTTATCACCTACAAAAAGGACTGGAGCTAATTTAAAGCTTCTTCTAGAAGGCCCCAACTTATGATAGAATGAGCAGTAGTGTATGGGTGCAGCTTTACTTAGATCTCAAGCCATGGTAAATAGCAATAAACCTTTGAATTCCTTGATCAGAATTATATTCTGATAAGAGCAATTCTGCTTCTGTTTGGAAGGTACCAGTATTTGTAAATAATAATATTTGCATTTGATACAGCGCTTTTCACATCTTCAGACATCTCAAACATCTTCAGACATCTCAAAGCGTTTCACAGAATATACTGTAAAGTGAATTGACTGTATATTTGTGGGCTAAACGCAGCAGACAATAAAATCAACAAATCCGTTAAATTTATCTACAGTAATAAGTGTCCCGGTTTCTTCTATGCTGTGCAGTACATTTTTCAGGAATCTGGGAAGTCTGACACCTTCATATAAATGTGCACTCAGAGGAAGCGTGGCATATATTGTTCCATCTTGCAATGCACTCTTTCACTTGCCCGTTAGTACAGGTATAATCTATTGTGATCCTTTACACTAAAGAATTACAGGACCCATGTGAGATATTTATCAATGTCAGCTTCACTCTCCAGAATTTCACTTAAGGAAGAATTATTAGACGAGTGCATTTTTATTTAGTGCAGAATTAAATCACATTGCGCAGATAAAGCTCCGCCATTAATTCATTTATTTTTTATAAAGATTAGGTGAAGATGGTTCCAATCTATAGAATGGCTAATAATTAAATCTCATCTTTACATGTAGTCACATTTGTACCTCATGGATCTAAATTAAGAATGATTTGTTGGGCTGATACTAATGCAATGGGCCAGAAACTGATAGTTCACTGATTCGATGGATGGGTAAAGGCATTCAGTCACCAAGAAGCTTGTTTGTTATGTTTATATTTAGATGAGTCCTGCAGCTCAGTGGTTAGAGCACTCGCCTTGCAAGCGAGACACCTGGGTTCAATTCCAGGCAGGGCGAAACCTTGGGCAAGTTTCCTCTGTTTACCTTGGAGTAAGTAGGAACCCGGTTGTTACTCAATTGGTGGATCGCTTTTCTGGGGTTAATAATTCCTTAAAAAATAATAATTTGGTCACTCAATCCACAACCGTTTGTGGGACACCTCTGTGTGCAATTGGGTGCCACGTCTCACCCACAAAATATACAGTCAATTCACTTTACAGTATGTTTTGTGAAGTGCTTTTAGATGTCTCAAAGACATGATAAAGCACTATATCAAATGCAAGGATTATCATTATCACCGATGCTTAGAAATTTTCCTGATACTCGATTTTAATATTCCATTGCCAGGCTTTTCATCTCCGATCCAGCATCGCCCCGAGGAGACCCCATTTACCTCTACCCAAGGATGATGATCATTAGTTGGTCAAGGTTAATGCAAGATATACCTCACCTAGTTGAAAATGAAAATATTTACTGCACTGCAGTATTTAAACAACAACTTGCATTTATATAACTGCCCCACACATGGGGATGAGTTTCGGAGCGCATAAACACTGCAACTATCCAGGGTATAAAAAGTTCAGAGCATAATAGCAGGATTTCTCTGCATTATTAATATGGACTGGAAAAAAAACATTGTTCTCGCCCTGCTTTCTACATTATCTGAAGTGGTGTCACTATGAATAACAGATTCTTTTGTAGAGTTTTAGTGACAGATTATTACAGCAATTAGCCCCTTGGAACTGGTTTACACTCCCAAGATTAATATATTAGTAACTAAATGAATACAGTACTACAATGAAGCTTGTCAATTTTACTCACTGTCAAATATTTAAAAGTGCTGCAGCTCACTAATAATCAACCGGCTTGTGGATTAGTTTTTGTTTTGTGATAAACATTCCAATGTAAATAGTAGAATTAATATCACCTTTATAATAATAAATGCAATAAAATAATATTTATTATTATCGATCACCTTTATGAGCCAATTGCACTATGGCTTGCAATGCTAAGGTAGGTTTTTGAAATGCAATTTTTTTTGAATGTATGACTTTCAAGTAGAACATAAACATACAACATAGAATCCACTCAATTCACATAGAATTGGACACTGGTCCACATGTACTGTATTTGGCATTAAATACATTCTTCTTGTTCATCACATTAAGGAATGTCAGTGCTCAGGATATGCTATGGTTTCCATTTTGACCAATCAAAGGCTGGCATGAAGGCTCCCATAGTAAAGCTGTACTCTCGCACCCAAACTTCACCATCACTTACTGCACCAATGCTGTTCTTCCCACCCACGCACCCGCAAAGCAGCTGAGTTTTTTTTAAAGCCTCTTTGAGTGAGAATGTCAATCTGCAGTTAGTACTACACCCATTGAGTATCGGGTAGAAAATGTTCCAACTCACTTTGTGAAGGACTCTTAACAGCTGGCACTATGAAAAGACGACCATTAGGTTGAGCTGGATTCAAATCAACATGTTAAAAGGCAGCCTTAACTTAATCTGCCACCCACTCTCTTTCACGGATAGACAGAATTGTGATCATAAAACTGACTTAAAAATATCCTGAAAGTGACGACAAACATAGGCTGCAATAACTTATTAAAGATGCAAATGTTCCAAACTTTGCCAAACAAAAATGCACTCTTATGCTGTTGCTATGAGCACAGCCTTTAAGACCTTTCTTGATATCCAGCCACCTACTGCAGGATTTATCTGTACTATATACCAATTGGAGACCAAGTTTTTCTTACTAAACAGAGTGCTAATATAATAAAGATAAAGCATAGTGTTGTATTGATGCTATGACATCGCACTTTTAATAAAATATTAACAAAGCATGCTGAGAGATCTAGATCCAAATTATTATTCCTCACATTAATTCAATTTAAACAAAAAAGCCAGCAGTTTAGTTGACCAAGTACAGTCGTGTAACAGTGTTCTTGTTTACATATTTAAAATGTAATCTTAAGCCACCAGCAGGGGCTATTAACATAGAAGACACAAAGATAATTTCATTATTTCAAATTAAAAGGTTTACTTGCTACTAGAGTAAGTAGTTGCCACTGGATAACAAAATTAAATGCAGCAATATATTTGCTAGCTGCTATGAATAGATTGTGTTTAGAATGTCTCGTTCATTTGCAAACAATCCATAAATAAGTGGAAGTTTTTGTGCTTAGCAGATAACACTCATATCACTGCTCTGTAAACTAAACCCACTCAAAACGCCTGACCAAGCAACCGTTTGTTTTAAACTCCATCACCCAAACGCAATTACTCCAGCATCTCATTCATGGGCCAGGAACGTCAATTGGGAAAATTTGCATTAATAATGCTTAAAGAGTTACTGAAGTGTGCCACTGCTAGCCAGTGTTTATGAAATACCATCACAGGTTCGGAATCGGTGGCCATCAGAACTTGATGAAGACAAATGAATTCCCAGGGACTTTCTAGTTATAAAATGAGCTTCTGCATAGCAGGGCCTTGGCCTTTGCCACTTGCTCCCACAAATAAAAGATTATAAAGTAAGCGAATAAAAAGTACATAAATCAAAAGGCGAGATGCAAAAATACAGATGGCGGTAATATATTGCAGTGGACGTCCTATGTAAATTAAGTTCTTTCCAATGTTCTCCATCAGGGCAATATAATCCAGGAGAAAAGATTGGGACATTTGACCTGAACATTGCTAGTAGCATTTATACAAGGTTTACATGTTACACGCTATAGAATGTACAAATCAAACTGGCTTCATGGACAGAACATTCCAATTCAAGAGATTTAGTTATTCTTATCTTAGTTATCAAGAAATTACATTATATTCTCCAACTCATTTAAACAGGATTATTTTTAGAAAACTCAAATACGTGTTCAGTGCATAACATTTATTCTGAACACACTTGAATAGATATTATGTAGTGTGGAATATATTTCCTCAAAGCTTATTTTGGTATGGTGAAGAAGAACAAATTTATTTCAGTCATACCAATCACAACATGACTTCATGTCTCAAATCATGGCCACCTTTGACTTTTTTTAAAAATGCAGTGTACAATACAAGCGAATATCAGAAAGTACAATTAAAAGTAATTCAACAAGATGTTTATGATGGAAATTAATGTAGAAACATGCCAAAATGTCCCATTAACTTACAGCTGTATTAATTTACTTCTCGAAATTCAACCGGTTTAAAATCCTATGCATTTTTTAACTCTAAACAAAATTATGAACTGCAGCATTATTAATATCGGAGGAAATGTGGCAACTGCTGAGAAGTTAAGTGTTCAATTTAAATTAGATGATATTAAATTTACTTGGGAATGATTTGTCACAGGAGCTTGTTTTTAAATATTGTAATCTTTCCTCCTCCTGCAGTCAGAGACTCATATGTAATACATTCCACAGTTTCTTTGCCCAAGCAGCCACTCTAAGTGTAATCCTGGACAATGGGTTCTGGTACACTAATTGACCTTGACATCACATCTAAGATTGACCTCTAAGGGATTTAACAAAGCACCTATTAGTCATTCTTAAATATACAGTGTAGGGTATACTAATCTACAAATTATTCTAACATGTACTGAAGGAGCAATGACACCCCATAGTTCACATTATAGATACTGCCATCTCTCCTCTAGGTCCATTTAAAATGAATATTTCCTTTGCTAATATGGTGTTAATCTAATTTTCAACTTGAAATAATAGTCATGCAAAGGAACTCGGCACAATTTCTTGCTGAAGAGGAAAAGAAGCTAATTCCATCATTTTCCGCAGCATTGAGCCCCGCAGCATGGAGTCCCACATCATCGAGCGAAACGCAGTATGCAGTGGATCTCTAATTTCAATTTACTTTTCACGATGTGCAATTGGCTGCTGCGTTTCGCCCACAAAAAATACAGTCAATTCACTTTACAATATCTTCTGTGAAGCGCTTTGAGAAGTCTCAAAGATGTGATAAGGCGCTATATCAAATGCAAGGATTAATATTGTACAGTATTGCACAGCTCAACAATCACTTTCTGTAAACAGCAGCCTCATTTGGACTTTAAGATAACAATAAGACTAAAATTGATGGCAGTACTTTCACGACCATTCATCACTATATTAGGAGAGCTCAGTGAAGTTTGAAGGCAAGATAACAGGTGTCTGTTTGCATCAGATTCATCATTGGGGGAATACAATCCAATGATGGCACCACATGGTCTTTTATGAAAAAGTCAGTTTGATAATCAAATCGTCATTCATAATGCTGTGTTACTTAATGTTTGCTATTCAACAATTCTAGCAGAATGTGCACATTAGAAGGGTCCTGGCTATAAAAGCCCCACTTATTCTCATGGCTAAAACATGAATGATAGCTTTGAGAAAGTAAATGGTAAAGTAAATGATTTCTTTGGAACTACACATCAGCACAAGTTCCCGTGGGATATGGGCAGAAGATATGGTCAGGATGAATTAATTATCTATTTCCTAACCACTATAGTGTTCCAAGTAAATGCTAGATTTACCATGAATTGTTATACTTGCCATAGCTGAGAATCCATCTGCTGTACTTTCAAATTTTATGCAACTTTGACCTCAGACTTACTTTTTAACCAACTAATGTAAATTATTTTTGCAAGATTACTCATTGATATACTGGGTGCTGCCACCTATATTCAGTACAATTCACATCACTGGAAAAATGATCAACTGACCTTTCCGACAACTGGAATGGCTAACAACCTTGTATTAATCACTCATAAATACTTTACTGTACAATTGCTACATTATCTAAAACAAATGCATCTGTGGTAATGAATGCCATCAGTCACTGGGGAGCATTCATCTGTGTATGCTAATCAGCGCTTGTCTGGAGGGTAGACTAATTCATATATTTACATCACTGTCTTTTCCCCATCCCGTTATGTGTCAAACAAAGACCAAGCAACATAATTGCTATGAACAGATCCCAGTTAGCCACAAACTACACAAGATAATGACAAAAAATCTTGTGAAGGCAATTACATCAATGACCTTCATGTAAGACCTTTATTACAAATGGTGGAACATTAGAAGCTGCTGGTATTAAATCTCTTAGTAGAAGATATTGGAGACACATTGATCACACATTTAGTGGTATTACTAACCACTTAAGTCAACCAGTAACTAGAATCAAGCACTGGATACGTGTATTCTAAATCGGCAGAATTTCTAATAATGCACATGTTCTCAAAATGTTCTGGAAACCCCAAATGATTATATCATTCAGGCTATTTCAGAAATACTTCAGCAATTACAAAGATTTATTTAACATACGTAATAGATAACAGGTAATAAACATTAAGGATGTGCGCAATTAGCTGCCGCGTTTTGCCCTCAAAATATAGTGAATCCACTTTACTATTATTCAGTGAAGCACTTTGAGAAATTTCAATGACGTGATAAGGCGCTATATCAAATTTAATAATAATAATGTAAATCCAAGGGCTCTGGGACGCTACCCTGCGTGAGGGGCGCTATATAAATGCAAGTAGTTATTGTAAATATACCTCTGATGAAGACAAATGTACTTTGTTGACATGTTGAAGCATAAAGTACATTTTACTTGGCCCCAGGTAAGCTACAAAATGAATAAATCAGACCCAATCAATGAAGGTGTTCCAATGCATGAAACCATATGTAGTTTACTTACAAGCAGACTTTCATAGAAAGCCAGAGGAAGCAAAGTCAGTAAAAGACTAAAGTAGTTGTCTAAGTGGGTAAAGTTGCAAGTTTAACAAGAAGCATAATAACATTTTAAAATCTGAAATTAAATTAAGTTATGGACAGGCAGTACAAGACAAATCTGATCTACCAGGAGAACATAGGAATAGAAATGAACAAGCTGCTGAGAGGGGTCTTGGATTTCATTCAGATCACACTATTTCTATTTATTGGTGTAATAAGATGTTCACTGTATAAACTTTCTTCTCCATTCCCACTCAGTGCAATCCCTGATCAAAAACACAAACTTACTGAAGGGTACTGAACATGGGATACCACTAGAGGTCATCTTACAATCAATAAAACAAGAGCAACAACAACTTGTATTTATATAGCGCCCTTATATAACAATGGCTACCAACATTAAAAAAATAGCATTGCTGCCACCTCGGACTTATCGAATCATGTTGGTAAGTTGAACACAGAACATAGTTTCATTAGGTGTAAACTTCAAGTTTGTCCATCATTTAAGAATTCAGATATTTTCTGAATTCAAATACCTTATATAAAAAAGACTTGTTATCCAAATAAGTATTTTTTTATTGTATGTGAATCTAGCATTGCCATGTAGGGCAATACTTGTTCACCTTCATTTGATTCCATTTTTAGCACCATATGCCATACATTTTTTCTCAGTGACAACAAAACAAACCTAAAAGTTCTCTATCTGCTGCAACAGATAATATATACTTCTGTCTGTTTACTCTTTTCACATCTTAAAAGCTCAGGGCACTGGTGGTAGTTGTTTCAACAACAAAATACTCTGACATAACAGCTTGAATATCAAATGGAATGGATTGAATGATCACAACAGGAGCCGTGCAAACAATGGAGAATAGGTTATTAAATTGTGTATACATTTAAAACATGCTGCAAGATGCCTCAGACCATTAACAAACGCCAGCGGATAAGTCGACATGAATATGTATTGTAACATTAGGTCGTTTGTTTTTCAGGTCAATGAATATTCCATTGCTCTCTGATTGGGAATTACTTGGGAGTACAAACACAAACAAACTTGTTAAATCCAATATGCTTACCAAATATTATCATCAAGCAACGACTCAAGGACACACTTAGGCAAGTAAGGACTTTACTCCTTGTTCATTGCTCATCTACCTATTCTCCACAATTTAACTTTAGAAGCTTCTTGAAAAACGGTAAATTATCTGGACTGTCTCTTCATTCACCTACAAGGTGCATACACACTACAGTTTTCAGTGTATCCTACAAAATACTTTGGTGAGACATCCTCCTGACACGAAAGGCACTATATCAAATGCAATTTTTGTTTGCTGCTGGGAATTTTTTTTTAAAAAACAAACTATTTCTTGCTTAAGTTACACATTATCAAAATTCCCACCCTGGTCATTTATTTCAGACCAAGTAACACCACCAATAAAAACAAACAACTACAAATTGCATTTGTATAGCGTCTTTCAGGTCAGGACGTCCCAAGGTGCTTGACAGTGAACGGTTTGCACCCAAACTGTGGGTTGGAATCAGAAGGAGTGGAGAGCAAGAAGGGTGAGAAAGATGTCCACAGACACAGTCAAAGAGGAAACTCTTGAGACAGGGCTTGAAGGAGGAAAGAGAGGTGGGGTGAGGCGCAGGGGTTCTGGGATGGAAAGTGGGGGCAGAAAGTATGCAGGGAGCAGACAGATTGGTAAAGGTTTAGTAGATCAAACAGGACCCATTTTTTGCATTATTAAATTAAATTGAAAGACAAAGTGGGCAGAGCAAAATCTATCTAAAATTGCAATGGAAGTCTTAACACATCCTCTGATCTTTACTCATGGACATAGCTGTGGAATAAAAGTATTTAAAATAAGTTGATTACCTTTCAATTTAGTTGTCTTAGGGTATATCATGTCAGTAATTTGTCTTATTAAATCATTCACTGGTAATACAAACTTGCCATTTATAAACTAGAAAGCAAACATGGTGTTTAATTTTTTTTTGTAATACATTTTTTGGAACTTTGGGATTGTGAAACAAGTTTCTGCTCAAATTTTTTATTTCTTTCTTATTTTACATAAGTGTAGAAACATTTCCATATAAATTTTGAGAATACCAATAAAATCATCCCTGGAAATAATGTTGCACTGCTCAAGAAGGCTCCTGCATTGTTCAAGAAAAAAAATCTGTTGGAAAAAATGGTTGAGCCCTTCCAATCCTTCAAAATAATAAGACACATGATGGAAACAAGATTTGCCTTGAAATCACAGATAAACAGAACTGGAGGCCATGGGTATAAATAAAAAGACAAGGCAGGTCTAGAGATTAGAAGATTGTTACCTTCGGAACCTTACCTAAAATATAAAAATATTAACCCATGGTTTCTCAGGTCCTATCTGCTGTGCGCAATTGGCTGCCGCTTTTCGCCCACAAATATACAGCCAATTCACTTTACAGCATATTCTGTGAAGTGCTTTGAGACGTCTAGAAAACGTGAAAAGCGCTATATCAAATGCAAGGATTTTTAGTATTATTATCATCTATGTTTAATCTTTGTTCCTTCATTACCCAAGTATTATTAACCTACAATAGTTTGGATTTCCACAAACTTTATTGGATCTTAGATCTGGAATTGGTCCAAATTTCTAATTTGTGAAGACAGATACCAAGAAGTAATTTAATGCATCTGTTATTTTCTACTTTCACTGTTTTTTTTAAAAAAATCTAATCCATCCCTTAAAAGGATTTATCTGGTCATTAACACTTACACTTTGTGCATGATTAATAGTTTATGGGATCCTGCTTAAACCTGTTCAAAAATCCAATTTGCTTTTGTTCTCTTACCCTTCTAATATATATTATGTTTACCCTCAACTAACATTTCCAAAATTCCCTATCTTCACTCTTTTTCCTCTCTATATATTAAAAGGATGCTGCTTCCTCCTCAGGTAACATTTATGCCCTTGGTCTCAACATTTTTCTTATTTTTCCTGGAACACCAGTCTATGCTCCAGTGCATAATTTCTGGTTAACTGCTTAGCACCAAATCTTTTATGTATTCAATCGCTGTTGTCACTACCAGTATCAGTTTGGTAGTGATGCAAATATATGGTATATATTGGTACAGTACTACCCCACTACACTATATTTGAGGGTGCAAGATCAAGTATCTCAGTCTAGCACACATCCACACATGAGTGCATTTACTGCATATTCATCCTAGCATAGCACAAGAGCACAGAACAAAAAAACAAACAGCTTTTGTTACGAATGTGTGTGGGGGCGGGGGGCATTTCTGCAACTTTCCTGTGTAACTATTAAATTTTTAGATCTGCTAGAGAATCAAACTTAGAACACAAGATGTTGTTGAGCAACATCAGCTGCACTTGTACTACAGCCAAAGAGCACCACATGACAAGAGCACATAAGAATGTATGGAATAAAAGGCTATTCATTTCACCATGCTTTTGCCTTCTACTCACGATGAACAATCTACCCCATTGTGGATCTGATACAAACTCTGCAAAATTTCCCCCTGGCCCCTTGAACTAATAAAGTAAAACTCCAGATTATCTATTTATCTCTAAGTCACCATTATTCATCTCTAGTTTATTGGGACATGACTGAAGCACAAATTTCTACTACCCCTATGGTTATTTTTCAAAAGCAAAGTTTTAGGCGGTATGTTTTTCAGCCACTCAGCAGCACATGGGTTGTAGCATTCAGCTTTTGTCTCAACGACATGGTGTTAGTCTTAAAAATTACAGCCTGTCTGAATAAACGTTTGAAATAGAATCAAAATTATCTCCCGAATAACCCAAATTGTTAGTTACGGCATTGGGCTGCTGGACTAAAGCCCCGTCTGCAACCTAATAGTGCATTAATTTCTATACAGTAATGTTCCTTCCAATTGGTGATAAAAGCAGTCAGCCTTCATCGGAATAAGTGGGTAAATGAACTGCTTGAACAGCCAGATAAAAAGGCAGATAGAACCTAAACTGTCACAAAAGCAACATTCAAAGCAGACAAATCTTTAAATATCAATCTACTATTGGACAGCTGCCACAATGAATGACAAGGAATCCATCCAAATCGGCTGTCGTGAGGACGATAAAAATGTGAAATATCAGGCAATGCAGAAACCAGAGCTTCTAAAGTAATGTTACAAGAACAGTTTGCAAGAAGTGAAATTGATCAGAAGGAAGAAAGAATAGTATTTCCTTTATTCCTCCAGTAATCTCCATATTATTGCACATCTGAACAGGAGGAACAACTATGTCTGCAAGCGTGGACCCTTTCCCTTCTTAGGTTTTAAATTACTGCATAATGCAAAACTTCATCAATGCTTTGGAATATAACATTTTAGTTTGCAAACAAAGCCTTAAGTAAAAATATCCCAGATGGTTGTGTAGCCTTATAGCCAAAAGCAATGAAGGAACACAGCCTTTTAATTGGGTTTGCCATAGTTTTATGGATACAACTAAAGCATATCTCAATCCTTCCAAAAGTTTTATTTACTCAATTTATTAAAATATTGAGGTGTTCTCTGCATGTATGATTCAAGGGCATCAAGGGCTGCAGCAGTGTCTTTTAGTCTCTATCATGCATTATTTGTTACTTGTATTCAATTAAGAAATCATTTGAAGCTACAAATAACAAGGCAACAAAACAAGTTTTGAAATACTTTCTTCATATAAAGATGATAGCAATATGGTCAAAAAAATCTGGTTGTGGTCTATCTCCAATTAACTGTAGCAAATCTTTACATTTTATTCACATGTGCAAACACAAATGTGTATAGCACACAAATATGTGTAGCGCATGAATATTTATAATCTAACAGGGTAACAATATAACTCTTGCATTTGATATAGTGCCTTATCAGGTCATTGAGAGGTCTTAAAGCGCTTCAAAGGACACATTGTAAAGTGGAATGACTATTTTGTGGACGAAAGTATAGTACTTAATCTGAATATCTTTTCCATTTTCTGCAAAACAAGCAAATGTCATGGCATGTTACGTGGAGAATGCAAGAAAAAAATAAACGGAGAAAATGTTCACATGCTAGAGGATTTCCTTATTAGTTTTAAGGCTTAATTTTTTTTAAAAACAAAATTACGAAAATATCCATTGGGAAGTAAGAAAGTATTATTTTAGTAACCATTTATTATTATTCATTATTATAACAGCTATGTGAGGGGGGAGGGAAGGGGAAGAAAGCTTCAATCTCAGAAGTGGATCAGCTCATGTTTGGATCTACACCAACTGTTAACAGTTAGATTTAATCAATTCAAAACTCCAACTGCTTTGGCATCAGTTATTCTTACAATTTCCAGCATGTTTTCTTATGCACCCACCTCCTGGAGTATTCACCAGACTGCTATAAAGTCTATTGGTATCATCTCTAGTTTCAATCAATATTTGGAAATGGATCTTGTGGAGAGAGTTACATGGCTGTAACTCAATCAAAGCATTCTGATGAGGTCAAACTGTGAATGCACCCAACAATTTAAGAACGACAGAGAACAGAGATTGAATTTCAGGCATGGAACGCCCTTCACAGCATCTTTTATGCACAGCAACGTGTACAGTTTTGAACGGCAAGATTTTAAAATGTGTAACATCATGCCGGTTGCACTGCAGAGGTGAGAATTGTAATCGCTGCTGGAAGTCAAGCTCCACTGGGTCCACCCATTAGAAAAGTGTGGGATTCTTAGTGTAAAGCAGTTCAGTTGTTTTATTTATCACATACCTGACCAAAATAGTGTTCTATTCTTGTACAGAGCTCAATATTAATGAAAATTGCACTTTTTAGCACCTCCTCTTCGACCATGCCATCAGCCACCCCCCTTCCCCTCAGCTCGGGTCTGAAATGCTGCACTCTGTCCAGCACCTTGGGACATCCTCCCAACATGAAAGGCGCTATACAAATGTAATCTTGTTGTTGTATCTATAAACGTATATTAGCTCCAAGTGTGCATCTTTGTAAAATTTAAGAAATCTTGCCTTGACTGGGCGTCACAATAGGTGAAGAACTAGTCTTTCAGTTCTGGGATATGGAATCAATCCAGCCCAGACAGATGGAAGTCTTCCAACAAGCATCAAAGTTTGTTGTGTCTCATTCCATAGTACAAATAATGGAGCATTTAGAGTGAAGCTTCACAGAAAAAAAATTCAAGTGGGGCTAGTATGGCAAATGGAAATTCCACACTGGTACGTTGAGTGGCTGGGTATGGCCTACTGAGTTTGTAATCAATATACTGTACATTGAAGCAATACTGAGGGTGCAACCAAATAATATCGTCACATCCAATGTCTATAATAAAGTGAAAAAAACACCATTCTCCAAAGCAGATATTGTTCATCTTTGGTACAATTCACAACACATTTCTTTTTAGTGGGGGGTAGAAGAAAGAGGGACAAGCCAAAAGAGAGGAAGAAAACTGAAATCATACACAATGTTACAGCTCGAAAGAAGTCAGACAAACTGATCCTACCATCAAGTTAGAAATAGTGAAATACTCCAGTTTTGAACTATCTCCTAAGGTACATACTAAAGTTAAGCTAACATTTGCATGTATCGTGTGAAAAGTACACAACACCATGAAACTCTGATAACTCACCCTTAGGATAAGTCGTCAATCCCGCATAACTAGTAACTCACTATCCTGGCTTTTCGAGAACTTTGTACTCTCAAGATAGTCTACTTTGGATAACGAGTCAACTCTGCCAAGTAGTCATTTGAATTATTTCCCTCGGGGTGACAAGTTTTCAAAGTTTCACTGTATTTAATTGATTGCCATACCTATTGGAGAAACTGGGCAAAAGCTCCACTGGGTTCAACGCAGTGTAGTTTTACACTTAATCTCCTTTGCTTGACTAAAACACAATTCTCTAGTTTAAAACATTCTCATTAAAATAGTTGACCCAGATACATACTTGAATGATCTTTCATTGATCATATAACTGTGGATCCATTAAGTATACATGCCATGTTGAACTTTGTGACATTCTGGTCTTCAAACTATTCTTTGATGTGTTTGCTACACTCAACATCAAGCACTGAGAGCACTCAACTTCAGTTAAACGTCTGCTTGATTCAAGTACAATTCCGATATGCATAGAATTGCACTGTAAAAATCTCTTCCTATTCAGTTCAATTACACATTTCATACATTCTGAACCAAATGCTTTTCTATATGCCACATACTCTACATTCATCAAAGGACAAACAAAGGAATTGATTTAATATCTGAAAGATAAGCTGATGTTTCAAAATAATTTATCCGTTACCAGAGACACACATTATATAAATTGAAACACCATACACAATTATTGCAAGAAATGTTCTTTTCTTTTAAGTGTTTTATTAGATTAATGCAGGTCTTGTATGTCACGCCAGAAAAGAGCAAGAGGAGAGAGTAGGGGAAAAAAAATAACTGTAACATCTACAGTGCTCAAACAATACTCAGTAGTTCATCAGCTTATGCCATCAGCATTTTCATTAGAAGGTAAAACTTCCTGTAGCTACAGGGTGCTTCTAATAATTCTATGTCTAGAGTGTCACCACTAATATTTTTATCTGGAAAGCATCTGCATACAACTTATCTGCCCAGAGGGGATCTACTGCCCCATTTAATCTTTTTCTTCCATTAGAAATGCCACTGAAAACCCCCTCGGAATTCAGCATGAGGATCAGCCTTTGGTTGATTAGACTTTCAACGGAAACATGAAGGGAAGATGGGGAGCTTGTCACTTTTCATGCCAATTGATGCAAAGCTCAAGTGACATTCGTGATAAATATAGCCTTGTCATTTGCTGGTTGGGTCAAATTTACCAACTTTTTTTTAAGGCAAACCTTTCAAATTACATTTTCGTCTCAGAAAAGTGTGTAGGAATTAACTACTACTGTATGCTTATGTGACAGGAGTTGGAAGCCTCAGAAATGCATGTACAACATCTGACCTTATCGAGCAGTTCACCCAATAATCTTTAAGACAGATACAATTGTTTGCTTACAGCCGCAACTGAATTTCTGTTATAGTCTTAGTCAACATCTACCAAAGAGACAAATTCTCCCTTCATTGGGTAGAACACCCACTCTATTGCCATTTCATCATAGACACTTTAGGACACCTACATATAGAAACCAAGGTTAGGTTTCTTGAAAAAGAGATCCACATGATGCATTACTTCTGGCAAGATTTTCACCAATGTGTTTCACGATTCAACCTCAATCATTTTTAAAGATGTGTTAAACCTTGATGAATAACTACTAAACCAAGACAAATTTTGCAAGTTTCTTCCATTTTATGCACAAAAAAACATTTAATCGCTCATTTACAATCGCAGAATATAACATAGAAACAAGTCATCCAGTTGAACTACATCTGTAACAGCATTTTAACTCACAAGATTAGTTCAGAAGAAGAATGCCCTTCAACCAGTCTTTCATTACAGCATCAACCTGCTGTCTTTTTAAAAAACGAGTCCAGTATCCTCATCTCGACCACCCTTCTTGGCAGCCTGTTCCAATCATTAATTACCCTCTGAGTAAAAAGAACCACACGAGGCATCCAACTAATCCCACTCTCCAGTCTGCTCCTCACAACTTTTAATATTCTTCTTCTTGATACAACAAAATCTACTATGTGCTCAAACAAAAACAGAAGTCGCTGGAAAACTCAGCAGCTCAGGCAACATCTATAGAGAAAGGAAAGTGAGTCAACGTTTCAGGTCCACAACCTTTCGTTCTGCAGTATTTTGCATTCTATTATGTGCTCAGGCAAATATACTTTGAACAATCAATAGTGAATCGACAATTGTTTACTTCAAGGTGCTATACAAATGTAATTTTGTTGTTGTTCAGTTAGATGATCAATGAGCATTAAATCAAGCGTCAGTAGATCAAATCCATTCAGACCACTTAGCAGAGCATCTGGTATTATACAGGATGTTTTCAATAAAGAAGCTGAACCTTTCATTTATAAAATGTGGAAATAGACATTCATATGGATAAAATTTATTTCACTGAAATTGTAACGAGAGAACATGGAACATAAGTGGGAATACAGTACCAATGAAGGAATGTAGTACAGAGAGATAATAAGGCAGGTGCACTGAGGATAACTGGCAGCAAATCCATTGCAATGTTATTCAGATATATGCCTGAATCAGTATCAGCATGAAACCAGAAAGAGACCAATTTTAGAGTCAAAATCCAATCTATGTACATCAATGATAGACCATTTTGTGCTCAAGCATTTAGCTGCAATATTTTGAAATATGACAAACTTTCATAACGAAAGTAATGCCCACATAATAAACACAACTCTAGTTTGCCGCACATCTACCATGTGGATGTAGTGTATACTGGCCGCAATATGAACAGCAGTTAATCTTCCATTTCTCATACAAACTGATCATTACTTAAGTGGCGAGACTGGAAAAATAATAATTTTTAAATGCTAAATCTAACTACTTTGTTTATTTAAAGAGAGTCTCTGGCACCATTTTCAAACAACAAACTACACATTTTAAGTACCCTATTAATGCAACGTTTTCTTGCATAATTGAAAATTCATTATCATCACACAACATAAATGCGAGTTCTTCAGTTAAGAAAAGCAGTATTTTATTTTAAGGTTATTGACAGTGCAACTTCTGTACTGAGCATTATGTTAGGCAGTATTGTTGACAGTTAAGCAGATTGTAAAGTCAGGATGACAGGTGTGAAAAACAAAAAACACAAGGGGAATGAAGAGACGTTGTAAAAGAGTAGTGCCTAGAAATGCACTGTACAGATTAGTAGGCTGGACAAAGAGAAACCCAATCTAATACTGGCTCATTAATAGTTTCTCCTTACCACCCAAAGCCTTAACGATACAGTGGCCCCATCAAAACAAGAACCGTAAAACGTACCAGAATTGCATGGTTACAACAGTGTATTCTTTATGGCATTGACCAGTAGTAGGAGAAACCATACAAATAATACCTTAAAGTGCACAAGAAAATAAAGCCATCATTGTTAGTGTTTTTTGTAGATGTAGAACATAAGAATCCATGGATTTTCCCCAAATTCCTCTTATCCATCCAAAATTGTGCATGGTCTTATAAAATCACCCCATTTTAGTAAAGCAAGTCCATTCATCACTGTGCTGCTTGATTAATATAAAATGTATTCTTCTGGGAATCATTAATAGAGATGTACCAGAGGAGGATACTAACAGTCGAGCATAAATCATGACAGCGTGGGATATTTTCATTTACCAGATAATCAATGTGTTAAATATAATTAGCTGTTTCAGTTGTCAAATGCCTCTGACAAACTACAGAAAAATGTAGCAACAGTGAGACTAAATAAGTAGCAACAGCTAGTCCAAATCAAATTTATAAAAAGATGAGAAGCATGATCTCGCTGCAGTAGCAACATGCTGGGAATGGAAGGTGTTTGCAGTCTGTGGAAAGACGAAATAAAACATGGATACACTGGAGCAAAATTATGGATTCCCTTTTGAAAAATGCAACAAATCAAAAGGTTATCAGCATGAAAAGACTGCTTAAAAGTATTATATATACACATGTGCCACCATGTAATAGAATAAGTAATTCAACTGAAATCTCAGCCTGTGCTTTTCTATTCTTAACTAAAATTAGTCACAACTTTTTTTGAATTATGCATCCCATTTTTACACGATCACTTGGAAAAACTTATTTAGGAAGGTTATAAATAATTTTCACGAATCCACTTTTTTTAATTCACCTCCTTCCACTCTACCTCAGACCCTGTGCAAAGTCATCTGTAACACATGTCAGTTGTAACACAGCTTGACTTGGTACTTTGATCTTTACTGCCACTCACATTTTATTCCAGCCAAAGGAACAAGCTGAAAATGATAGTGTTGTGTAGCTCCTTTGCTGCTCGCACCCTACTCCGTGTCCACATTCTGATCCCAAACTACTGATGGATTATTTCCCAGCCATTATTGTCTTACTAATGCTACCTATTTATTTATACTGTGGACACTCCCCTTTGGAGATCACCATTTGTACCTTACACCCCTTCTCAAGCCACAATGATTGAATTGCCATCCAAAAAAACACTAAGTGACACCAAATAGGTCTGGACATGTTTGCAGCATAAAGTGCAATCATGCAACCAATGTCCATTAGGATTTCTATGTCCTTCATCCCTTCTTAGACCGTGGCTACCCAGGTTAGTAACCATTTCATATTTTGATAATGCTCTCTAGTTTCTTTTAATTGTTCCTTTTCAACACCTAAAAGCAACAAGGGCTACCCAGTGCATTTCTATGTGCATTTGAAAGCACTTCCAATTCTTTGTCCATGTGATCATTCCTAATACGTGATCCTGACAGGCACTTTTGCCCATTTGGAGTATTACAGCAAATTTTCATGGACAGGCACATAAAAGATATACATAAGTACATGCCAAGGATCAAATCCTGAGATTTAGCATCTTAGATTGATACTGCACAATGCCCCCAATTCATCCAGACGTCCAGAAAACACCATTCAATTGTTTCATGGAACAGTTTTACTCACAGCTGGGTTACATTGTTCCACAAAGTTCTACATTAGATGCATGAAGACACATTATATTAGACAAATTCATGTAAATTGTGAGTGTCATTTGAAGAAATGTTTATATTTTCTTTCTTGCTATCTTACAATAACTTGGGAAGTACAGTTCAGTATTATACACAATTTTAAATGGTTATTGCACTGCATGATTTGTGTTGGTTTAGAATTCACTACTCAATAAACAATGAGAATAAGCTGATGATGGTCTGTAAAATGCTGATCTTTTAGCATTCAGATTACATTCAAGACATTAAAAAATTGATTGTTCCTAATCCCTTGCCATCAATAAAAGGTTTTGCTTCCACTCAAGATATAAAATGATTGGTTACCATAGCCATTGGCAAATTCATTATAGCACTGCAATGACTTACAGCACTCGTTGCTGTTGCATTCCAAGGTTGGTCAAGTATGAAGCAGTGCAAAATGAATCCAATGCAAGTGTGCACATTTAAGATGTTAGAGAACTTATTGATCTAAAACTTTGGATTCAAGAAAAATATACTCACAGAACTACTTATTCTGGGTTTTGTTGGCAACCTAAGCATTTAGCTATTTAAACCATGCAAAGACTGAATTCCCGGCACAATTATTTTTTGTCCAGAAAGGAAATTAGATACTGTAAGAAACTTTTATAAAGCAAAGAAAAAAAATGGTTTGCTACTTTGCACTTTCAATTGTTAGTTGTGTCTGCTACTACAGTATCCTGATTGATCAGAAATGAACTGCAGATGAGACAGCAATCATTGATGAGTTATTTCAGTACAGTTTTGATAATTACTGGCCAAATGAACCATATTAATTATCTGAGATTCGTGGGACAATTGATCCAAAACTTTGGCAATGTATTTACCATTGATAGTGGCTCTACGAGTGTTTATTAGAAACGGAAATCCGTAATATTTTGTCAGTCAGAGGAATTTGATCAGGTCAAAAAAAAAAACAGGGATATGCAACACTAGATAACAAGACCAGATATATTTGAAAATGAGAATGGCTGATGGACCATACCAATTTTGCACATTATCAATACAGGATCTTGCAACAATTTGGACAGATTTTGAAGTTTGGGTTTTAAGCAAAGCTGCAATTAGTGAGTACATTATGAGTATGCCCAATATAAATCATTGGCATTTTGCTGTACAAGTGACCTACATTCACAAAAAAATCACTGTCAGTTATGGGCCACCTTAACACAACAATGCCATATCCACATACATTGGAGATTTTATTCAATTCACACAAATGAATGATTCAATTTAAACTATATCAAAACGTAATGGTCTTTTAAATAGGAATAACTACAACTGTATTTGCTGCTTCAAAACTCCTTTTCACCTTCAACTTTGTGTCAATTTATACATAAAGTTCATAATCCTGAAATTTGTGATATTATCTTGGGTGCAACATAATCCATAATCTCAGCTCTCTATTGCAATTGTAAGATTAACAGTGCAATTTAATTTCTCACCTTGGCACAATCAAGAATAAATTATATAACCAGTTCAGGCACAATAAACAAAGGTTGAAGCCAATTTTTTCACCAACAAAATCCAAGAATTTTCTCAGCAGGACGTTCAAATATCTTGGACATTTTATCACACAATAGGTACATTGTTTGATCTTTTTATAAAAATGACGAAGATCTTCAAAACTTATCCAAGGATTACAATTTTAAGTTTAGATATCTATATTAAATACATACTAAAAAAGTGAAAATTCAACACCATTTTAAATTAGACAAGGGATTCAAACCAAAGGCACCTCAGGAATATTAGCTTTGACTTTGATCAAGGAACTGCTGGAGGCTACCTAGCTGTAGCGGCAGGGGACACACAAAAACATTGTGAAGACCAAGAAGAGACTGCAGTTTTACCCAGGGAGCGGGGAAGGAGGGGGAAAGAAAGTAGAGAGCAGGAGAAAAACCTGGCAGCTGGCCAACACACCAATGCTGAAACGCATGCAAACATTTTTTTTTAAAATCACAATTTTACTTGAATGTGACATTTTGATATGGGAAACACTAGACTTCTAAATTCCAATTGGATTTGAAGGACATGCAAACACTGTAAATTAAAACAGCAATCCCAGCCTTTAAATCGCACCAAATAATTTCCAGATTCAAATACGACATCGTCCTCTGTCCTGGAAAATCTGTGAATAATGGCATTTAAAAGGGAATGAGAGTGATAGGAATACAAAGGAGAATCTATACCATTCCTTAAATACACCCTTTAGCCGACAACTGACAGCAGCTGTAGATGTCCAGAGTGTATCATCTTGCCTTCTCAGCTAAAAGAAGGCTAAAAGGGTGTGGTGGCACAAAGAAAGCTACTGTAACCTATACCCCAGCAAGAATCTGTAAATTCGGGAAGGGAAGGGACACATCAGCAAAGAAATACATATATATACATGCAGGCTGGTAGATACAGCTAAAACAAATTTTACATTTTCTTCCAGTGAAAGGCTACTGTATGGTCTCACTCATGTTAAATTGTTACACTGTTGTCAATGGTGGACAAAACACAGCAACGTTATTTAGAGCTTCTTGAGGTGTTACACTAGAACGGGTCATTGATGGTGGCATTTGAGGTAGTGACACATAAATACATAATGGTTGTTGTTTTTGTTGCACTAATACACTAACTACACTTAATGACAGAGAGAGGTGGGTCGGTCAAATTAAAATCAATGTTTATTGATAATACTGTGTATTTGTCCAGTCTTAGCGTGTGCATTTATCTGCACTGATTTAGTCAGCACACTGCTTTCAGATCATCAGTGACAAAAGGCACTTTTGAAGACATTCATTGGGTCATAGGCGAAGACACGAAATACAATGTGTCTGAGTACACTGCCCCAAGGTAAGCACTCAAGATGGAAACAGATTAGTTAAACAACACTGGAATTTCAGTAATACTTGAATAAAACAATAATAAATTGGTCATTTTCAATCCATGATTGTTTGTGGGACACTGATGTACGCAATTGGCTGCCGCGTTTCGCCCACAAATATACGGTTAATTCACTTTACAGCATATTCTGTGAAGCGCTTTGAGACGTCTAGAAGACGTGAAAAGCGCTATATCAAGTGCAAGGATTATTATAATATATTTTTCAAAGCAATATTGGTTCAAATGTAAAAACCCTTCCATATACCTACCTGAGCTGGTCAGTCTGACATAATGGCAACACTGAGCTGATTACTTGCCACAAATGGTGATATCACTAAACTCATATTGAAAGACGCTATACAATAATGGTAATTTTGTTGTTGTTGAAAAGTAGAACCACAGGATTGACTGGAACACAATCCTTTCACCTCTTGCAACGATCAAAATTTCCTTATTTTAATTTCCCTCTAGTATATCAAAACTTACTATTTCTCTCCTTTCCCAATAACTGTTCCTTTGCCAGGAACATATAGCATGCACTGTAATACACAAACAATACTAACATCCAATTGATTCCAATTAGCTTAGGTAACCTCAACCATTTTTATGTATAATTCAACGTACACCATCATCTTGCAATTACAGGTCCCAAGGGTGTCAAATGTGAAAGTGGACAAAACTTCAAAACATGCTTCAAAACAGAAAGTGCTCCTGCTTTGGGTTAGACTATTTTTCTTAATGATCTATTAAAAAAAATGCATTCAATAAAGTTGTCTCACTTTTGCCAAATGCCGATGGTACACACGAACAGAGAATATATTCTCTTAAGTGCAGCCCAAAATCAATAGAAAATATTGGTTGTCTTGTAGGAAACAAGCCCAATACTTGTCTAAAGAAACAAAAGCAACAAAATAGGAGATAATTTCCTTTGGATTCAGATCTGTAATTAGTATGCCAACTCCTAGACTCTTCTAGCTTGAGGAAACAGTTCTGCTGTCGACAAAAATGATTAGTTTCATCTTTCTCTTCTCAACATCTTCCATTCCCAGATTAGTTAGTGTTTGTTTCTTCACACAACAAACAATGAATTAGAAGGCCACGTAACATCCAGGTTATCATAACCCTGCGTTGCACCAGGATTAGCAGCGAGACCCCAATGAGATATACGAAATGTAAAATAGTATCAGGATCCAATTAACTTTATGATTGGTGTCCTGTAATCCTTGGTAGCAGTTATATGTTGCCAAAGCTACTTTATTGCAAAGACAACAACAACTTGCATTTATATAGCACCCCGCAGACAGGTATAGAGACCAAGGGCACTGAAAAGACACTGTAATTTTCCTATTTTAGTGCAAATTAAAACATTTCAAATTATTGTATTCAATCTGAAGAGAAGACTTTCAAAGATCCAGTTTGGATGTACTGGTCATAATGCTAGATGTACAGTCTGCAAGGTTTGTGAGACTGCTCCCCAACTCATGAAACTCAAACTTGTTTTTGTCCTGCCAGATTCCTCCCTGCCTCTTCTAGACTCAATCTCCTTGAGTATTACTCTGCAGGTAACAACCACACATTGGTACTTCACTCAGGGATGTGTTGACGGGATTCATTTGTCGAGTGGAAATAAAACAAAAATAAAATTTGTTTTACTGTAGTTTCAATTACCCAGACAATTAACACCTGTTATTTCTAGAGTTATAGAAGTAAATGTAAATGAACCTAATTAGGACAGTTTTTCTCTAATTTGAATAACCAGTGAATAAGGTGTACACCTTGCACAAGCAAGTGTTTTCTGATCAGATAAACAACCCCAAGCTTTACCATCTAGAACTCACACAGCATCAGCTTCCTCGTACTTCCTATTATCACAGTTGTAATGCAACTTTGCTGGAGTAAAGCTGAATTTAAACCATTTTAGACATCTCCTTGTCTAACTTAACGTTGAGCATGCAACAAACAGGCAATCAGATCTTCTATAACTTTAAAAAATAACCTCTCCAGTTAGAAATTGGTGAACTCTGCTTGCTAGAAAGTGGAGAAGATACGCAGTGCAACTCCATGCTGTTCACTCACACCACTCCATGTATGGTACTGGTGTCAAATTGTCAGGACCAATATAAGGACTATAAATTACCAAGCTAATTTAAGACCAGTATTCTTCGTTTGACATTGATTGGGAGGGGGCTGGAAATGGGACTCTCAAATCCACATATATGACAACAAATATACAAACATGAGTTCTGTGCATGGAAATACATTTCTATTCAGATCCATAAACCAATTCAACATTTACCATAATGAATCCAAAGAGAGGAAATATTTTGTAGAAGTTCAGTAATCTTACTCGTATTTCCTTACTGATATGTGTGGGGAATGTATTGTGGAGCACACATAATTAAAGTTTTCAGGAAATCATTTCATGCATAATACTCTAGATTGTTTAATTTGTATCACATGATCCTTAGAAAAATAGTACATTTCCCACTAGACAATTATTTATCCATTATGCACAAGCCAAAGCACACCCATCAAAAGTTCTCTTCAGATTAAGAAAATACTGTACTGTAACCTGGGATCATTCAGTACATTTCCCCCTCCATTGAAGTTTACCTAGAATTACACATATTATTTTGTCTCCAAATAAGACCTATAATTTTCATTAATTTAAATTGGTATTCAATTTTTGCATCTTACATTGGAAAACTGAATTCATTCAGAAGATCAGCAAATAGTCCTTTATTTTTCTCTATGGATCTCAAGTCATTTTAAAAAGGGCAATTCGCCATACAAGAAAACAAAGAAAACCCAAAGGAATTTACAGTTCCAAAAGAAAACTGCAGCAAACATAAAAGTATGGAATGGGAAAGGATAGGCAGCCAATTCTATTCAATGGGCCCAAATCTTTGTTCCATCAGTGACTGTTCCCAATTTATTTAACCTATCATATTCCATGTTCAGTAAGATGTTACTTTCTAGGTTATTGTAGCTGGGCAACACAGCTGCTATTTGAGATTTATTTAGATATAATCTGTCTGCTCAAGAAGGCCCGTGGGGAAAGGTTTGCAAAAGAATGCAAATTAACCCACAACTAATTTATATTAATGAACAAGGACATCAACTTTTCATTAATCTGTTGGTAACTGGGGAAACAAAAATTGGAACAAAAAATAATTTAGGAAATAAAGACTATGCTTTTTACTGAATAGATAAATAGCTGCATTAGAAATTAACCCGCTGAACTCTCCTACAGCATAAAGCAATTTGGATACAGAAAATAAATGAAATAAAAACACATCAATCTAGATTTATTTTTAGAATTCCAAATCCATTTTATTTATTAAACCTAATTATATTTCATTTCATTTCTTGGCTAGACCATTAATGTGTGAGCCCAGAATGTAAGTGCTAGCATAAACAAGTTCAATCCTGTTCACATTACCAAATGGCCATACGCACATGCACATTCCAGCACAGGTCACCACATAGTGATCAGAAGAAGAATACTGACTGATTTTTGCATCCTTAGCCTGGGGTAACAAGGCCAACAGCTGCCCAGCTGAGATCAGATAACTAAGCGCAAACTGGGAATTAAACTTTTGATCATTGGTACAATTGGCTCAGTGAGCACAGAGATGGAGCCTTTACCTATTGGGATATCCAAGGACCCATACCTACAATTTTTTTTGTAAAAACAGCAAAATCTGATTTTAAAAATAACCATAAGTCATTAATATACAAAATAGAAATTGTAAGCACATCTGGGATTACAACTGATAAGATTAATCAGGAGAAAAAAATAATTTGGACCGAATATGTATTTGAATTGTTGCCATATTCGGCCGACTACAATTCTCTGGATAGGAATGTGCATATGTAAGGACTTTCAGTTAAGAAAAGGAGATTGGACTTGTTTATGCCGGCACTTGCTTTCTCACACATTAATTCCTGGCAAAGAAATAAATAATTGGTTCAATAAAAAATTAATTCGAGAATTCTAAAAGGAAACAAAGATTGATGCACTCTAGAATTCATTTATTTTTCAAATCTAGATCTGGGTTGTACTGTAATATGTCCCACCCCCAACTGCCTGGGCTCACAGTCTGCTGTATAAAGCCCTTTTGAGACATCCTCGTGGTGTGAAAGGTGCTATGTAAATTGTCACTCTTGGAAAAAAAACTTTTAATTTCAATGCAGGAATACTCAAAGCAACTTGGAAACAGGATTTCTAACAGTGCATCTTAAAATTGTCACATAATTTAATAGAAACCATTCATCATTTTCACTAGTTTTATACAATGTTATTTAATCCTACTCCTGAGGAAACATTCAGCAAAGTACTACAGCAAACAACATGCATAGTATGTGAAACATTACAAGGCAATTTTGGTACTAAAAATTGCCATTAATATCTGTCAAACAATCTGTATGAATCAAATGCAATGGAGAAATAAACAAAATCATCATCTTCTACAGAGTTAAAGTTTAAAACACATAAAATAGATTTATTGCATTAAGTTGTCTTTCCTGCACACCAGGTAGAAACCCAAGCCAAATATGTAGAAGAAATGTACAGCACACTACAGTAGGTGACACCAAATTGTGATTTCGACACTGATTATTACAAGTAAATTGCATTTTTTCCCCTTCAATATGCTGCTACTTATGGCAGCAAACCTACTGAACTGCAGCAAATGACATACCATTAACAGTACCAGTTAATCATTTATAAAATCTTACTTCACACACCACAATTATGTGGAAGCAGAAATAAAATATTTTAAAAGCCATTAGGCAGAATTGATAGAAAATGCAGCAGATAACTAGGAGTGATATACAGGGCAAAATATAACTGCAATTGTGCATCTCAAAAACGGAACAAAGCTGTAGCAATTTAGGAAGGCAAACTAACCCAGAGATTAGGTAAACTCATTTCCTGGTATCCATTATTTTAAGAAATATATACTATGTATGATATTTTAAATCACATTTCGTTTTACCATTTTATGAGAGTTGGCATTACTTGCATTTTGAAAGAGCATTTCAATCTCAATGCAGAACTGGATGATATTTATAAAGTACAATATTGGTATGTGACATTTGCTGGCTTATTGAAGAATAAGTTGCAGATGATTAAGAGAAAAGAAAAATTCCATTGAAAAATTCTTTGCATTTGCAATAGCGCCATTCACACCAAGAAGTTGCTTCACAAGATTTACTGTAAAGTGTAGTAACTGTGTATCTTATAGGCAAATACAACAGTAAATTTGCACACCTCAATGTCGCACATACAGCCGAAATTAACTATAATAATAATAATCCTTGCATTTTGATATAGCGCTTTTCACGTCGGGAGGACGTCCGAAAGCGCTTCACAGAACACACTGTAAAGAGAATTGACTGTATATTTGTGGACGAACGCGGCAATCAATTGCGCACAGCAATGTCCCACAAACAGTCGTAGATTGAAAATGACCGATTTATTATTGTTTTTTTTTGGTTTTGGAGGGATTATTATTAGGCTCTGCGTGGAGTAAGGAAACTTGCCCAAGGTTTCGCCCTCTGCCTGGAATTGAACTCGGGTCTCTCGCTTGCAAAGCGAGTGCTCTAACCATTGAACTACAGGACTCCACAAACTACGAATCAGTATGTGCCCAACTCATGACCCATTCATTTGTCCTATGCAGTTATATAATTAAAACTTTGAATAAAATAATACTCATTTAATCTCCTCCAAACCAGAATTTGCATGAAGTCACAGAACACTGTTTTGAACTATTTTGAAAATGAACAAACTGCTATACAGATTATACAGTATATAGCGCCTTATCACATCATCAAGACATCTCAAAGTGCTTCACAGAATACACTGTAAAGTGAATTGACTGCACTTTGTGGGCAAACCGCGGCAGCCCTAACGACTATTTTCAAAAGCATGGTTACAATTGAATATCACTCTTGTTTAGACTTGAAAATTGCAAATCTTGGCTTTTTTTGAAAAATAGAAGCATTTTAAAATTTAAGCACCATTCCCTAATCAAAAAGGCAGATGGGTGACCCGCTCCCAGATGGGAACAGGGAGGGTGGAGGACAGGGGGTAGGAGTGTGGCTGAAGGCACGGTTGAAGAGGAGGATCCTGAGGCATGCCTTGAAGATGTGCCTTGAAGGAAGCAACAACAACCACAAAATTACATTTGTATAGTGCGTTTCACATTGGGAAGATATCCCAAGGCGCTGGAGAGTCAGTGTTTCGGACCCAAACTGGGGGTTGGGATCGCGGAGGGTGGGGGTGGGGGTGGGGAAGGAGGGTGATCGATGGCACAAGATCGATGGGTCTTGAAAGAGGCAGGAAAGGGAGCGAAGCGAGTGTGGGATGGAGTTCCAAAGGCACTCCAAACACACTCCTCTCTGAAGTTGGCCACGATCGCTCAACCTGTTCTGCTACACAAACAGTCATTCATTCTCTTTTTTCTATTCAAACTTCCCTGAAAGGTACATACTCTGACTGATCCTCCCAGAGGTCTGAGCATGGACAGTTCATATGACATAATTCTTTATTACTCTCACACATAGTAAGTCATTTACAGGTTATCAACACTGAAAGATGAAGCATGATAAACAAAATACAACCCAAAGGAGATATTGCATGTAATTTAGAATCCCATTCATACAGCAGACCACACGTAACTTAATGTCAACTATGTCACTCACTATGTAGGCAATTTAACTCGTGAAATTAGATTATGAAATGCACAGAATACTGTGGTGCACCTCTTTAAAGGCCAGTCATAATTCAATAGCAGTCGAGAGCACTGCAAACGTCTCGACTGTATCAAATTGTTAACATCGCACACGTGTTAAATTCGCATATCTCAAATCAAAGGACTTTTATTTAACACAACGCGGGGCTGGTGTGTGTGTGGGGTGTGGGGGGGGGGGGGGGCTGAGTTGCTGTAATGCCCAGTACAGGCCCAACCACCGGCAGCTGCAGCAGCCGTGAACGCCCGTTTTCCAAAGCGAACTCAAAAAAAATATATAAAAGAAGCTGCTGCTCGAGGAACGGCCCCTCTCTGCCAAGAAGAAGGTGCGAGATTAGGAAATGGAGGGGAGGGGAGTGGGGAGTTCTTCGTTAATAATAAATCACGAAACCACCCAAGGCTGTGTGTGTGTGTGTGTGTCCGGGGGGTTCATATCCTCACACACACACACACACACACACGCGCGCGCCGGCGATGCCCCCTCCGACTTACCCAATTTACCCCGAGACTCCTCCAGCTTCTGGATCTGATTCTCCAAGAACAACATCGTGATCATAAATGCCACAACCGCGAGGAGCTGCAATTTGGGCGGCATGATGATTCTGAGAAGCCCCATGAAATTATCAAGACATGCCGCGGTTTAACCGAAATAAAGAAAACCAACGGGGGAGGGGGGGGGGGAGAGAGAGAGAGGGGGGAGGGAGGTGGTGGTGGTGGTGGGGACGAAGGGGAAGGTGAGGGGGTTGGGGGGGGGGGGGGGGGGAATGGAGTCAAAAGCGTGGAAAGCTCGACAAACGGCGGCGAATCTCGTCAGCTGTAACCGCGCACATAATCACGTCGGTGAGAGAGACGCAGCCGCTAAATCGGAGCAAAGAAGTATGTCAACTTCGGCCTCTCTCTCCCTCTGTGTGTGTGTGTCTCACAACTCTCACCGTGGGGCCGCCCGCCCGCCCGCCCTCACTGACTGACTGACTGACCGACCGACCGCCTCACTGACTGCCTTCTCTCCGCAACAGCGACGCTGCGCCGACTGCTGCTGCCGCCCCCGCGCGCGGGCTTCTCTTCCCGAAAGGGGGACGAGCGGTCCATCTCATTCGCCTGACAGAAAGTAGCCAAGGGAAGGGTCATCGAGTGGAAACGAGAAAAGCGAAAAGGATTAAATCCCCAGTCTCTCGCTCTTTTTTTTTTTTTTTTTTCCCCCCCCTCCCGTTCGATTACCACACAGAAGTGAACTGCGAGGATTTAGTTTGAAGCAGTCAGATAGGTAGAGGTGTCACTTGCCTGACTTGGCGCGCGTGGGGTCCTCGGCGGTTCAAGATGGCGGCGGAGGTTTTCCTGCTGTGGCTGTTGCCCTTTTTAAATGCGGTAATTTTGTTGAACAGATTCCTATTCTTTCTCCTTCTTTTCGGCGAGGTGGACGACAAGGGTGTGGGTTAGTCCACGGTTTCCTCAGAGAAGGATGAAGACTTTGGAGGACGAGGGACGCGGCTCCCCCCCACCCCCTTCCCCGGCCTTTGGTTCGCATGACGTGGCCTGTAACCTGTAATCACATCCTTTGGTTCCCAGAGAAGCAATTAACCGGTTACGTTTCTTATACGAACGTGCAATTTGATTTATCTCAACTCGACTTGTGATCGTTCAGTCTGTGTTGCAATGCTTCCTCTCCACTCCACAAGTGACCGTTCTTTCGAAATACTGCCACATTTTCTGTATTTTTCGTTTGCACCAGAAAGATGAAACAGTCCTCAAAACCGGCTGCTTTATTAAGGGTTGGCCAAGTCTCACAATCGTTAGAATTAAGGTCTCTATGGCTATGGCAGGTGAAGCTTCTCAAATGTAATGTTTCTGTGACCCAAAACTTCATCCCGTAGTATTTAAACTTGTGGATGTTTGTCAACATGGTGAAAAAATCAGTGGTTCCTTACTTGCTGGTATAGATTTGCTCTTGATGGTGAAAATAACTTTCCTCTTGTATTGTAACTGCCCATCTCATCTTACAAATTTGCACCAAAGACACAATCTTGTAATCTGTTTAACTCACTGATATGTACAGTATGTTTAAATTGACTTCATAATAGATTGATAATGAACCCTCTCCTCTCTATTTCAGATAGCAGCATATGGAGCAGATTTTTCATCTGAAGCTTGTAGAGAAATTGGCTTTTCCAGTAACTTGCTTTGCAGTTCTTGTGATCTTCTTGGTCAGTTCAGTTTAAATCAACTGGACCCATACTGCAGGCAATGCTGCCAAGAGGATGCCCAGCTTGAAACTAAAAAGGTACAGCTTTATTTTGTGCCTGCCATGCATTGTTGAGCAACAGATTCTTTAGTTATTTTCAGCAGGCTCTGGCCTGCTTCACATCCCCCATCTTGCTCGCCCCACTATTGGAAGGCGGACCTTCCGCCACTCTGCCCCCACCTTCTGGAACTCCATCCCGCAGTCCCTCCGTCTCGCCCCCTCCCTTGCCACTTAAAGATTCACCTCAAGACCCTCCTCTTTGACCATGTTTTCGATCTTCCTGCATACCCCCCCCCCCGTCCTCCACTCTCCCCCACCGTGACCCCCAGCTCAGGTCCATAACTCTGTCTGTCCAGTGCCTTGGGACATCCTCCTGACTTGAAAGGCACTACACAAATGTAATTTTGTCGTTATATTAGGTAAAATTTGTATTTCTCAGTCTGAAAAGAAAGGTTTGCTGCATTTGTTCCTGAAATAACTTTGAAATAGCATTGATAGAGTTGCTTGTGATATGTATTATAGAGCATCAGAGATGGAGATTCATTTTATGGAGTGTTAGTGATGGAAATGCACTTGCATTATTTGTCATTATCTCAACAATTGTTCTGAGATGCACGTGATAATTACTGCTGAAAATGAATAGCCTATCCATCCTCAGTAATTTATATACTCGTGTCTGCAGCCCAAAGTCTTCTTTATGATGATGCATACCTTTCGACATTGGACAACACAGGAAAATAAACCATGTCTGAATTTTCTCTCCTTTACTCATTACTCTAAGGTCAATTCTAATGTGTTTCCTGAGTATCTTTCACAGTACAAGATTTATACCTGCATTTTCTGGTCTGTGTGATTTTTGTGCCTTTACCCACTCAACCATTAGGGGAGCTATCTTTCTTTTTGTGGCAGGTGGCTCATTCATTATTTTTTTCAGAGCAGTGATAACAATTTTCTGTTTGCTTGCCTCTGTTTCTAGTGTATTTGGTAGAAAATGGATTTGAGGTTAGGAATTTTGTGGAACATAAACCATCAGTTTTTGTTTGACTATGATCTGTGAAATGCATAGTAAAAGTTATAATTCTGTTTAGTTATATTCTTTACTGGATTTTTCAGAGTAACTTTAATTGTGTCCTTGTATACTCAAATAAGATGGTTGTATTGCTTTTGAAATAATGACTTGGAAATCAGTATCAGATTAAAATAAGTTAGTTTTATAAGGTTTAATATCTCATGAATAACACTGAATTAAATTATTTGCGCAGGAATAATTGCAGGCCAACCCCATTGAACTGCACTTCGGTAGACCACACAGATGGTTTCATGGTGCACCAGAAGAATTGTATAATTCTTATACTGACTAATCATCTTTCTGCATGTTGCATGCTATGAATAGGAAGTAATATTAGCAGCAACTTTAAAAACACAGAACCACCTCCTGTTGGCTTTTTATTAGTTGTGACATGAAATCAATTTATGGACACAAAACATCACATTATAATGGGTTGGCTTGTACTTTTTAAATCATTTTGTTTTGAATTACAGATGATGCAATTAATACACGTTTAATTGAACTACGTTTTCATGAAAGCACTCTTAAAATAGTTTGCAACACATTGCAGCTAAATGTGTCGATGTGGGAGCAACAGAAAATCTTGTCAACATCTGTGCATTTGCATTCATCTTCCAAGATACTATTGAAATACCCAGTTCATTCAGTAACCATCAGAATAATTTCAGCTGAAATTATCTGCTTGGAAGAGGGCACATTTTGTGAATCATCAGTTCAATTATTTGAATGATGCCATTAATATTTAAACTGAAATTCTAAAGTTCACTTCCCTTGAGTGAATTACTGATTTATAACTTCACAATATTTGCTGGAGGAGTGTGAATAGACATGTGCAGTGTTGTCTTGCATATTGTAGAATATATTGGTGAATGCATGCCATTTTTAAGAAATGCAGCAGGATTACATTGAGGGAATTACTTGTAATCAGCATTGTGATTAGCTGTCCTATGATTGCAAAAATACATTTACTTACTGTTTGGGAAGTGGGGAGAAGAGAATTAAAAACAACTACTTGCATTTATATAGCACCTTTCACATGGGGTAGCGTCTCGGAATGCTTAACGGCAGCAGAGCTTGATGCAGGGGTGAGGTGACCGCAGGCACGGTCGAAGAGAAAGGTCTTCAGGTGTGATCTTATGACTGGGAAGGAGGAGGCAAGGGGAAGGGATTGAGGCAGAGAGCTCCATAGTTTTGGAACATAGGCTGAAAGCATGATCGTCAATAGGGACGAGAGGTGTGCAGGAGTCAGTTGAGCGAAGGCGGCGGGTAATGGAGAGGGGTGTATGCAGATTGGAGAGCTAGGGTGGTGCCAGGGCATGATGTGATTTGTACACAAGTATAAAGATCTTAAAACCAACCCATTCTGTAATAGGGAGTCCCTAGACCCTGGGAATACGGTATTTGGTGCGGGTTAAATTATGATGTGTATTTGTATTATACATTGGTATAATTAGGCAGTTCACCTGAGTGTTAGTGTAAATTTGGCACACCAATTTGATAATTGGGTTTACAAGTTTCACTTATTTTGCTTTGTGTCCCATCATCCAAAAAACAGTAGCTTCATATAGATGAAACAATATCAGCATGTTGAATTTTGCACTTTATTGCATTATTTGTTCACATATACTTGAAGTTTATTGTACTTTAACAAAATTTAGTAACCAGAGAAAACTGACTGCTAGCCTACAGCAATAGTGGAACTCTGGTTCATCTGACATTTTTAAATAGACAATAAAGTAGTTTGAACCTACAGTGACATAGAGTGAAAAATAACTCCTTGACCCAGCTTGAGGTAGGTGAACCATACACAAGTGTTGTACTGCTGCACTGTCTCACTCGTGAATAATTAAACATGAGGATTTTTTTTAACATTAAAAATTCAATAGTTTTCAGCAGGAATAAATAAAATATAAATGTGCTAACATATCCTGATTTCATAAAATTATTCAAATCCTTGAGAAAATGTAGGTTACTGTCAGTTGTTAGTAGATTAAGTTTGACTGCAATGTACATGTTGGTGCATTGTTAAGCAAAATAACACTGTGATCTAGAACAATATTTAGGTCTCATTGATATGTGCCCTTACATGTATCAAACCTGAGTGCGCAATACAGAATAGGCTGGAATTGTTTTGGAATTGAAGCATGCCAAATACCCTATTGTAGCAGTCAGTGAAACAAAAATGAATGAGTTGGAGGTGGACTTAACTATTTAATTGCAGTATACAGTACAATGTATCTAGATTTTTACAAACTGAAAATAGTTGTCATCCTGTGCATTGCCATAAACATCTTATTTAGTTATGCAGACTTCTTCATATGCTTTGAGTGAACAGGGTCTGCAGAGCAAAGGATTACATTGTTGTATTCTTCCTTACTTTAATCCAACCCTCTCAGTCCGCCTCTGAGAATATCATCCAAAATGAAAAAACAGAATTGTAAAGAGGCTGAGACAATAAAATGGCTGATGTCGATGCTAGTTTCTGACTTCAGTCTTCCCACTGAGGATTTCAAAAATGTGCATTAAATTTGCCTAATTTTAATGGTGGTTAATAACTAGTTCTGTTACACAATAATTAACTGATCAAGGTTTGACCAGCAAAAGGGATATATTTGTATTTGAGCTAGTTGGTATATATAAACATTCCATATAAATAGACAGTTATAATTTGTATCGGTACGATGACACAATAGTTCTAAGCTTTTACCGACATGTGATGAATACTCTAAAAGAACAGAATTCAATTTTGTTTTACAAATAGCAAGCCCAGCCCATCTGTTAATGCACTGTTTAGTGTCATTGAAGTTAGCAATCAGTGGACCAAGCAGAGCTGTCACTTTTAAGTTGCGTCCTTAAAAAATTAATGCATCAAGAAATTAAATGATGCAACTTCAAGCGTGTATGATTTAGTCCACATAATATTAAATTTGATACTAGATTTTGATTATCTTCATGGTATTTTACTTCCAGGGATTTTTAATTAAACGTGGAATTTGTATGTTTCTCCTTTAGGGGGTTTGATTTTCAATTATATTTTAGATCCACTATTTGTGTGTCTTCATGTTTATTTGATGTGCAAGTAGACATGCTCGCTCCAGTGTAGATACATATTGGTGTTGCTTCCAAATCTGATCTACCATAATTAAATATTGCAATTTGGTTAATTTGAATCAGAATGCTAGGAGGAGAATCAGCATTTTTTAAATGAAAATTGTTTGTTCTTCCCTTCATTAAAAAAAATCAAATGACAAACTGCAATGCATGATTATCAAGATCTGCACAATTGGAGAAACAAGTTGGGTTCTAATATACAGTAGTTTCCATACATTGCATGTACTATTTTAAACTAGAATTTATTTATAAAGTGTAGTACAAGGTACTAATGTTTTGAGTTGACAAAATTACATGTCAACAGGTCGGGGAAAAAAGTCACTAAGCACAATTTTCTGTGGCCAGGTTACCATTTCCAGTGATGTGGACTAGCCAGCTTTGTGCGCGAGTGCAAAAAAAAAATGGTAATTTCGTTGTGACTGCTCCTACACATGTTTCAGTCACTAGAAACACTTGTGAAAGCGTTCACAGCTTACTGGCTAGTGTTCTACTCCAGTGTGTGCCTGAAGCTGGAACCTTAGTGCATAATGATAGCCATGGGTCCATAGCACACTTTTGTTATAAGTGATCTTGTACTCCAGTGAGTTGCATTATAACAGAGTTGTCCTGTTCAACATTATCTGTTTTTGATCTGAAGAATAAACATTTTTTCTATTTTTAATGTAGTCAAAAGTTTTTTCATTATTCAATATTTTAAGGATTGAAGCAAATTATCAAATATTCAGATAGATTTAATTATCAAACTGTACTTAAATTACTTATTGATCAGTTTCTAGCAGATGAAAAAACAACTTTGCATAACGTTCAAATATGCATTGTTACTTTTAAATGACGCAATCACAATTTGACTCTTTTCAGGACAGAAAACCTTCAACCATTGCTATGACAAACAGCTGCCCTATGCTTTTTACAGATGAAAAGCAAGAGTAATTCAATCAGCTACATTCTTGGCACATATATAAATGGGACAGTTGTGGATTTCCATTTATATGTGATCAAGACTACATGAGAATTGTTGAAGATTAAGAGAATATGGTCTTGTAATTACAAAGGTTGTATTAAATTAGCTTCTCTGCTTTTAATTTAGCATCACTTTATACTGGGCACTGTGCTGTATTTTTTGTTCAAGTTTGATGAAGGTATACAATCAATTCTGTTTTTAATTGGATTTTTATATGCTTAGTGACTCAGCAGGCATCCATAACTGAACACAGCCATTGATAAGCAAAGAGCTATGATTAGGATATGAAAAAACTTACTTGAACAAAAATAAATTGACTACTGCATGCACTTGCACATTGCTTGCATTATCTAACTCCTGACAGCTGCAGCTATAAAATTGTTATTCGGTGCCTTAGTGGCCATGTAGTAAAGTATGTTGCAGTATAATTGGATGCTAGTCAATACATTTTTTATTTCATACCCCTGGGTGATACAGTTCTATAATATGAAATCTATCCATATCCATTTTGAAACTTGTAAGTTCTTTTACAACACAGAATCATCTATTTTCTAATTGTTCTTATGCTACTAGAGTAAAACTCGCATAAGTCTGATCTTTATAAAACGTATTATCACAATATTTCCATTCTACTCTCACTGTGAGTCATTTACAAAAGTAACTCTATGTTTACAGATTGGCTCTCCCCTCCATTGAGTCATTTATAGTGCAGAATAATTTCACCAGCAAAAGGATCAAAGTAGTAATCCCAAACTATGGCTGCATCCAAGCCGTCACAACAGAATGTCCAGGCTAGTCCCAAAGGAATGTACAGGCTGATCTCAAATGTATATTACAAAAAATCCTGTACTACATAATCTCTTGTACCCTGCATTTGATTTTTGCCAAATACAGTAGCTATCTTATTAATAGTCTACTCCATATATTCAACATTCTTTTCAATGGCAAGCTAGGTGATTGGCTCCTTCCACCTTGTTATCTATTACTCTCCAAAATTGGAAAAGCTATAGTTTGAAGTAGTTGAAAATAGTTTGATTTAAAAAAAACTTGCCAACCTTTATAATGGCATTATAAATTATAGTGCCACCTCTGTCTGGCTTTCAGAAATCCCCAGAGTTGGTTTGACCCACCCTATTCTTTCTTTTTTTACTATCACTGGGATATCCATTGATCTGGTTGCAACGAAAGGATTGCAAATGGCTGTCATTGTGAATGAATTTAAAATGTTGACTACTTTTAAAGGTTCATACATGATATCACAGTATAATTTGGTAATGTGTGAAAATTACTTTTTTTTATTTAAGTTGTATCCTGGTGCAGTCCTTGAAGTGTGTGGATGAAAATTGGGGCGGTTCCCCCAAGTCCAGGGTAAGTAACTAATCAATATTTTATTTATTCCTGAACAATCATTATCATCAGAATAACAAAATTTCATTTTACATCTTATTAATTGAGGATACAGCAGGAGTAAGTTGAGAATTGTTTTTTTTTAAATTCTTCATGCTGCTTATACAAGTGAGCAATGCCTTACTTGAGATTATTGTCGACCCATAACAACCGGAAGGGCATATTATTATTGCTACTACACTTGGCTTCACATGCTAAAAGACTGACTTCTGGGTCTTAAGTTCTCCACTCCTTTCACTTGCTTATTACATATATCCCTTTGCAAAGCAAATTGTGTCATATGTCATATGCATAACATGCATGTGTACAACATGGAGTTAAATGTCAGTCATGACTTAACAATGCAGAAATTGCCTTTTTTTAGCATTTTGCTTATAACATGGATACCTAAGGTGCAATATCAAATCAAATGCAAGGATTATTATTTTCACAAATTAATTTTAGCCTTGGATATTCTCACTGGAACGTTTGCAATGTCTTTAACCAGCTTTATTTTAAGCAGTAATTTCCAATCTATGAAAGCTTCAGTCAGAAATCTGAATGTTGAATCCCATGTGGAATCGGCTGAAGGGGCTGGTTTTAATTACAGTTTGTAATAGTATTCTGATTACCAGCAGGCATGTTGTAAATACATTTAATAACTCCTATTTTGCACACACCCTCCCTTTAGTGATGGTGTCAGTTTGTTAGCATTTTCAGTTCAGTCTTAGCCACAAGTATTAATTGTCCTGGATTTTTAATTCTTTCTGAAATATTAATGATGTTCCAGGCCCTTTATTTGCCCCTCTTCTGTCTCTGAGCCAGATTTGCATCTGGGATGATAGGATGTGCAGCTTGATCGTCAGCACCTGCTAATTTATTACATAAGCATTTGAAAACAACACAATTAAAAGATTGGTTGAAAAACATAATAATAATAATCCTTGCATTTGATATAGCGCTTTTCACATCGGGAGGACATCCCAAAGCGCTTCACAGAACGCACTGTAAAGTGAATTGACTGTACATTTGTGGGCGAACGCGGCAGCCAATTGCGCACAGCAATGTCCCACAAACAGTCGTAGATCTCCATGCTTTATGGAGTGCAAATATTCAAGACTGATTTAAAGCACGGTTTTAGGAGTACTGGAGTACTAAATACAGGGGTCAGGTTAACTAATTTTGCCATTTTACATGAGAGGGTATGAATGATAAAAAAAACAACCAAGCCTCACTTGTTAAAATCGGCATGGACTATATTCATCTCCCATACATTGATAATGTGGAAATCAATACAGTTTTTATGTATGTTAACTAAGACAGTATGCACTGCCAATCTCTTGCACAAATTAACTTCTCTTATGTCTGAGATTGTTCGTTCTTCACTCTTATGAAAACCTTGATTTAAATTTAACTACTTATAAACTTGGGAGAGGCACTTTCAGAAACTAACACAGCATTTTTTTTGTTTTAATTATCTTTCAGCTTTTGTCAGGAGTGATAAGCCTAAGATGTTCAAGGGTTTGCAGATCAAGGTAAGCTTTTTATCTTTCAATTTATTCACAAAACATCGTACAGTATATCCTCTTAACATCAGTCATTTTTTAGAATATGAGTATCTCTGATTGGCATAATAGAATTTTAAATTCTTGCTGTTACCTGTTAAAGAGAGGAGTATTCTACTCAAAACAATCCAAAATGTTAAATACCTGAATACTTGAAAACCTATTGAGGATGGTGGTCTGACTAATTTTGCCATGTTAGTCCAATGCCATCATTAGTGAGTTTGGGTCATCAACAGGTTCAAATGTACTTGTTGCAAGTCACACTATCTTTATGGTATTTTCCTGTTGAATGTTTTAGGGTGGCTTTCTCTGCACTATGAATGAAGCCTGCATTACAGAATTTCAGGGGAATTGTGGTCTTCTTATATCAGTAGTTCTGTTGTATTATGTGGGTTGATGTCATGCTAAAAAAATTACACTGGAATTTAAATTTCATCGATGTGGGTTATGAAAAGAAATAGTAGTGCTCCTGATGTCTTATGAATCTTTACCATCAGGCTCCAATGGGGACAGCATATGCTGTACATGGCATAGATACCAATGTTAAGTGCAGTTGCAGTATCGGGGTCCTAATGGAAGCCATATTATACCAAAGGGGTATAGAGAATAACTTCTTTATAAAGATCACTGTTTAGTTTTATGCTGTAACTAATGAGAGCATCTTTATGGAATATGTTGGATCTCGCATTTAATATCGGTGTAGCTCATGCATGATGAAGATAAACAATCATTCGCTTATAACAAGTTGCCCTTTTTAAAATTTTAACAATTATAACTAAAATTTTATTCTAAAGGACAAAATTAAATGGAAATGTTTTAGTAATCGCTTTCATTGCCATATTTTTGCTCATTGCTGTTTTGAAGCTTTCCTGCATCCTCCCTGCTTCATTCCTCATTTCTGAGAGAGTATTTGGCGATGTCTTTGTTAAAACTTTAACTTGGGCCTGACAGCACTTCTTAAAATAGGCTTTTAAAATCCTACATCAATTACATTTCAGTGTTCCTTATATATTGGTACCATTACTCAATTGCAGTATTGGGAAGGAATGAGTGCTTGGGGTTATCTGCCCAGAAACTGCTCTTACTAGCAGTACAATGGGAATTTGCTGAATGATAGCAGATAAATACCATTTGGATTCAGAGTGCAAGGTTTTTGATTATTCAGTACTTTTATAGCAGAAAGTGTTTTGCTGAGCAGAAAAGAATATTCAGATCCTTATACAGTTGACTTGATAAATCATGGATAAAGCACGTCAGACAACTAAACTGCATGAAGTACACAAATTGAAAAGCCCCTTGGGACAAACTAACTCCCTGTGGATACTAATCATAATGCAGAATATTGACAACAGACATTTGAAGTCCCTCTACAATTGCAGCAATTCTGTTGCAAGTCTTTCATCTCGCAATAAGTAGGAGAAATACTGCAATATCAAGGTATGCACAGCATGTAGTCACTGAACCACCCATACCTTTGCATTGATTTTTAAACAGCTGTTATATATTTGGTATGATGAAGGGATACTGTAAAATAGTTAATTGATGCATGGTGCCAAGGTACATTTAATGTTTTTGCATAACAAGAACCGCTGAGTTCAATTCCAGGCAGGGCGAAACTTTGGGCAAATTTGCTTACTCCACATGCCCAATCATAATGCCTCCAAAAAAACAAAATAATAATAAATTGGTCATTTTCAATCCATGACTGTGCGCAATTGGCTGCCGCGTTCGCCCACAAATATACAGTCAATTCACTTTACAGTGTGTTCTGTGAAGCGCTTTGGGACGTCCTCCCGACGTGAAAAGCGCTATATCAAATGCAAGGATTATTATTATTGTTAATAAGATTTTCCAGCACTGAAAGACACTGTGCAGAGCAGTAGAGAATTTCTTTCCCATGTACCAAAGTTGTCTCTCAGTTATTAAATGTAATTTGGTTATTTAAAGATGATTGATGGGGTCACTGGCACATTGCAAATATGACATTTAGAGAAATCGGTCACAGAACTGCACAATCTGATTGCTTCATATTGTGCAAATCCCATGTTGTATTTGTCTCATGAAGCCTCTCAAATATACAAGGTATAGTTTTAAGTGCCTTGTCTTATTAGCAGCTGTACATGAAACTGCTCATGAATTTTATTCAAAGCATAAAGGTGGTATTATGATACTAAACAAGTATTGAGTTCTGCAGTTTCTCCAGTTTAAGAATACCCATCAGCACTACTAACTTCAGCAGTGTTACCTGCTGCCATTTTGTTTTTAAAAACAGTACTATGATAAAAAACAGCATTGCTATGGTAGTAAATCGAAGGAGCTGGCAGAGGAAGATAACATTAATTATTGCAATAAGAAGCGCTGGAGCTTTCATAGAGAAATTGATAACAAATGCTGCTAAATACAGTTTTCTTCTTTTAGACTGTTTTTCATTTCAGCAAAATGCGTGTGTGTGTGTATATATATATATATATAATATAGATAGAAAGAAAGATAGATAGAAAGAAGCTGGTTAATCTTTTGTTCTGTCCTTTCCTAGTATGTGCGTGGTTCTGACCCTGTACTGAAGCTATTGGACGATAAAGGGAACATTGCAGAAGAATTAAGTATTCTCAAGTGGAACACAGACAGCGTAGAAGAATTCCTCAGTGAAAAGTTGGAACGCTTATAAGTTACAGCACATCATTCTTGCATTTCTGTATCTATATTTTGTCATCTCTCTATCTGTTCATTCGTGTAACACCCTATTACATTTTCATGGATATCATAAATGATCAATGGTGATCTAAATCATGTTAAATTTTCATACATCTCTTAACTATATAGCTGTCAATATAATTATCAGGAATTGACTTTCTAGACATATAACTGTTTTGGATGTTATACTTTGTTTCACTTTTTACAAGTCAACTATAAAGATTTTCTATTAAATGTACATTGTGTCAATTGGCTGTATCTTACTATTTACTGTGATGGATGTGATACATTAGAAAAATACACTTTTGTGAAGTCTGCACAAAAAATCTGTTAAAAGATGTGTGTAGTCTGATGTCATGTGCATTCTATGGTGGTTTCGCTCTACTGCAGTAAAAGTAGGTTCAAAAAATGTCATTGTTGAAGAGCTAATAAAAGATGTTTGTAAAGTTCTACGTTTGCATTAATCATTAATTTACCTATTAACATTGTCTTTACTCCAGATTGATTATGTGTTATTGTGACCAGTGTCAGTCCTCAAACTGGTTGTTGAATAACACAACTTTATAGCTTATCGTGCTACAATCTCCATTCATGATCTTTTCATTCCTATATCTTGCATTTTGTCAAATTGGGTAACTGGAAGTTGTTGATGCAATGTGTTGAGCCTTTGAAATGTGACAAAGATAGCAGCCTTTATCAGCACCCAGCCGCATACATTTTTCTTTTGAATAATTATTCATGAAGCTATCAGGCAAATATTCAAAGGATAAGAATATATTCTGAGGCCTAATACTGTCCATTTTACACTAACTTGTTCTGTTTTCTAACAAAATGAATGTTCCTGTAACCATATTAGCAAATAGAATAACAATGATTCAATCTAAGAACAGTCAGTCAGTCATATGTGGAGAAATGCTACTTTTGTTGATTGAGCTTGATTGGTCTTCCCATAATAAATCTTGCAATATGTTTCTGGTGGATTGGAAGAGATAACCTCTTGCTCTTTTAGCAAAAAAACACTTTGACTTCATAGCGGTAATAATGAGTAATTTAAAGATTCTGCTGACAGGCCAGCAGCCATTTCCTCAGTTGGATTCAGGAATAAATTCCCAATTAGTCAAATTCAAGGAGTAAAATATTGTAGTGTCAGCAGGAGAAACACACTACGCCTTTTCCTCTCACGTTATGTCCAATGATCAGGATTATATTAAGGAATTGGATTGGCCCTTATTCAATATAAAACCAACTGGATCTTCAACTACATGCCTCACAAGCACATTTGTATCTGATCACATATTCCCCTAAATTCAATTGAAATTCATATTTGATGCATCAAACTAATGTGATCCAGTGATGTGCAATGGCAGCTAAATTTAAAAATGCTTTTTAAAATCAGTGTTTGCGAGTTTTCCTCAAACTGATTTATCCCGAATCTACTTTAATTGAGGGTGAGGAATTCTGAAGTGTGCATGTACCTTGGACTTATTTCTGTGTCTTGGGTGATTGTTTCAAAAATCCTCTGGTTTAACAGACAATATGAAATGACTTCAGTAGTAATTTATATATTGAACATTCATGAATAACTTATCAATTGTTTTTTATGAACTGAATTAAGGTACAAATCTATATTGTATGATTCAATCTGTAGATAGCAATAAATTCTGCAAACCATCCTTCAACTTATTTTGCTATGCAATTTTATAGCTTCAAAATGTAAATGGACATGATCAATGAAAATGAACATTAGTATATTCTGTGAAGCACTTTGAGACGTCTCAAAGACGTGATACGGTACTAGTATCAAATGCAAGGATTATTATTTTTATTTCATTTCTAATATTTCCATAGTTAGATGCTTAATTAAAGGTTTACATGTGTTTTCATCCCTAGGTGAGTTCATGTAAATCTATATTGAGTATAGCACGATCCTTTGTCTTTCGGTGATAATTAACTGATGGGTGAAAATTATTCGCTCCACTCACCTAGTGATGAAACAATGATTAATTATTTTCAGTGAAAATGTCAATGACTGTTTTTCATCTTGTCATATAATTTCCTATTAAATCGAAAAATCAGTAAACTTTGTTTTTTTTCTCTCTTGAAATTCCACATAGTAAAACAATGCGCTGACCTAATCATTATTGATTTGTAATGCTTTCGTTGGCCCTTTTTTTAAACCAGTGCAGTAAACTGGTAATGATCTGCAGTTGCCTTGTCAATTGATTGAGGTAGATCTAAAATGTTCAGAGCTAGCAGATGATTTATCTCCTTGTTCCTTCCTTTTAACAATCCATTTTTAATTCCCATTGCTTCTGGAGATGAGTGAACTTAAGAATAATAAAACCTGTAACTTTCAGACTAAATATTTCATTGTGTTCCTCTTACCGGCTTAGAACTTACACTACAAAGGTTTTTTCATAACCTTTAACAAATGTGAACATACATAAATGTATAATCTATCATTGCTAGTATGTGCTTAAAAATCTGGTGTGATTCATGCACAATTATTTAGGCTTAGTGTGTGAATTTTTTTATACCAATAAAAATAGATTTCTAAATAATACCAACCAAGTAGATTGTAGAGGATACTGCATTTGAAAATGTTGGTAAGACCTTATTGCCTATAGTGACCTTTCCAAATTTGCATCCCCCAGAGGATCGAGTTCAAAATCCTCGCTTTCAAGGCCCTCCATGGCCTTGCTCCTTCGTATCTCCATGACCTGCTTACCCCATATCAACCTACCCACTCAGCAGCCTCAGGCCTGCCCCACCAGCAGTAGTCAGGTCTTCAGCCTCTCTGCCCCCACCCTTTGGAACTCCATTCCAGTTCCTCCTCCTCGCCCCCTCCCTTATTTCCGTCAAGGCAATCTCAAAACCCTCCTCTTCGACCACATCTTTTGGCATCCTTGTACCCCTACCTTCCCTGCCGTCCACCCCCGATCCCAAACCCCAGCTTGGGTCCAAATCCCTGACTGTCCAGTGCCTTGGGCTGTTCTCCCAATGTGAAAAGCACTATGCAAATGTAATTTGTTGTTGTTGAGGACACCTCAATAACATGAGCAAAATAGGCAGGTCCTTAATAGCAGGTTTCCATCCATTGTTATTTCTCAGTAACCTACTAGAAACCACAACACTGATTATACTGCAGTATCATCATGTGATGCTGCTATTCTTTGGGTCAAACATCATCAATTACTGCTCCATCCTCAAACCAATGACATTTCCAGACAGCTAATCTTCCTGATGCTACACGCAAACCTACACAGGAATTGGTCCAGTTCTTAGAAATAATACTGAAAGTATCGAACGCATCAGGTACATGTTAGTATTATCAAGTCATTGGTTCAAGAAAATACTTTTGATGTAAGATATATTATATTGCTGTGCACAATTGACTGCCGCATTTCACCCACAAATATACAGTCAATTCACTTTACAGTATATTCTGTGAAGCACTTTGAGAAGTCTAGAAGATGTGAAAAGTGCTATATCAAATGCAAGGATTATTAAGATTGCTGCTTTCATTCTGTTAAGCTGCTGTATTGACACAATAATCTCCTGCATTTAGACTACACTAAGTCCCAAACTGAGTAAAATATTAATTTATGCAACTAAACCCTGAGGTGAAATTACTGTTTTGTAATTGATTCCTCAGTATCCATTTTAGATATTAAATTATTTTATTAAATTCAGAAATGAAATTTGATTTGCCCGACTTATTGAACAATATCTAGGTTTTAAAAGCATTCAGCATCAAATCCAGAATGGCTTGCAGTCCTCAGCAATTGTTACAGAAGTGCCACCATAAAACCACTGAAAACAGTGAGCTGTTATTGTTCGAGAAAAACACTGACAAATTGCAAACCCATCAAAATGAACAGACCATTTCCTTTTGTGTAGTCTTACACAAAAAAAGGCTGTATTTTTTAAAACAAAAAAGGTGATCAAAAGGTGACCACCTGTTGAAAAATAACTAGTACAGTAACTTTGGCTGTAGCATGAATCTTTCAGAGTTCAGCTGCAAAATATACCTCTGCCATGGATAAAATATAGAAGCTAATTGCAATTACATAGTAAAGTGCAAGATAACAATACTGCAAATATCACTTAAATAAGCTACATTTACCACTTCTGTGTAAAGGTTTATACCAGCCCTGGTCATTGAAATGAGAAATGGAGTCCTGTAGCTCAGTGGTTAGAGCACTCGCTTTGCAAGCGAGAGACCTGAGTTCAATTCCAGGCAGAGGGCAAAACCTTGGGCAAGTTTCCTTACTCCACACTCCTAATAATAATCCCTCCAAAAAAACAATAATAAAATTGGTCATTTACAATCCATGACTGTTTGTGGGACACTGCTGTGCGCAATTGACTGCCGCGTTCGCCCACAAATATACAGTCAATTCACTTTACAGTATATTCTGTGAAGCGCTTTGGGACGTCCTCCCGACGTGAAAAGCGCTATATCAAATGCAAGGATTATTATTATTATAAATTGTTTTGTATTTTCTGTGGGCAGGGTGCAATTCAACATTTGTGGTTGTAACTACAGTACTGGGTTCACAATTGGTGCAAAACTCAAGACAAAATGACAATAACAGTGCAGCAATCTTCGATGCTCTTCTGACTCAATAACAGTCCAAAGCATATTTCCTTGCATTCCATTCTCACCCAACCTAGCAGAACAAACCCATTTGGATATCCCATTTTCTTTCTTTTGTGAGGATACATTCTGTTGAACAAGTCATAATTGGAGACTTCTATGTTTCCGACATGCTTCATGTGCAGTTGACAGGAGTAAAGAAGTTTTCTGTGTGTCAAGTTATTGAAAGTCACACTGTGCAGCTCCTGTAAATTTCACATTGGAACAGGCAAAATTATCAGGAGCAGGTTAGTTGTTAGTTAGTTGGTTTGAGTATAAAGAGTGAAACAAACCCTTTGCCCAAGAGTGCAGAAAATCCTCACCTTTGCTATTGCAGGGATTCCATAATCCACTTGGAAGTATTGTTACTACTGAAGTACAATCTTTTGTGATACAAGTACTGTATATCTCAATTTAAAAAATTAAACAAATCTTTTGACGATTTTTTCCAGCAGTGATTTTCACATTTCAAACATGTGGTGCACCAGTTGTATCCCTTCCAGACATTTTCACCATGCTGCAAAAGCTACTTTAATACTAAAGCCATTTTTATTATTTAATTCATAACATTGAAAACAAAAACAAATTTAAATTATGCTTTATGTTGTGGCTGGTCTTAGTTGAATGTGCAAAGGCTGGAATAAATCATTTTGGGGAGGATAAACGGCCTATTTCCGTAATATTTACAGTAGTATCAACTCATTTTATTTGTGTAAATAAAATGGATATCTAGCATTTCTAGGTTCCGTTTCAGATTTCATGTCTTTGCTGTTTTCCTTTTATTCCTACATGTGATTTCATGTGTTTTCAAGCCATTAAAAATCATACACAGACATTATATCCAAGTTGTTTAATAAAGAAATACATTTCCAACTACTACAGTGCGCAAGTTTATGCTTTAGTGAATGAAATATTAAATAGAGGAGAAATCTAAAGCAGAAATCTTGTAGCAAATAATATTCATGGCACAAGAGAATTAACGTTTGAAAAGCAAAGACTTGTATATTCTTTTTAATGAAATGAGTATTTAACATGCAACAGTTGTGCCACGGTTAAGATAGTGGGGATCAGTTTCAGCGACTGGAACTCTTTATAAGACAACTGTGAGGAAGACACTCATAAATTGATTTATACAAAGTTAGCTGCATTTAAATATATTGCAATTACAACCATACTAATGGCTCAAATAGGCATCAGCTCAGTTAAGCAGTTCCAAATATGTAATAGGGACTTTTCCTCTCTGATTTCCTCTTTCACCCATCAACCAATCAGAATCCATTCCTGGCAGACTGTAAACTGTTATTACCTAAAACAAAAGTAAGATCTATTATTAGTATGTGAGGAAGACAATCGAAAGAGCGAGAGAGATGTACAAAACAATTGCAACAAGTGATTTTAATTACTTATAGAGCTTGAAGAATTTTTGACATAAGATGCTATAACAGTGCAAGTTCTCCCTTCCTGCACCTATATTTACCCATCATACATACTGGAATAAATGTTTCATCTGGAAACATTGCATTGAAAGAGCTTTATTCAAGACATCAAGCCAGTCATAAAGAAACAGCTAATGAAACAGTAGATTTAACTGCACTGAGGATAAGGAACATCTGATGAATTTTGTATGGCAAATTATGGCACAATTTGAAATTCCACGTTCGGCTCAATTTCCACTTTTTGAAATAAAAATGTATTAGTAATCGCACTGAATTTATCCATCCATAATTCCACCCTTTCCCACTGAACATAAGCAGGTGTGGGAGCAGTTGAGGTACAACAGTCGTTTTTTTTAAAAAAACAAATGGAAAGTTAACGTCTTGGTAGATGTACACAAGTCTAATTTTCCAACTACTTCTCTTAGGATCTGATTATTTTCTTTGGCCAGACCATGCTTACAGGTAATTGTTCAAGTGTAGAAACACAGCCAATTTATGCACAACAACAAGCAGCCAAGAAGTGAATGACCAATTTAACTGGACCATTTTTGGCCAGGATTCTCAGGGAAACTCCCTTCTCTTCAAATAATGGGATCTTTACGTCCAATAAACAGGCAAATATAACCTTGGTTTAATGCATCATTGGAAGGAAGGCATCCTCAGCACTACATTTGAGTGGCTGCCTAGACCATGATCCAAAGTACCAATGTGGGGTTTGAACCTACAAACATCTGACCTGGAAGTGAGAGTACTACTAGACTTTTTTCTGGACAAGTAGGAATTTTTTTAAAAATAAAAAGTTTCAAGAGAAAGCAGATTTATAAATATAAGCAATAATTACTCACCTCATCTGCTAGAAGTGACAATTCACTACTATCTGCAGCATCATAATCATAGAGAACCCGAGCCTTTCTGGTGCCACTAGGTGGCACTTTATATTCACTGAAACTGGCTGTACCCACTGAACCAGTTGCTGTTGGTAATGAAGATACAGGAAAAGAGGGCACATTTACAGGTAGAAGTGGAGCTGAGGATGTCTGATTGTTGTTGGAAGAAAACGTAGTTGGAAAACTAGAAAATAAAATGATAAATATGAATACAGAATATGTTTAGGGATACCACAAATGCTCATCTCCACTAATAAGCTGTAGTTCACAGAGACTTCTCAGTTACAAACAGATGGAACTGTAGATAGATGAACAGTGGATCTTGGGCACTGATAGATTTTATATTTAAAATGAATATTCATAATTTTACATGTCTAACCTCATAAACAGACCAGACAATAAAGATGTAAAGGATAAAATGCATATCTAACTCATGGCCCTGACCATTACAACATGCTACACATCAGAAAGGCTTTTGACTAATGGACCTCATCATGTCACTTATAAACATCCTCAGCCCTAAACTGGAGTCCGACCAACTAAAACCGTGCTATCGAAAACTATCAGGCAAGCTTTCCCGCTGCTTGTCCAGCGAGGACCACCCTTAACCATTAGGGCTTTGGCTTGCAGGGTTAACAGAAGCTGAGTGGGAAGAATCTCTAACCCCAGTGATTGGTTAATGGCTACACATGACTAGGTTTTGTCATGTTTCCGAAATAAGTTTATTTAGAGACGCAATTTTAGCAAAATGAAAAAGGAAGTAAAGGAAGTTGCAAAAAGTAGAACAAATACAGGAAATAAACTGTAAGAGCATTGCTCAGAGGCTCTACGAGGACAAGGTCATTCTGTCTGAGTGAACTAAAGAAGTTGCATTACAGATCTGCACAAATGTGTATGGAAACTTCTATAAGCTTTCTTATATGTGTTTCAATCTAATCATCTATCAGGTAATGCAAACAATTTTTTATTGAAAACTTCTAGTACCTTCCCAGTTGTTTTTGTAAATCAACCATATACTGGTAACATTGTGCATAGTAGGTCATCTGAGCTTCAACAAAGTCATTCAGACAGCGAAGGTGATGGGCCTTTAAAAAACACAAAAACATCGTAAGAATCAGCTCTTCAATTTTTAATCAAATAGCAAGGGCAAACTTTAGGAAGCATGTTCTGTGGCCTTCAAGTGAAACAATAAATGTCCTGTCTGAAGAGCTGGCATTCAGAGCTTTCACTAATGGACATCAGCAGACAACAGATTAGACTCTTATTGCTCAATGAAACAGCAATACAGTAGAGCTAGCGAGAAAAAGGAAGATCTTACATGTGTACTGCTGATTCCTTCAAGTAAAAGTCTTGTGATCTCTGCTTGGCGGTCAAACTCACTCTGTGTGAATCGCATTTCCCCTTCAGCCTGTGTAAGAAGGGAGACATTTCAGAAATATTGTTGTTTCAATATTTGAAATATAAGGATACTATGCTATTTATCTGAAAGAAAAACACTTTGGGGCCTGTTCAAAGCATTTACCAATGAATCATTCAAAATATTTTTCACTTGCAAAAAAGATCTTAAGCCAGAATTAAATAGTTCAATTACACTCTTTAAACAAACAAAATAATTAGTTTGTTATGAATGATACATACATATAAAACAGAGGAAAAGCATCTTGGGTCAAGGTCTCTTTAAGAGCTTGGTTCTCTCTGGGATCTCAAGACAGTTTGCTCACTCAGCTGTTCACAGGCTTATTACCCTGAACCTTAAAACATTTAATGCAAGTGGATAGCAGCACATTTTGTTATTCGGACTACTTCCGTTTTCAGAACAGTATTTGAGGTGAGCTAAATTAGTTGTATCTACATTTAATCTCAAAATGTAAGCTATTGTAAGTTTAAAGTCAAATGTAAGTACATTTAGAATTTTGGAGCTGAAAGCCTAAAAAATACAATTGAATTGTTGTGACCCTACAAAAGACCCGATAAACTGGATGCATACATAAAGGGACTAGACGGGTACAGGATAGGTGATTGGAGGGTTGGAAGTTCATGTGGAGAATAAAGCCAGCACATACTGTATGGAATGAATGGCCTGTTTCTGTGCTGTATCATTCTCTGTAATTGTATTAATACTCAAAAGAGGATTAGAACCCAAAGTGCATGCATAGCAAAATTTGATTTGAGCTAAAGTGTACACTAATAATAATGATGACTAATAATACAGTATTGACAAAAATAGAAAACAGTATAAAGAGGAAATAGTTTAGAATTCTAATTTCTGAGCTTCAACTGAATTTCAGATAAGTGTTTGTGGACAAAGTAAGCATAATGCAAAATTTGTGTCAAACACTAGTAAAACCAACACCACTCATTACACTATAAAGTGAATGGATGAACTAATGTTTTTTTAAAAAAACTTATCACGCATAAACGTAATGCAAGCTATTAGTGTGGTAGGACACAAGCTCATATTTTTTGCTCCCCACAGCAAATTTCCAAATTTGGGGAGTTGTGGCACTTTTCTACAGGGAACAGTCAAGCTATGCCGATCGCATGCAAACCTATTTGGGTGAGGCTGAAGATTACCATTGGCAGAAGTCTCAGAGCAGCTCACATAAAAACGGGAAGTGTGGAAGAGCCTCATACCTATAATCCAAAGGCAAGGATCTCAGACTTGTGATATATAGTGTGCTTCACTCATTACAATTAAAAAGGGAACCTGTTCACATGCAGAAAACAGCAACTGGAACATCTTTTCACTAAAATAGCACAACATTTTTGATAAACTATGAGAATATTAGATTATCATATTTTTAAACAAATTAAACTTTACTGAACTCAATTAACATGCCCTGAACATCATAGAGGTTTTAAATTGCATACTACCAACATTTACTGTATACTTACTGTTTCCAACTCTTGTGCCCATAGCTGGTAAGCATTTAAACAAACAACAAAGTCACTCACAAGATTTTTTTTTAGAATATACAGATTGTATACAGATTTAATACATTTCAAGTTACTAAACAACGTGAAGCCACCATGATAGTGATGTGTGCCCATGATGACAAAAAGCATTCTTGAATAAACTGCTGCAGGCCATTCAGCATATAAATCTGAATGATTTCAACACTAAAACAAATTCAATTTCATACCATGCTTAAAACATGGTTTGGAGCAGGATTACATTTTCTATTCTATAATGGCATTCATCACTGCCTTCAGCTGTGAGGACGAGTTTGAACAATAAGCCATCATTGCTTGCCCCATAAGCTGAGAGGAAGGGCACTTCTGCAGGGTTGGACCAATTTCCTCTGAGGCAGCCAACAAAAAAATTCATAATAAAATAATAATAATTGCTATAACACCTTTCACGTCGGGAGGACATCCCAAAGCGCTCCACAGGATTTACTGTGAAGTGGAGTGACTGTGTATTTGTGGTTGAATGCGGCAGCCTATTCGCACACAGCAATGTCTCACAAACAGCCATGAAACGATTGGCCCATTTTATTTGCAGGATTTCTGGCCAGGACATCGGAAAAAACTCCCTTCTCTTTTCAAACGGAGGCATTGGATTTTTAACATCTTCCTGAACAGTCAGGCAGGACCTCGCTTTAACGTTACATCCAAAAGAAAGCCACCTCCAACAATGTTACGCACTCCCAGCACTGCACTGGAGCATCAACTTAGACTTTGTGATTTCAAGTCCCGACATGGGGCTTGAACCCACAACCTTCTGACTCAGAGGCGAGAGTGCTAACACTAAGCCAGCCCGATACGCAATTTGGCCACAAACTGGCAAAACTACTCAGAGTAACAAAGCCAAAGCCAGCATAACTATCACAATGGGGATTTCGCTCTACAATCAGCAGTAGTAGACAAAGGTCATTGTATGTTATTAAACTATTCTATATGATATTTATGGCATAACCTTCAAGTGTCAAAGATAAAAGCAGGCACTGTCATCAAAGGAATGGATTTGATATCAATCCATTCAATTTTCAAGAATTCCTGAATTGGTGTCCAGAAATCAAAGCAAATTTTGGACCAATTCATCACTGTATGAGACACTAAATTACAGTGTCATTAAGATCCTTAATAATGAATCAATCACATAAATTGAGACTCTTTCTAATAACTGGAAATATATCACACAGACTATGGGAATTCTGATGCAATGTAAATGTACTTCTAGAACGGAAATTCTAGGAGTGGATAAGAATTCTAAAGGGATTCTTATTAAAGAATCCCATTAAAAGTACTGCATATTAAGCCATCCTATCAATTATCTCAGCTAACCAATGTAGTGAGGAACCTACCATTAATTATTACAAAAGTAATTAAATAGAAGTATTAGCAGTGAGATTTGCTCGCGATTGTTCTAAACTAGAACGTGGCAAAACAGAATTGCATCATGAAACTATATATTCTGAACTGGATCAAAATATGTCTTTTGATTGAGATTCCGTAGCAAGTAGGCTGCCCTAACACTGCACCATAGAATGACAGGATATATAGAAAGGTTTTATTTCAACAGGCTGTTGCCCTACAATATATAGTGAGCAAAAGCCACTATCTCACAAGTTATGTGGGGGGGCGGAGGAGAAATAGAAAACATTCAGAAACTCAAGATCAAATAAAGTTTTAGTTTACTCAAAGGTACTTAGTAGGATTGCCTACTTCGAGAATGTTTGGAAATAAACCTTTGAACTGTTAGAAAAACATTTTAAACTTGAATGGGTTATTCAGCATTGAATGGGTAACACAAACCTATACAACAGTTTCAGATATGGTTCAATGCCAGAAATGGTGATGGAATAAACACAATAAAAACAGAAATACCCACTCTTGCCATCACACGGTGATTACTCAATGGATACCCAGATAGTGAAGTAATTAGACAACAGGATTAAAACAAAAAGTGAATTTGTTTATCATCAGAGATTTTATGCAGCTTGTTTTTCCACCATCTCCTAAAACACTTGTTAAAAATTGGCTCAACACCAAAGTCTAGTTCACCATGCAGTGAATATTTAGCTTAAACTCTCTATTTTAGCATATTCCATTACCTGGGGCATTATAAAGAGCCATTCTATAATTGATGTATATTTTCTGCAACCACATATACATAATCTCTTCCCTAATAGAAAGCCAGACAGAAAAGTTAAATTACAGTATCAAGTCCAGAGGAAGGGCAAAAGAAATCAAGATAAGTTATGTTCAATGTTCTGCTTTTGCAATTAGCTGCTTTGTTTAAGCAGTTTACTTAAGGTAACAAGTATAAACTTGTCTTGGGAGAAACACCTAACTGTAATAGCAAGAGTAAGCATTCAAGTATAAAAAGAGAACACACAAGGCCAACAAACCTTCAGCCATTTTACATGCAGCAAGTTGAGCATGTAAGAGAAATTTACCATAAAGCTGTCTCCTTCAACTTGAGAAGTGTTTAGTTGCTAAAGCATTCAGATAAAGTAGACAAGGACAAGACATTTTTATTAGACAAATTTGAAGNAAAAAACATAATAAGTTAACTTTAAAGCTGAATACCAACAGACTGTATAATTTACAGTATGCATTGATCAGCAATGGAACCAAAGGCCTCAAATAAAGTGTATAGATATTCTAGATATGCTGCTTTGCATATGCTGTGCCTACTTTCAGCATCTCTTTTATGGGATATCAATCCAGGAAGCATTCAATATTCTTAACATCACAAATAAACACTCCCTGTAGATTTACAAAACAATTCCAACAAAGGCATTGTACAATGTAAATTGCTGCGGTTGAACAATTCTTCTACATCATCCAATGAAGTTTCTGGTATCAGTATAAATTCTTTTTGACCCATTCATTGAGACCAAGAAAGCAGAATGAAGTCAACTTCCAGACCTTGTCGAGAAATACAGATCTAGTCCACAATGGGCCATATTGCACACAATATTCACAATTATCCACAATAGCACAGTTGAGGTCAAGATTTCATCAATGTAAACTACTGTATTAATATTAAATGTACCGTAGTGACTTCCCTCACCCCACTACAAAGTATCAGGTTAATGAAGTGCAAATTGGTGCCTTTTAATTGATAGATGTGTAGTTTAACAAACAATCTCCATGCAATGAAACACACTCTTTGCTTAATGAAAGCTTTGAAGAAATATGATTTTTCTCTTTTTGCAACTTCCCTATGATTAATTCCCATCTTCATCCGTCTCATGACAAGATACCTCTGTCACTAAGGAACAGGCAGATGATTTGAGTAAAGATTGTCACCATATCCCCTGTAACCAATTGTCAAGAGGCAACAATAACAACTTGCGCAACTACCCTCCAAGTAGGGTAGCGTCTCAGAGTGCTTAAAAGGCACTAGTGGACTGTCCAGTCATGATATTCCTCCTTCGGGGAGCAAGCGCCACATCAAGACATGAATGAAGTGAGATTCATCCCAGAACACAAAGCTTCAGTGTTCCAAAGTTCACCTTCACAGACTGCAGTTTCCAATTTATTGCATCCCACACCTCAGCTAGAATTTATTGCCACTCCTGGGAGTCGTGTCCTGCATAAGGCCACTTCAGTGTTACGACGATACAACTTGGTGCAGTTCCTTGTATTAGAACCAGAAGATTTGGACTTAACAGGACATCAAATACCAAATAGCACTACTTAATTATGGCTTTTCCTCCATATGTAGAGAGTACTTGGAACAAAATTTATTCTTTAATTTCCCCTTTAACATTGATTCCTCAAGATCATATCAAGCACTCAATATACAAACAAACAACATGGGATGAAGTTCAGCTGTAATGTGCCTCACTTACTGTTGATCGAGCATCTGCTACCTTTGCCTTCTTCACTCTTGCTTTTGCTGCATCTAAATCCAATCTTTTAATCTGCAGGAGCCTGCGTTCTTTCTGAAAAATTTCAATTCTGAGCATTAGTTCATTCACCTATTAGTTATTAACAATTCAAAGTCTTAATGACTGAAATGCTCCAATGTACAAAGATGTTACAGCACAATATACTTCTTCCAATAACTAATACTATTCTTTATTAAATAATATTATCGGTTAGCAGCAATGGTAAAGTGACATCCAGAATGTTTTTCACTCACACCCCAGGTATCAGACCTGATGCTAAACAACCAAGTGGCTTGTCAGAAAGTATGATCTCAATCACTTAATTCAATAGTGACAAACATAATAATAATAATCTTTGCATTTGATATAGTGGGTTGAGACGTCTTAAAGCTCTTCACAGAATATATTGTAAAGTAGATTGACTGTGTATTTTGTGGGCTCAGGATGACATTTCTCTGCTCTATGATGATACATGACAACAAATGGTAGGACAAAAGGTTGACGCCACAATCTATCGGTAGTGTTATGGATTTGAGAAAAAGTCTGAATGTTCCCCCAACCATTTGAATAGTAGCTTGATTTGGCTCAGTAGGGTCTGGGGCAGGGTTGCCCTTCATTTGTTTTCGGATCTCCATCAGAATACAACAATTGTAGGTAGTTCATTGGATAGACTATTTTATGGAATTACTTACAGAAATTGTTCTGTAGTCTCCCTCCAGGAAGTTCCTAAGGGGCGTCAAAAAGCTGATAGCTGATGTTTGTACAAGTTCTCTCTCTGCTACACCAATTCGCTTTTCAGTTTCTCCGCATTTAATAAGAGAGTTGCCTGTCAAAAGAAAGATAGTCAAATTAAATCAGACTTTATTTGCAGAACTTCGACAGCTTTTAATCTGATTTATGTTTCTCTACAATTCACCACGGTACCAACTAGAATTGTACTGATTCAGGACTGAATTGGACAGTGGAATGTCACCTGAAATTATCCAACAGTATTACAGTGGTATGTATCGCCTTTTTTACAAAATGTTTAAGTATCGGTTTGGATATTAGAATGGAGGTTTCCCCAGCAAGCGTTTATTTCCAAGCAAAATTACACTGACCTTGTATTAGTTAAAAAGATTACATACCCAGCAATTTGAGCCATTACCTTGCCATGTACTAATTAAAGACATTCTCCATTGGCAAGGTGTAACAAACAATGTTGCTGCATAGGCACAATGATGCTTTATGGCAGTGCTCATAAAAAGAACAAAGGTTTTCACAGGATTGAAATGAAATTCACATTTTTAAAATAGCCACAATCAAAAAATTGCAATTCTCATATGGCAAAGGCTTTCTTGCTTTGAGACACTAAACTGCTTTAAGAGGATCCAATATCACCAGAGATATTATTATTCCCAGTTAAGTGCTCTTATTTTCTTACCATATGCGGTTCCAGGACCAAAATCATTTCCAGCATCAATCATATACTGTCCCAATAGTTCATGGTTATTCATTCGAGGCGGTGCTTTTCGATCCAGTTTCTCATACACATATTCTTCTATTCTAGTATCTACACATGAAAGGAGAAGCAAATAAATTTGATTAAGCAATTATGCACTAATAGATCACAAGACCTAACAAGGCTTGCTTTAACTTCCTTTAGCTGAAAGGTCACAGTATAAATATTTCATTTAATCTCAAGTCACGACTAAGAATTATGTGAGACTTGCCTTGAGTGAATGTGCAGCAACTGTACAATTTCAGAATTAAACTAACAAGCATTCACACTGATTTACCAACAATTGTTTAGCTGCAATGTAATTGCCTTCCTGGAAAATATTTGTTGCACATGTGTAGAATATGGACACAACAGTCCAGGCATCATTTTGACGGGTATTCATGTGCAGAGTTTGAAAGTAGCAAGGAAATTATAGTTTGGACTCCCGAGTCGATACAAACTATCAGGTATACAAAACATCAACATGAGATTGTGCAATAAGCTGCCGCGTTTCGGACACAGAATAGTCAATCCACTTTACAGTATATCTTGTGAAGTGCTTTGAGACATCTCAGTGACGCGATAAGGCGCTATATTAAATAAAATGATTATTTTTATTAGATATGATTATACTATATACAGTACTACTGTTGTATTACTCTGTTTCATTTGTTGATTATTAGTCACTAACACTTTTGCCACTGGGTCAGAAGATTGTGGGATCAAGCCCCAAATATACATTTCAACTTAAAGAGGTGAATTTTTCTGTATCTTCCCAATCATAGTTGCTGTTAATTCAGTAAAATACAAATGTTACTGTACCCAAAAAATACTCACACAACATACAAAATATAATCTTACTTGGGTTTGGCTGCAACAAAACTTCTGTTTGTTTCATTATTTTCTCAGTCCACTGTTTGGTGTCTTCCCCTTTGCTGAGTAGATTTTCGAGGTGTGCATCCAACTCTGTCTTTTCAGCTTGACCAAACTTCTCCTCTGTAAACTGAATCAGTCAAATGACACAGGTGTAAATTGATTCCAAATTAAACATTAGAAAAATAATGTTCATTTCAAGACATCACAATCTCAACACATCATTCTCATCTCTTCTTGTCTACATCTCCCAAGGAAGCAGCATCACTACAACAAGCTCAAATAAATCAGTAACAGGCAAGTCTAACCCTTCAACCTGAATGTAATGGATGCATTCATAGTGCATTATGGAAGCCTAATGCAGGATATCTACCACTAGAAGTTCGTAGGAACCAATAGTACAAATCCCTCACTGTACAGCACTGTCCATATTCTACACATGTGTAATTGTGTATTGTATCCGGAATATAAAATAATCCCATTTGAAATCCAATGCAACTAAAGGGATGTTCTGTTTAATCATATCCTCAGTTATTATGGTCGTGCACATATAAAGAGATGAGATGGTTATACATGCCTGTACACAAATATATAATTTGCCTTGCTAAAACTTCCAATTTATATTATTATTTACTATTATTACTACAAATATATCTTGAGCATTCTTTTGACTCTTTGAATGCCACTGGCGCTGGATAGAATATAGCATTTCAGACCCGAGCTGGGGTGGGGGGGAGAAGGGAGGGGAAGGGGAGGGTGGCCGATGGCATGGTCGAAGAGGAGGGTCTTGAGGCAGGACTTGAAGGAGGCACTTACATACGGTCCCTTTCCAATTTTTGTTTTTAAAACTCTTGGAAGCCAGATTACAGTAATAGCTGTAGGAAAGGCAAGTTGCAGGCCAGCTAAGAGGATTCCTCCCTCCCTCCCTCCCTCCCTCCCTGAAGGCATCACTTAATTGTTGAGCCAGTTGCACAAGAATCGTTCAGTTCCTTGCAACTATTATTCACGTGTGAGCATTGAGTCAGTTGTCAAAAGAGTCCCTACACACAGTAAGTAAGTCGGAGCTGGAACTTGCGCATCCGCATCGGAAGTCCACACCCAGCCCGGGGGGGGTCTGTGAGCGTCGGATCAGGGACCAGGAATCCCGGAGAACATCCCCAACCCCCGGGCCCCAGCCCCAGGGGGCAACGAGGACAGCTGCAGCACATCCACTGCCGTCTTGGCTGGAGAGCGATCGGACAGAAAACTCCACGGCTCGGCCTCTCGAAGTGGGAGGGGAGGAGGGGGAGAGGGAGGGGGAGAGGGAGGGAGGGGCTGTCAGGAAGCGGCTGTCACGGAACAACACATGACTCCGGCCGCCAGCTGATCGGCATCAAAGAGGGGAGAAGAAAAGAAAGAGAGAGCGCGAGAGAGGCAAAGGCCGCGACTTGAACCTCTCCCCCCACCCGTCACCCCAAAGGCCGAATCCCCCCGTCCGTTGCTGCGACACCGCCTTCCTCCCGGCGGGCGGGCGGGCGGACGGGCCGCCGTAACCCGAGGCCCAACCGCCCGAACTGCTCGCCGCCTTTCCTGCCCGTCAAACCTTGGCCCTCCACGGCCTCGTTTCGCGATGGCGCCGGGTCCCCGACCCGCCCCGACCCGCCACCGCAAGGCCTCTCTCTCTCTCTCTCTCCCCTCCCACCCCCACACACCGAGCGGGCGAGGCGACACGTCCCGGTCGGTTAGTCAGTAAACCCCCCCCTCACACTCCGCCCACCCCACCCCCCGCATTTTACCTGAACTGCGCGGCTGAGGAAAGTGCCGGCATCGGCCGCGAGTTTTTTCACGTTAAAGTCCATGTTCCCGGACATGGAAGAAGTGAAGAGAGCAGAGCTCGAGCCCCGACCCCCGGCCCGCACCGGAAGCTCCCGCCCCGGAAGCTCCCCCTCCCCAGCCAATCAGCGCCGCGCTCGTCACAGCCACCGGCACTTCACGCCGAGGCGCTTTGGGTGAAGAATGGCCTTTTTTTTCACCCATTCCCCCACCATTCCCTCCCCCACCCCAACCCCCACCATTCCCCACCCCCCACCCCAACCCCCACCATTCCCCACCCCCCACCCCCAACCCCCACCATTCCCTCCCCCACCCCAACCCCCACCATTCCCTCCCCCCACCCCAACCCCCACCATTCCCCACCCCCCACCCCAACCCCCACCATTCCCTCCCCCCACCCCAACCCCCCACCATTCCCTCCCCCCACCCCCCAGACACCCCATCCCCTTCATTCCCCACACCTCCATCCCTCACCCCATCCCATCCTCCACCCCAGCCCACCCCATTCCCCCCCCACCCCCCAGATAACCCATCCCCCCCCCACCCCCCCACCCCATTCCCCATCCTTCACCCCATCCCATCCCCCACCCCATTCCCTTCACCCCATCCCATCCCCCCACCCTCACCCCATCCCCCCAACCCATCCCGCCACTCCCCCCACCCCACCTCCCCATCCCCCCAACCCATCCCGCCACTCCCCCCACCCCACCTCCCCATCCCCCCAACCCATCCCGCCACTCCCCCCACCATATCAGCCCCACCCCACCCCATACGCCCCCACACCATCGCCCCCCCCCCATTCCCCCATCCCCATCCCTCACCCCCCTCCCACCCACCCCCACACCCCAAATAAAATATGTGTGAACTTTAAGCAGACACCTTTTTGGAACTTTTTAAAAAATATATATTTTTTGCTGATGGCAGTCTCAAGATTAGAAGCAACATACACCTAAGGTGGAGGGCACCACTGCCAAGTGCTGTGGCTTAAGTGTTCGCAATTGGAAGTGCCCATCCTGTTCAGGCCAAATAAATTATTTTGCCACAGTTGCCCCACTGTCGATATTTCCCAGTCACTGGATAAACAGGCGTGGGTGCAGTTTTTTTTTGATCTGAGACTGCAGAAATAGCCCTGTAAAGTAAACATTGAGCAAAAAAGTAAGAAAGGTTGACAGCAGTGGGAAAGTTGCTACACTTCATGCGGCAAACCACAACTGATGCTGACAACAGGAGAAAGAGCGAACGACTGCTCTCAACTCACACGTTTCACAATTTAGTAACTATTGTATTTGATAAATGCTAATTTTATTCACTGCCAGCGCAATGAGTTTCAGAATCTCACGCCACTATCACCCACTTCTGCAAGATTTATAAAAACAGTGCGAACTATTCATTGCTTTTATCTTCTGAAAGTATTCCTGTTCACCGTTCGAGGAGTGCAAATGTGTTGCAATATATGTTGCGTTGGATACATGATTCTAAATGCTGTTTGCCCACACACCTCTTTTTAATGGAAGTGCCAACTTCTATTAAATTAATTGCTAAAGCTATTAGTGTGCTTCTATGTTACTATGTTTCATTGAAATTTGGCTATCACAGCATGACAGTTCAACTCAACACTTCTTTCCTCGTTCATACCCCATGATACAAAATATTTTTAGTTTTTTACATTATAATTGGACAAACGTTTTGTGAGAAGGTTATCAAAGAATTGTTGGATTGATATACAGTATTTATTTTGCTCATGAAGAGCAGTGGAATGTGCCCCCGAGATTAATACGAACTGCTGCGTCCAGTCTCTAAGTGCTTAATGTCACTCTGCACATTGATTGAATCTCTTAATTATACATTTTAAAACTGTTCCTTCCTGTTTAGCTACAGGAAATAACCCCAGAATTACAATGCTTTCATTTCACATCAGAATGCTGAGTTAATTGAAGCCAACTCACCAGCTCTTAAAAAAAAGCTGCCATCCTGAGGTTAATGTCCATAGAAACGAAACCTAAACTTGCTGCCACTTCAGATTCTCCAAAGTGCTAGTCATTAACTCAGTCACTTTAGTTTGATATGAGATATTATGTTTTCAGAAACTGAAACACTAAAAAGCTTCAATTACGAGCAGATTAAAAAAATCAACAATTTCTGTGAAGCATGAAAGAATATGGCAATTTTGGTGATCAGGCAGATTCACCTTTTTAAATCATTTGATTTAATGCCTCAGTAGTTGGTGGTCTACATGCTGCCTGGAGGTGGTGCTTTTTCATCCCTTTTCATATTTTCATCTCCGAAGTGAAAAACCTGCAGTTTCTGTGTGCAACGAATAGGTGTCACTGTTATTCCTTTGCTTACCTCTCACTTCTACAAGTGCCTCTGTTTCTCATCTTCAGGGTGTGCCCTCATTCACTCATTGTTTAGATCATTATCACAAACTCATGACTCAGTTTGTGGTTCCAGTACATCTCGAGACACCACAGAAAGTTCTATATCCATAGCAAATTATTGAGTCATCTTTATTATGCATGAGCATCTTTCCGACCAGAAGTCCAGTTTAGTTTCACTGCAGATGAAAGCACTTTAACTCTGGAGCAGCAGGGTTATGATGTGTTGCTGTATAGATTAACTATAAAGTATAACTTGGTACAAAACAAATACTTTTAATTTAGCACAACATACAGAACTCCCTGCACATTAGCTGACAGTTAAACGAAGGAAAAGCATTTAGATATATTAAGCCAGAAGTATGTTTTTGATACTAAAGGACAGTTAAATTCTACCATTCTGTCCATAACCAAGACCGCTTGAGCCTGTGCAGACTCAATGGCCTTCTGTGCCGCAATTCTATAATTCTATGATTCTAACCTGGCAAATTGTTGAAATGCCTGAAAATCAAGCATGCCCCATCCTAATGTCAGTAGAAACAAGGTGCTGTGATAAAATGTATTACTGTTACTGGTTTGCATAAAATGTTTCCAGTAAGCAAACATCAGTACACAAAATCAGCTGTTCCCCTTTCCCCCTGGAAATACAGGTAATAGATTCCATTAAATTAGCAGGCAGTCCAAATTCTTTTTGCATTTTCTGAGTTTAGGCTTACTTTTGTGAACTGTGTTTTAATTTTAACCTCTCCTTTCTTCTGAACACATTTTATTAATCTCCGATCAATTAACTTAAAGGAAGATTAATAATTCAATGCAATAGGGAGAAAGGGATTTGTTTTATTAAAAAAATGAATTCAGTTGGTTAAAGCTATCCTGAGTGTGCTTCACTGTTCATTCTAGAAAATTAAAGTAAACTTTGGCAATGTTCATGAGTTCTCTTTAGCAAGTGTTTTCTTTTGCGACAATGGAAACAAGGCCAACTTAAACTATTTTATTTGCAAGTGAACAAAAGATGTTCAAACTGAATTGGACCACAGGTTGAAACCAATTCCTATGTTTCCAGGGAAAATAAAGTAGTGGTTAACTAAACACAGGACAGAATCTTTTCCCCTCTTAAGCAATAGTCTGAATTCTCATTCATCTCAATGTTTATTTGGTTCTCTAATTATTGAGCAGCATTTTCTTTTAAATTAATTGTCACAGTTTTGATGATCACAGTGACTTCAGGAATTCAGGTAAGTGACCACAAACAGCTACAAAGTGAATGCCTTATCATATCTAGGGGATTGTTGGTCAGGATACTGGGAAAAACTCCCTTCTCTTTTCAAATAGTGAGATGGGATATTTAATGTCCACCTGAATAGGCAGGTAGGATTTGGTTTAACATCTCATCTGAAGTACGGCACCTCCAACAATGAAGTGAACCCTTAGCATTCCTCCAAGCACTGCATTAGTCTGCCAGCCTCCACTATGTGATTTCAAAGTCCTGACATAGAGCTTGAACCTACAACTTTCTGACTCAGAGACAAGAGTGCTACCAACTGAGCCGGACTGATACATGTTTTCTCAGGAGAAGAAAATGTAATTCATTTTATTGTAAAATAAAGGTTCTGGGTTTGAATGCTAAGTTTAATCCTGGAGTGTATAATGTTATTATGCAGTTTGAAAAGTTAACAAGATGGTATAAATTAAACAAACACCAATGTAATCTGCTGATCATTATATTGTTTTATTAGCATATTATAAGTACACAATAAGAAGTCATGAAACCAATACTTTTTTATAAGGTGCCTTATTTATTGTGAAAAATTACTACATATGATATTCATATACGTATAGGGAGAGGGTAAGTTGGTTATGTGTTTGAAGCGTGAACGGCTAATAAAACAAATTGCATCTATATAGTGCCTTTTATGTCAGAAGAACGTCCCAAGACACTGAACAGTCGAGTTGGATCATGGTTATTTTCTCTTTGACCTTGATTCCGTCTTTGATCAGCGGCTATCTGTACAGCTTAATTATATGGTTTTCACTTCATTAAATGCATTCTGTTTCATTATTTGCACTATGTCAGCATTATGGGGAGGACAAATTTGCAGGGTTATGGGAAGAGAGTGGAGGAGTTGGCTTGAATTTGGATAGCTCTTTTCAAAGAGCTGGCACAAACACAATGGGCCAAATGGCCTCCTTCTGTGCTGTATAATTCTATGATTCCATGATTTTGTGCATCAATTCTTTACATTATTTCTTCATTTGGAGATATTCTTTTCTGACTCCTTCTTTTCATAGAACATGCAGAAACTCCAGCAATCAGACAAACTAGAATTACAGCACCCGCTACAATCAACATAATTCCTGCTATGTTAACACCATGAGGGTACTCAATTGGATCTCCAGGAAGCACAGGAGGCACAGGAGGCACAGGAGGTGCGAAAGGCAAAATTAAAGAAGCTCGTGCTAGATTTGACAATTCAGATGGTTGTTTGCTATTACCATGTGTAACGATACCAAAGTAGAGAGTTGTCTGATTTTGTATTTCTATATTCCTAGGAGTAAATTGAATTACTTCAGTGTTGCCATAAGGATGTGGACGTAACCGGGATAAATCAACCTCAATGGCACTTGAAAACTGATCCCGTAGCTCTGACAGGCTGTAACTCATCCTCAACTCATACCTGAATGCTAAAAATAAGATGCAGAATATTAAGTGATTGGAAGTATCGTAAGCTTTTACAAGTTTTATGGCAAAATTATACTTTTGAGTTGTCCTTTAAAAGTAAAAATGAGCAAATTTGGATGACAAATACTGTCGCTCTACTGCTCGCGCTATAAGTTCATTGCTGTAAACACATTCGTCGTAACGGTGCCTTGCAATTTTGGTTTAATTGCAGAATATATTTTTTACAACATTCATACACTCCATGAGCATATGGCCATGGAGTTGCTAAAAGATTTGCTGGACATATGTTTATGATGTGTGGGGCTCTTTAAAATACTTTGAGCTAAATTTGGAATTAAATATTTCTATGTGTTATTTTCTTTCCCATTTAAGTTTGTTTCATGAGAGAGTAACATATCAGCAATGCCCATGTTTCTGCCAATATCATACTTGAACCAACTACTAGAATTTGGACAGGATCAGTATAGATTGATTATTCTCCAATCTTCTTTCCTTGCTTTGCCTTTGTGAGAAATCACCCTAGTATTTATCACACAATGAGTAGAAAATTTATCTCTTCACTTCATTCCTTGAAAGAAAATGTATATTACAGTAACTGGAGTTCAGAAACAATTACCTGCTCCTTGATCCAAGTTATCTCCTGGGGCTGTCCATTCTAGATGAATTTCATCCTCAACAAATTTTGCTTTGAGGTCTGTAATTTTACAAGGCGGAAAGTCGATTGGTCCTCCAGCATTTCCAGAGAGTGAAATTGCTCCCCCTGATTTGGCTCTGCTGAAGCTTCCTATCTGAGGCTGAAGATCTCCCTCACCAACTGGAGGTTTTGTTGGATTTGCATGAATTTCGCCTACACAAAACAGAATTCATCTTTCAGATACAGACAACACAATATTACACAGTTAAAAAGTTCCACTCATCAATTCAAACTACAGTGAAACTCTAATAACTCTCCCTTGGGATAAGTCATCAACCACAAATAACTAGTCACTCGATCAATGTTTAGTACCATTTTCTATATATCCTGGTATGTACATGGCATAACTGCCTCTTCTCATCGCTATCTTCATAGTTCCCTCTTTTCCTTGTACGTGAACTTTAAGGTTGTATCTCCCAGTTCCACTAAAGTTTGTGAAATACCGAGAGTAAATACCATCATGGCTGATGATATCAGCACCTAAAGATAAGGAAAAAAGGAATTAAAAAATATACAGAATGATAACTTATTCCACAGATCAGTTGCTAGTGCTTACAGTGTATATCAAATGCAAGGATTATTATATTAAAATGTCCCCATTCAACTGATAGTGAGATGTGGAGCAAAACATTCAGGGGAAGATTTAATTTCAAATCTTACAATTCACCTTTTAAAAATTCTCTGAATTTCTGTAAATGTTAATGGGTTTTCCTGAGCCTCTGTTTGTCCAACATATTTATTATGTCTGTTGTTACAACATCTGCTCGCTTCATTTATGGTTTGCTGTCCTGTTAAGTGGCACTTGTGGCCATCAGACCCTTTTGTGGCAACTAAGATTTCCAAGGACTCGAACTGACTGAAGATACATGTAACAAGAACCAATTGGATTTCACTCTTTCTATCATCTATTAAAACAAATTTGTTCCAAAAAAATTATTAGAATTTCAATATGCAAATTAGTAACTATGTTGCTGTTTGGCTTTGAAAGTTGATTCAGATTTGACCAGGAATCACAAATTGTGGTTTATTACGTTTGCACTCTATTTGTAGGCAGTTATCTGAGAAAACGTTTAAAATTCCTAAAAATAAGAAGTCCTAAAAACTGAAAATAAAATATTTCAATCAAAGTTTGCAAAATGAACTTCTTGCTCCCTCGTACAAAGCCTTTTGATTTAAAAGCAACAATGATCAATTTCATTTAGCTTTTCTATACTCTAAAGAATAAAGGAGGATAACACAAAGTAACATTGACTGTAATTTTATACAAGAACATGATTATTATGGATGGCCCTAATAACAATCACCCAGTTGAGTAAAATGCATATGTGTAAAGATCAGACCATCTGTTAACTTCAAATGGACATTTATTTGGGATTTGGTTTCACCTTTTAATTCTCAAAAATAGATTCAACAATTTTCCAGCAAATACCTTTAGCTAAGAGGAGAGCTTTGTAAATAATTAATATGAAATATCTAGCTTTGGAACTGATCACAATAACCTTCGCATTTGGTATAGTGCCTTATCACATCATCAAGATGTCTCAAAGCGCATTACATGAGATACTGATATAGTGTAATACTGTATATTTTCTGGGCAAATGAAGCAGCCAGTTTGTGCACAGCGATGGCTCACAAACAGCCATGGAGTATGTGACAAATTTTAATTGGGGGATTGTTGGCTGAGACACCCGGAGAAAGCTTGGTTTAATGTTTCATCCGAAGGACGGCACCTCCGACAATGTAATATACCCACAGTGTTTGCTTAGACTATGTGATTCCAAGTCCTGGTGTGGGGCTTAAACCTACAACCTTCAGAGGCGAGAGTGCTACCACTGCACCAGACTGCATATTTATATTATGGAATATATATACATTATACATTTTTAATGGTAATTATTATTTTGGAAGATGGGCAATGGTTGCGCGAAACATTTATTTCAGAAAAGTGTGGTAATTCTGAGAGTAATCTACGCATAAAAGCTTTCTTAATTATCACTGAAAGTTATTTTTTGTACAACAAAGTTAAAATTTCCTTTTAATTTCTGATGCACAACAGAAGTGCACAATATTTTCTATTTCACGTATAGTCAATAAAGCAAATGTATGTACAGTACCTGATCCATTGTCAAGTAGGTCAAGGTTAACAGGGTCACCACTTGGTCGTTCTACAACAGCTGTCACATTTGCAAACAGGACCGGTAAAAATCCGTGACTGACTTCCGCATAGACTGTCATTGGGCCAGGTAAAGAAGTATCTTTTTTACTCATATATGCATACACAATAACCGGGGGAACTTTCGGATCTGCTGCTCGTGATGTCGCTGTGATGGTTATAACCTGGGAACCTGAGTTTTCATTTTGGATATTGTAGTTCCAAGCTCCTGGCTGGAAAATAAATATTCCATGTTTAATAATAATAAATAATTCTTGCATTTCACTTGGGCAGCGCATCTCACTTAGCTTCACAGAATTGACTGTACTATGTAATGACTGAGGCAAAAGCAACAGCCAGTGTCAAACAGCCATGTCCCAATTGTCATCTGTTTCCATTTGACTTGTGCAAACTATTACCCAACCATTAAAGCCATGAGGTTAGATGTGGAGGGGGGAGGATTGGCAGGAGGGGGAGGAAGTTATGTCCTGCTGGGTGTACTTACAATGAACTTTGGTTCTCATTGTTTTAGAGAATTGATTTTCTACTTGGAAGTTCACTAAAATAAATCTAAAAGTGACAGTTTGATCTAAGTAATCTGTGTAAACAAAATTAAGTATTTATTTTAAATCACACCTGTGCAGTGCCGTTAATTTGAAGCCGAGCCGTACGTAAGACATCATTTATTTTGAAGTCCCTGTTTCGTAAATCTTTCCATTAGGATCATGTACAAAGATAGCAGGTATTGTTGTTGTAACCCATGTAATGACAAAAAAAGTGTCATTCCCAACAGTCTGGTCGATGAAGACTGTACCGTTAAACCAACCTTTGCCATTAACAGTCTTTCCAGTACTTTCAAGCTGTAACCAAGGGAGATACATATTATTTTACTGTACAACATCCGTTATACATGAAAAAAATGGAAAAAAATGCTTTTAAGATAATCAAACCTGGATGGCTTGTTGTGTAAGATCACCATTTCCTGACACTAATCCAGTGAAAGTGTCAATTAATCCGTTTACCTCCAAATTATCAGTGGCTGAAAACTGCAAGCCTCCTAAAGGAAGAGAAGGAATGTCAGCAGATAAATTGTATTTAACACAGACAGCAGTGGTGGACAGCGCAAACTGAAAATCATACATTTTATGAATTTAGAATTCCAATCAATGAAGATTCAACTGGTAATAAAGATAAATTAGTTTATTTAAAAAAGAGTAGAGTACTCCCTCATAACCATGCAAAACCTACTCCCACTAACCACATTTCTGTCCCCTGCACCAGACATATGAATAAGGAAATCATTCCATCCTGAACAATATTAGCTCGTTTGATTGTACTTATTTTCCAACACTGCTTTCAAACACTGTAGATACTTATCTGGATATTGCTAAGTACTGTATAATGGCATGCTTGTTATCCATACCCTAATCATTCAAGTCAACATCAGTCTCCAATGGGGAAGTGAATTGTTCATAGATGAAAACTAAAAATTAAAACTTTCTAATTATCCTTTGAATACACTTCAATAATTCAATGAGAATTATTATTGGAATCTGTAGTAAACTGTGGCATCAGTCACCAAATATATATATATTTTGATCATAAATGAATATGAAGTATACACAATGTTGTTCCAATGTCCATTAAATTCAATTTATAGATCTCAGTCACTGAGAAACACATTTTATCTGTAAACTATTTATCTTCATAGATATATTAATGTGACTTGCCTGTCATGGTAGAGAGTGTTTCCAGTTCTTTAGCTGCACTTGGTCCCAGCGCTATAGTATGGATAACAGCACCACTATTCTTCACTTTAACAAAGCAATTACGTATTTTATTATCCTCGCCATCTGTCAACAAAACTACTTCAGCACCTTTTGTCCCATGAACAGCTTTATTGAGTACCTGCAGAGCAAACATTTATTATCAGAGTTAGAAATATGCATGATGATTACAGCGAGGCGAAGATTTTTAGAAAGAGAGTTAAACTTTGTGGACGTACTTGAAATGCAATATCAACACCTGCACAGACATTTGTTCCACCATTAGTTCCTGTAGGTAGAGCTGCTACGAGGTCGTCCCTTACTGAATTGTTTTCAATTATTGTCAAATGCTTCTTGATGTGTCCTGCAGACTCAAAGGTAACAATGCCAACATGTGATCCCATTTCAATGATCTGCCTCAAGAATATCTCAGCTGCTTGGCGTAATCTGTCAAGACGATTTTCCTGTTTACAGAAAGAATACAAGTCTAGGTAAAATGTAACCTTCTTAATAATCAACCATGTGATATTTTTAAACCCTGTAAGCTAAAAACCTCTTCAGAAACTATTTCTACTTATATACCCAAGTGCTTTCCATGTAGACAATGAGCAGAGAGTGTGAGAGGGGCAGTTCAAAGTTTTTGACCAAAGGCAGGGTGAAAGACATGTGTTATTAATTAGGTTTAGAAGACAGGGAGAATGACTAGGTATCAAGGTTTCTGGAGACAGTTCCAGAGAGCTGTGGTGGGGTGGTTGAAAGCTTGGCCATCAGTGAAAGGACAGAAGGAGTGAGGAACAAACAATAGGCCAGAGTGAGATGAAGGTAAGGGTAGGAGAATGGGGCTGGAGGAGATTGCAGAGCTAAGGTGGGTGAGACCGTGAAGGGATTTGAAAGTTAGAGTGATGATCTTGAAGTTGATTGACTGATGAACTGGAATAAGAAATTCAGCAGAGAGAGAATTGAAGAAATCACTTCACATTTTTCTACATTAAATTTCATCTGCCACATATTTGCTCATACTGCAAGCCTATTTATATCTTCCTTTTTTTTGCTTTCCTCTTCATTATTTACCATACACACAGTTTGGCGTTATCCCCCGATTTAGAAACCACGGAAGAAATTTGTGTCTTTGTCATATATTAAGAAAAGCATACCGAAGCCATGCTTCCAGAAACATCAAGGACTAAACATAGCACTCGGTCTTTGGCTTGCAGCAATGTAAAGCTTGGTTTATTTGGTGAGACTGAAGGATTGGCTGGAAGTTTGTTTTTCATATCTTCTGAGTTGATGATTACATCCCACGTACTCCTGCTTTCACACATTCTGTTTTGCATGTTTGGTGCGTCAGAATTGTGAGTCTCATTGTTACAAAAATGCACCACCTGAAAAATGAACGTACGATGAGGTAAAGCATGAAATGACCAACAGGACTGAGGGCAACACAAGTGAAAAGCAGGTCTCCTTAAGAATGCTGGAGGAAGAGTTTTACAAATACAAAAAATAATCAATACACACTCGACAGCTCTACAACTACAACAACAAATTACATTTGTATGGGGTCTTTCAAGTTGGGAGGATGTCCCAAGGCACTGGACTGGTCAGGGTTTTGAACTCGAGTTGGGGGTGGGGATCATTCACTTACAAGAGTTATTTTCATCTTAAATTAAAGCATATAAATTATAGAAGAAAAAAATCAAGACAACATATATGAAATTATTCACATTTGATATCAATGATGGATCTAACCATCATATGAACACAGCAGCTTACTAAGGCTGCATATATAATTCTCAAATATGTGAATTATTTAAGACAAAACCACTTTCAGATGTGATAATAACTGGAATAGTTGATTAACAGTATTTTTGGAGATCTTCCTATAGTAGTTAGTAAGGTCACTGCCCAGAGTGAATCTCAGCAAATCTAACCCTGAAAAGTCCCAAATTCAATGAACGCTATTTGCTGAGTTTGCGGATCTCAGCCATGGCAATGTTTGTGGTGCAACAGTTAGCCTGGCACATCTGGGCTGGGGAGGCGGGAGGAGGAATGGAGAATAACCCAGTATCTGCAACAAAATCATTTGCCAAGTTTGATTTCCTTTGCAAGGGAGGAATGAATAGTGATTCACCTCTATTAACAAGGGGGCAAGTGCAGTTGCTGATTGATGCATTTGCTGCTTATGTTGATGAATGATAAGATTGCCAAACACTCATAAAGATAGTGAATCAGTAAAGCAAAAATGCTGACTTGATTATGAAGACACCTTGTCACAAAATCACTTTCCAGTTGCCCCACTTACATCTGGCAGTCCTTGCAGGTACATTATGGAAGCTGATCCACTTTGTTTCTTGTCTGGAAAGAATGCACAATCTGGCTCGGGCAGCCCTGTGTTTGTATCAATTATACAACTGGAACAGCCACTCCCTTTGCAAATCTTCCCTTTTATGTCTTCTGAACATCTAAGTAGTGAAAAAAAAGGAATTACAGTGTAGAATTGTTTCATAAGCACATGATCAAAACATGTTTGTGGCCTAGTTTGGATTTCGTCATTCCTCACCAGATCATGGCTAGAAAAAAATCTTAAACAAAACTTAAAGAATGTCGTCATAGTGGCTTCAAGAAACACTATCACAGCAACCAAGCTGCTGAACATCAGGAGTAGCATTATCACTATTATATATTATATATCACTATTATATATCAACAACCAAGTGCACTCATAGGACATCCCAAAGTGAAAGACAAAAATGACAGTCAAGGGTTTGCACCCGGCTGGGGGTTGGAATCAAGAGGGGTGGAGGGTTTGGGGTGTGGGAGGAGGATGACCAAGAACAACAACACATTACATTTGTATAGCATTTTTCATGTCAGGAGGACATCCCAAAGGCAAAGTCAAAGAGGAAGGTCTTGAGACTTTGCCTTAAAAGAAGCAAAGGAAGGGGTGACGCAAAAGGGACTCCAGGATGGAGTTCCAGAGAGTGGGGGCAGAAAGGCTGAAGTCACTATTACCAATGGTGGTATGGGCAGTGGGGGGGACATGGAGCAGGCCAGTGCTCGCCGAGCAGAGGGAGCATGCATTTTGGTAAGGGTTGAAGAGGTCACAGAGATAGGGAAGAGCAAGACAGTGGAGGGCTTTAACAATGAAAACGAGGATCTTAAACTCAATCCTCTGGGGGATGGGGATTCAGTGAAGCCAGGTAAGGATGGCTCATGAACTTGGTGCGGGAGAGGTTACAAGCTGCAGATTTCCAAGCAAACTGCAGCTAGTGGAGGGCAGAGTTAAACACTGTAAAACTAAAGAAAACACATGAAGCACAATTTAATCGAAAATAAAAAGTCATAGACTTAAAATTCTGATTGTTGTCCTTCGTCCCTATTTCTCCATCCTTCTTTTTAAAGTTTAATTTTACTTGTTTTCTACCTAATCTATCCTAACCTATCTTTTCCAATCTTGGCCCTATTTGCCCCTAAAAAGTCAATTGAAATATTTTATGTTTAATATATTACCCAGTTTCATTTTTTTCCTAAATTCTATCACTGAATTTCGATATGGGAGTCAAAGATATGTTCAGAAATTACAACAAATTACATCTGCTGAATTAAAACATGTGCTCACAATTGTAAAGTGTCTTACCTTGTTGCCTCTAAGGTACTATTCTGAGAAATGTAAAAAGGCTCAAGATCGTTATATTCATCAAATACTCCCCATTGGAGGTGAGCCCACTCATGGACAAATACTCTACCTGTTCAAACAGAAACATTCCTTATAGACAATAAAAGAGAGGAACAAATGTTTGCCTTTTTAAACAATATGAAAAGTGCACCATTGATTTCCAGTGGACTTTTCAGAAATGTTTGAGAATTGGTACAAATTCTTTCATTTACACATGTTCAGTTGTGAATGATGTGGAGTTTGAAATACTTTTTTGCAAAAATATCAATTTTCATTTACTAGCAAGTGACGTTATTGTTATGTTATGGGGGAATAATGTCAATAGCAGTATCAATGCACAACTACATCTGTAATGGATTCAATGAAAACGTCGGCATGACTTGTCTGATAAGCAGTAGTCCAGGATTATTTTTGAGGCATTTAGTTTCTAATTGAAACAAGTTTAGCAATATAGCCGCATATATATTTTAAAGCACTTACGCTAGGTAGGGTAGAGCAAAAGAATTAAACACAAAATGTTTTTTTTAGTATTCAGGATTATTTGAAAGTTTTACAGAATAGACTTTCTCTTTAAAACCCACTCCCAAAACCTACTTTATGTCTTCTACTGCAGGAGTGCAAAAAAATGTAGAAATAACTAAAATGGTTTATTGGGCTGCGAGCATGGGAGCAGAAGAATTACCTCACTGAATCAGTAGATACATTGTCACATTCAAAACTAACAACAACTAACAATGATTTAAATCTTACTTCTTGGACCGTAAAGAGCAACCATATCATGCATCATGAAGTTTGGGGTGAGGTGAATGTATCGTCCCTTCTCACCACATCCACCGTACTGCAAAGTGTATGGGTCGTCTCCATACTTCACGTGCGGGTCAGCGATGATCACAGAAGCCTATTGAAAGAAAATTGCAAGTTTCCTTCTCAAAGCCAATCACAGCATACACACATCAAGCGGTGGAATACTCTGCTTAGAGCGCCAATATAATTCCAGGAAAAAATCTTGGGTTGATAGAAATGTATTGCCTTTGGTATCAACACACATGCAAAAAACACGAAGAAATAATGAAGAAGGAAGTAAAAAAATATGAAATGGGAAATATAAGGGAAAACAAAACAAGAATTATCAGCTAAAAACAGAAAATGAAAATGAAAATCTCAAGGCTTTCAGTTATTTCATCTGCTGCTGAGGGTTGCGACTTTGAGGTTGTGAACTAATGTGTGATGATGGTAAAATGACATTGTTAACCTATATTGTCAGTTGCTAAAGTACAGTATATATAGTTTAAATATTCTGTGTTACTTACAATAACTTGTTTGAAACAACGAAACCTACTTAAGGGAAATGTGAGACGTGAATGTCAAGTCAATACATTGCTAAACTGTTTTAAAAAGCAAATCACTGTATTAATCTATTGCTCAATACTGTACATGGAACAAAAAATATGAAATGGGAAACATAAAGGAAATGGGGAATGATTGTTAACTACTGTTAAAGTAACACTAAGAACTGAGAAACTAAAATTGAGCATAGCTGGAGCTGTATATCAATCTTTTTAAAATCTACTGGTGGATATTCTTACAAGCACAGTCCACTGAATTAGGAAACTCTTAAGAAAATATGACATTTAAAGTCTTTCATTTCTTACCTTCTCATAGGTCTCGAGCGTTGGAATTTCGTACTTGATATCTGGTGGCCATGTTATTGGTAACAGAATCTTCACATCAGAAAAATAAGCTCGCCGGTAGGTAGCATCGAAGAGGTAGACTGAAGCTTCTGTCACCATTTGCTGAAGGAAACCACAGATTTAAAACTCACTCGTGCAAATCCACAAAACAGCAGTATTGTTTTATATGAGAATTCAAGCAATTTCTTACCTTGATATTTTCAATAATTTTCGGATTTTCAGGAACGCCAGGATTAATAGCGATAATTAGGTCTTTGTATCCATTACGTGCTAATTCTCCACTGAAACACTTTATAACACAACTGAATAGAAGACATTTCAGGACCAAGTTGAAGGGTTTGGGCAGCATTATTAATACCCCAAAGCTTCATTCAGTATGTGGAAGTCAATAGCAATGTTTTCTGCAAATAAAGTGAGAACAAATTTATACTCTCATTAAATCATGCTTCTGATGCTGTAATCATTGTTTTATTGGTTCCAAAGTATCCACAAAGTGCAAAGTCCTATGAATTATCTCTGTTGATAACATTATCAACATAGTTAACTCACCAGAAATATAGATCCCACCGGGAAGCTCCCATGGAATTCCTGGTACTGACCATCCACCAAGTGAGGGCTCAATCCTGTGCTTGTCGGATGTCAAACGAGCAGCTTGTGACTATAATAATAATAATAATAATCCTTGCATTTGATATAGCGCTTTTCACGTCGGGAGGATGTCCCAAAGCGCTTCACAGAACACACTGTAAAGTGAATTGACTGTATATTTGTGGGCGAACTATCCTCCTTGGGGGGAGGTAAACGGGATCTCTTTGCTGCTGAACTGGCTCCAAGTTGACATGTTTGGCAACAGAATGTCATGTTATGAACATGAAAAGCCAGCCCTCTGTGGCGGTCTGGGTAGTCCATCTCCTGAGCCAGGCTGCTCCACAGTATTCCAGGGCACTGCTGATGACAGTGCAGTCAGCCTGGCTAATTGGCAGAACTTGAAGGGAAGACTAGTCACTGGGGACAGGGAATCCTCCTACTCATCTCCTGTTAATCCTGCAAGACAAGGTCCTAATGGGTAGTGGAAAAGCTTGCCAGACAGTGCTAGCAATGGCAATCTATGCAGTTTTAGATGGTTAGACTCCAGCAGTACCCCCGACAAACTCTGGGGTCCCTAAGCCTCCCCTGGGGTCCTCTTGCCAACCTGTGACTAATACTTTCCAGGATTAGGTAAACAAGATATGTCTCTCCAGGTAAGTAGTGCGCATTCTATTCCAACAGTTTATCTCTGGAATTTCCATGTGTAGGTGGGATGCATGGAATTCTCAGTTTGGTTTAGATACTCTTAAGCATGGGGATGGGTTTCTGAATGTGTCAGATACCCGGCTGACCCCCAAAAACATTATCATTAGTTAAGGGTTAAGTGGGTTCAAAAGGTTTCAGATGGTAAGAAATGACAATATAAGTATTTCAACAAAGGACTTTTAGAATTTAAAACAATAATAATTCTTGAATTTGATATAGTCTTTATTGTTCATTTGAAATCTAACTATTGAAAGAATGTGGGAAAACATACAAATTAATCCTTTCCTACAACATTTCATGAACAGCATTAACCAAATGTAATCTGTATTTGGAAAATCTTGGATGAAGGAAGAATATTAACCAGGACACAAGGAGATTTCTCCACTTTTCTTCCAAACAAAGGCCGACGGTCCGTAACTGCCTTAATAGGGAAGCAACCACATTTAATGCCTTAATAATAATAATAATAATAATCCTTGCATTTGATATAGCGCTTTTCACGTCTTCTAGATGTCTCAAAGCGCTTCACAGAATAGACTGTAAAGTGAATTGACTGTATATTTGTGGGCGATACGCAGCAACCAATTGCACACAGCCGTGTGCCACAAACAGTCAATTGAAAATGACCAATTTTTTTGTTTGTTTTGAAGGGATAATAAATAAAGCCAAAAGAAATGGTTATGTGGAAAATATTTAAAGTATGCTGTATTTATCAAACATATGTTATTTAAAAGGAAATAATTCAATGTAATTGTTGTTAATCCTTTAAGAGGAAATAGACGATTGACTGGGAACAGTGAAACAACACCAGGAAGTATAAAAAGGGAGTGTGGGAGAATAATTGATTAGGTTTATGGGTGGTGTTTGGGGCTGATAATAAAGTACACCTGATACACCTGCGTTGTGAGAATCATTACAACAATGATTAGTAATGCGTGATATTCAACAACAACAACAACAAAATTACATTTGTATAGCGCCTTTCACATCAAGAGGACGTCCCAAGGCACTGGACAGACAGAGTTACCGACCCGAGCTGGGGGCCGGAGTGTGGGGGGAGGGTGGGGGGCAGGGGGAAAGCAGGGAGATCAAAACCATGGTCAAAAAGGAGAGTTTTGAGGTTGGTCTTGACGGTGGTGAGGGAGGGGGCAAGATGGAGGGATTGTGGGATGGATTTCCAGAGGGTTGGGGCAGAGTGGCGGAAGGCCCATCTGCCAATAATGAGGCGAGCAAGGCGGGGGATGTGAAGCAGGCCGGAGCCCACTGAGCGGAGGAAGTGACCAGGATGGAAGGGAGTTAGGAAGTTGGAGAGGTAGGGGGGAGCAAGACCGTGGTGGGCTTTGAAGGCGAGCACTAGGATCTTGAACTCTATCCTCTGTATGATGGGAAGCCAGAGGAGTTGGGCAAGGATGGGGTTGATAGGGTCATGGAGCCAAATGCGGGAGAGGACATGGGCTGCAGAATTCTGGATGATCTGCTGCCTATGGAGGAAGGAATTGAGGAGGTCGACAAGCAATAAGTTTGCGTAGTCGAGCCTCAATGTAATGAAAGCCTGTATGAGGGTTTCGGCGGCCTGCGTTGTGAGACAGTGTTGGAATCGGGCAATGTTGCGGAAGTGGGGAAAGGCAGAGCGGGTCATAGCGCAGATGTGGGGTAGAAAGGATAGTTGAGGGTCTAACAAGACCTCAAGGTTCTGGACTGGCTTAGCAAGATGGTGTGTGCAACCATGGATGGTGATGCTGACAGCGCCTGAGGTGAGGAGGTGCTGATGGGAGCTAATCAGGAGAGCCTCAGTTTTGTTGATGTTCAACTGAAGAAAGTTAGCTCTCATCCAGGACTTGATGTCTGACAGACATTCTGTCAGCACAGCAGTGGTGCTGGAGTCAAGTGTGGAGGCAGAGAGATAGAGTTAGGTGTCATCGGCATACATGTGGCAGTTGACCCCATGTCTGCGGATGATGTCATCAAGAGGGGGCATATAGCTATTGAAGTCGAGGGGACCAAGGACAGAGCCCTGAGGAATACTGTACGAGATAGTCCGGGGGCTAGAGGAGAAGCCGTTTGAGGGAGTTGAAGTGCAGGGGTGTGAAAGGTACGATCTGAACCAGTCAAGGATAGTGCCATGGAGGTTGAGGTGAGAGGAGAGGCGGTGGATCAGGATAGAATGGTCGACGGTGTCGAAAGCAGCAGAGAGGTCAAGGAAGACGAGGAGGCAGAGGGAGCTCTGGTCATAGATGGACAGAATCTCATTTGTCACTTTGACCAAGGCAGTTTCTGTGCTCTGGGTGGCACGGAAGCCCGATTTGAGGGCTTCGAGAATGAAGTGGCGGGAGAGGAAGAAGCGAAGCTAAGAAGCAACAACTCGTCCCAGGACCTTGGAGAGGAAGGGGAGGTTGGAGATGGGGCAGTAGTTAGGGAGTAGGGAAGGGTCCAGGGAGGGTTTTTTAAGGATAGAAGTGATGACAGCAGTTTTTAAAGGGGCGGGAACAGTACCAGAGGACAGGGAGAGGTTAACGATGTCAGTGAGTAGACGGGTAAGGAGGTGGAGCTGGGAAATAAGAAGAGGGGTAGGAATAGGGTCGAGGGAGCAGGTGTAGGTTTCATACGATTTATGGTGGTGATGAGAGAGGAGGAGGGAGACAGGTTCAAAGGTGTTGAGGGAGGGATGGGTACTGGCCAGGGTGGGAGGAGGAGATGGGGAGGGGATAGAAGTTGCAGTGGCAGAGGCAGCTGAGCGGATTCCCTCAACTTTGGATTTGAGGAAGTCCAGCATCGCCTCGGGGTTGGCATTTGAGGTGAGGATGGGTGAGGAGTGGGAGGGTGGGCAGAGGAGCCGGTTCGTAATGGAGAAGAGGAGCCTGGGGTTGTCCTTACCCTGCAAGATTGTCTTGGAGTAGAACAACGATTTAGTGGAGGCGAGGGCAGAGCAGTAGGTTTTGACATAGTCCAGCCAGATCTGCCGATGGACAGTTAGGTTTAATTTAAGCCAGGTGTACTCAGAGGAACGCGCCTGGGCTTTAAGGGAGCGGAGGTGGCTGATATACCAAGGAGATTTGCGTGAGTAGGAGACGGTTTGGGAAGAAAGGGGAGCAAGGGAATCGAGAGGAGAGGAGAGGGATCTGTGGAGGAGAGTAACTGGAGGAGGATAGATCATTGCGGGAGGACGCACAGAGGGGAAGGAGTTCAGATGCCTCCAAGGCAGCTGAGCGAGAGGTGGGGGAGATTTTTTTCCAGTGGTGGTATAAGATGGAGGTTGGTTGGGTGGCGGTAGGGAGAGGGATTGAGGAGTTATGGGCTTGAACCAAATGGTTCAAAAGGACTTGAACCAAATGGAGTGATTGAATTGGACTAGAAGTTCCAATGGAGCTTAGTTTAAAGAGCTTGAAGTTGCACTGGTTGATTTAGACAAGTTCCATGGTGTACCATGTAGAAAAAAAAAAGCTCATTTTTCAGATGTCTCAAATAATCCAATTGTTGGAGTTCATTTTCCTGTGTCATAAATTGATAGGAAGAAAACTCTCATGAGGGATTAGATAAATTCTATCAGTTCCACAACCAATTGTTGGACAAATGTAAGAAATTTTAGGGTTCCAATATTTCAAAGGTGAATTGATGCATATGTACTTACTCAATATTGTTCTTTAGACCTAAATAACCTCTAGGGTTTGCTTAGTTTAGCCTTGTTGCTGGTGTTAGAAACTATTGGACATGAAAAGTCCACTGTCTTCCACTTGGGATATTAAATTAAGAATTTACGCAACACACTTCAAAACAATACACAATATCTATTTATACAGATTCTGAACTTGTGCTCTTGGTAACACAATTCCAAGTGACACACCTCATATATTTTACAGTGCTTGCACATGACTGTTGTTAAAAAAAATTGTTATTGCCAGGACAAAGAATTGAATCACAGTTAACGTTTGGATTAAAATGTAATACAACCATTCACCATCCCAAAGTCAATTTCTGATTACTTTTCTGCACTTTCTTTTCTCCGCCTACAGCAATGGCTTTTCCGTTGCCTCTACTAATAGGGAAGAACTATCTCCCAAAAGAAACAGTTAATGGGAGTAAATGTTTCAGATTGGCATTGGAATTGAATTTCGGTGAGAAATTATTTTCCAGTAGCTGGGATTTATTTACCAACACTTCCCTTATTTTGAACACTCCCAAAGTCAAGCAGCAAAAAAAACCTCTTCCTGTTTAAGTCTCTAGTTCTGATGATTTGTGTCTGCTAACGTAAAAGAAATAAAATAAACAAACAATTGTGTAATGACTCTTAATCCAAAGCATGGGTATGCTAGGTAGTCTCTTAATTATCAACTCACAATAATCCAATACTCCAACCGTAACCCATATGATGTCTCCCTTCCCAGTGTCCCTTTCATACTTCCTGATTCTACTTCATTGGTTCTTCTCAAATTGACCCAGGGAAAGACTTTTGTGTGTAACTGGAGCAGTGTAAATAAAACTTCTTTTCCCAAGAATTTAGACTGATTTGTTCAGATTATATGTCATTTTTGGAGACCTATATTGTATTGATTACAGCACTCGCCTCACAAGTTAGATGATACGGGTTTGATTCCCAGGTGGGGCATAACTTTCGGTAAGTTCCCTTATTCCACATACCTCTGTTTACCTAGAAGTAAGTGGGAACCCAGTTGTTATTCAAATCGCAGATTGCTTTCAGGGGATAATAATCCCTCCAAAATATATATATATTTGGTCACTCAATCCAAGACTGTTTGTGGCATTCTGCTATGTGCAATTGGCTGCCACGTTTCGCCCACAAAATATACAGTCAATTCACTTCACAATATATCCTGTGAAGCGCTTTGAGGTAACTCAACCACAAGATAAGGCACTATATCAAATGCAAGGATTATTATTATTATCAAAAGTGGAAAATGTATGTTACGATTTTGGTTAATAATATTCTAATGCCTTGCTCATCATCTTATGAGATTCAGGTCATCCCAAACTCCTCAGCCTGCATTGTTTTCCACACTGAGTTTCGGGAGCCCATATAATCTTTGCATTTGTGTTTGATATAGTACCATTCACATCAAACAGATGTCTTAAACTTCTTCACATGGTTTTATTGTAAAGTGTAGTGACATTGTATTTTGATGGCAAATACCCCATTGATGTCTGCCTAGTTGATGCTGTGTACTCACTTAATGGTTCCCTTTGAGTTCAGGAAACATTATTTAGTGATATGTTTTAGATTGTAGGTACGTTCAATGTGCAATGTATGTTTGGCCTCAAACTTCTATGTGTAAACATTAGATCAAGCATGAAAGCTGTAGATAAAATTCCAGTCTATAACAGTCATAAATGTTAACAGTTCATAATATTTCATAATAAACCTCTGCAAGATAACCTCTTATTTTATAGTTGAACAAAATAATTGACCTACAGACGACGTTTGGGCAATGCTTTTGTCATTTGGAAGATATTTTTATGGTTGTAAATTTCCCAACTAATTGCCACAGGTTTCATGAGGGTAAAGTTTGCAATGCTTCATGATGCATCATTGTATGAGTTAACACACAGGTCATGTTAAGGAATGCACAGTCTTCATTCCTGGTGATAAGTGATCTGTCAATCAGATTTAGCACCGCTTGCAATGCTTCCTTGGCTTCCTGGGCCACCATTTGCATTTTGAGTCCCAGTGCTTCTGGAGATAATACGTCCCAAAGTGCTTCACAGAACACACTGTAAAGTGAATTGGCAGCGAACGCGGCAGCCAATTACGCACAGCAATGTCCCACAAGCAGTCGTAGATTGAAAATAACCAATTTATTATTGTTTTTGGTTTTGGAGGGATTATTATTAGGCGTGTGGAGTAAGGAAACTTGCCCAAGCTTTCGCCCTGCCTGGAATTGAACTCAGGTCTCTCGCTTGCAAAGCGAGTGCTCTAACCACTGAGCTACAGGACTCCATTCCTCAGGAAAACAATCATTTTTTAAAAAAAATTATAGGGAAGCGATTTGTTTTTAGTCGGCTTTTCAATTTGCTCTTGAGGCAGGGCAGAAGAGAGCAATGAGGATGATCCCCAGTGTTAGAGGAATAAGCTATGAGCAACGATTAGACAAGCTAGGGATTTTCAGTCTTGAAAGGAGACATCTCAGAGGGGACCATAAACATTTTAAATGGGATTGAAAAAATAAACCCAGCCAATTCTTTAGTATGGTCCAAGGCAATAGGACAAGAGGACATTTTCTTTAGCCGGATGGCCATTAACGACTGGAACAAGATGCCAGGAAGTACGGTTGAGCCAGGACATTGGACTAATTTTAAAATGCAGTCTGATGTTGTGATTGGAAGACGGTGAAGTGAATATTCTGGAAGGATGAGAACTAATGGGTAGAGGAGCCTTCCTTCATCCAAATCAGTCTTATAATGCTATTTGATTCTCTGATGCCCAGATCCATGAGCCTATCGGTGGTTTTAAATCCAAACTTTGTGATAGACACAGTGTGGTAGTAGAAATGAGTTCAATTCAATCAGCACATGGTAAAATAACCTAACATTGGAGCAGTGCTGTAATAATTTATCCCAATTTTTCCTGAGTCTAAGTTCAACCAAGGAGAGAGAGTGGATGGAGGTCATGTATCCAGACAACAGGCAGTGCCATCTCCTAGTGACTGAATAATTCACCTGTGTGATTCACCCAAGTGTTAAATAACACTGATAATTCAGGTCCACCAAGTCCACAGTTCAGACATCTATATATTTAAAAATATTTTGGTTTCCTGGTTTGCATTTTGCGCTTGAGCAATAATCATAATATCATAATTTTAACAATCTTCATCAGGTCTCTTCTCAACCTTCTTTGTTCTAGGGAAAACAGCCACAATTCATCCAATCTCTCCTCATCAGTAAAACCTCTGGGGGCTTTCCTAATTACTTTTTTTTGTTTCCCTCCTATATTTTCTACACTTTGCTTGACTTTCTTTTGGATAATTACCTCTATGTTTGTCATGTATCACCAAGTGAAAGGTGGTTTGCAAGCATCCTTGTATTTAATTGACTCAGCGATATTGTGGAATATGTGGAAAGGGCATTGGGATTGAAAGATCTGCCAAGATCTAATAAACTGGTGGCAAAGGGTCAATGGGCTGAATGGTTTCCTGCTTCTATTTTCCTAAAACTCACTAATCTGCTACCCAGATTTTAACAAAAAAATAAAGTACAGAAATGACTTGTCATCAGTGAAATAAAGATTTCAAAATTATAGTTAGAATAATGGATTAAAAAGTGATTGTTAACCTTGAGGACATACTTGATACCCAAACAGAATATCAGCACAGATGTCTGCATAACCATCTGCTATCATTGTTAAATAACTCACGAGGTCTTCCCTTCAATTATTGCTGCATCAATGTCAATTCTTTTTAATTTTCTGTAAATTGTTGGAAAAACCTCAAAACCAACAAACTTTGATGCTTGTGGAGTGATCTGTAGTAAGGAGAGCTTTAGTGCCTGTAGTACTTTGGGAAATCAATTTCACTATCTACTATATATCCATATAATACCATATAATCCATATGTCCCTGAGAATAAAATTAATAATCCCTGGTATTGATATAATGCCTTAGGTCAAAACATCTCAACGTGCTTCACAGAATTTTCTGTAAACTGTTGTGACAGTATATTTGTAGACAAATGCTGCAGCGATTTTGCAATGAACAAATGTCCCAGTCATGAACTCTCTAATCATTCGCTTTACCAGATAGACTGGGTGTGTCTGTGCGCCAGCTATCCTGAGGGAACTGGCTACTAGATGGTTCGATTAGTCTTTCGCCCCTATACCTGGGTCAGATGACCGGTTTGCACGGGAACGGGTGATGAGTGCGTTCAATGGTTTAATGCGTTGTGAGAAAACTCAACCAGGTTTAATGTTCCGGTATTCGTTTAAAGGTCCCTTGGTTTAACGTACTGTTGTGCTCAAGGAAATAAGTCAGAAATTCCTGAGAGATGTTACGTGGTGTCCGAAGGCCGCAACGGGCTCAGTGTGAAGATGCTTTTTGAGTCAGTGGCCGTTTTTTGGGGTCTCGTACTCGAGTTTGATTCCAGAGCAGGGTGAAACGTTGGGCAAGTTTCCTTACTCCACATGCCCCTGTTTACCGAGTAGTAAGTAGGAACCTGGTTGTTAGTCGATTGATGGATCGCTCTCCAGGGGTAACATTCCCGTCAAAAAATTTACAATAATTGGTCACGCAATTCTTGACTGTTTATGGGACACTGCTGTGTGTAGTTAATTACTCCGTTTTGCCCACACAATATACAGTCCATTCACTTTACAGTATATTCTTTATTCTTTACAGTATATTGTGGAGTCCTGTAGCTCAGTGGTTAGAGCACTCGCTTTGCAAGTGAGAGACCTGAGTTCAATTCCAGGCAGGGCGAAACCTTGGGCAAGTTTCCTTACTCCACACACCTAATAATAATCCCTCCAAAACCAAAAACAATAATAAATTGGTCATTTTCAATCCATGACTGTTTGTGGGACATTGCTGTGCCCAATTGGCTGCCGCGTTCGCCCACAAATATACAGTCAATTCACTTTACAGTGTATCTGTGAAGCGCTTTGGGACGTCCTCGCGACGTGAAAAGCGCTATATCAAATGCAAGGATTATTATATATTATTATTATTCTGCAAAGAGCTCTGAGACATCTCAACGACGTGATAAGCTGTATCAAAGGCAAGGATTACTATAATTATTACTGATGCGGCAGCTTCTGTGCAGGTTCAGTCCACAGTGCAAAGTGATGACATCTGCAGAAAGAGATTGTGGCAGAAAGGGCTTTGGGCACAGGGGAGCTGTGCGGGGGGGGGGGGGGGGGGACCAGAGCTGTGCGGGGGGGGACCCAGAGCTGTGCGGGGGGGGACCCAGAGCTGTGCGGGGGGACCCAGAGCTGTGCGGGGGGGGACCCAGAGCTGTGCGGGGGGGGACCCAGAGCTGTGCGGGGGTGGACCCAGAGCTGTGCGGGGGGGACCCAGAGCTGTGCGGGGGGGGGGGGGCAGAGCTGTGCGGGGGGGACCCAGAGCTGTGCGGGGGGGGGGGACCCAGAGCTGTGTGGGAGGGGGGACCCAGAGCTGTGCGGGGGTGTATGTGGGTGTGGGGGGTGTGTGTGTTTGGGGGGGTGGGGTGTGTGTGTGTGGGTGGGGGGTGGGTGTGTGTGGGTGTGTGTGTGTGAGGGGGGGGTGTGGTGGGGGGGGGGAGGGGGGGGTGGGGTGTGTGTGTGTGTGGGGGGTGGGTGTGTGTGTGGGGGGGGGTTGTGTGGGGGATGTGTGGGGGGTGTGGGGGTTGTGTGTGTGTGGGGGGGTGTTTGTGTGTGGGGGGGGGTGTGTGGGGGGGTGTTTGTGTGTGGGGGTGTGTGTGTGTGTGTGGGGATTGTGTGTGGGTGTGTGTGTGTGTGGGGGGGGGTGTGGGGGTTGTGTGTGTGTGGGGGGTGTGTGTGTGTGGGGTTGTGTGTGTGGGGGGGGTGTGGGGGTGTGTGTGTGGGGGGGTGTGGGGGTTGTGTGTGTGTGGGGGGTGGGTGTGTGTGGGGGGGTGGGTGTGTGTGTGGGGGTGTGTGTGGGGGTTGTGTGGGGGGTGTGTGTGTGGGGGTTGTGTGTGTGTGTGTGGGTGTGTGTGTGTGTGGGGGGGTGTGTGGGTGTGTGTGTGTGGGTGTGTGGGTGTGTGTGTGTGTGTGGGGTGTGTGTGTGTGTTGGGGTGTGTGTGTGTGTGGGGGTGTGTGTGTGTGTGGGTGTGTGTGTGTGTGTGGGGGGGGGGGTGTGTGTGTGTGGTGTGTGGGTGTGTGTGTGTGTGTGGGGGGGGTGTGTGGGGGGGGGGTGTGTGTGGGTGTGTGTGTGGGGGTGGGTGTGTGTGTGGGGGGTGTGGGTGTGTGTGTGTGTGGGGGGGGGTGGGTGTGTGTGTGGGTGTGTGTGTGTGTGTGGGGGGGTGTGTGTGTGTGTGGGGTGTGTGTGTGTGTGTGTGGGGGGTGTGTGTGTGTGTGTGGGGGTGTGTGTGTGTGTGTGTGGGGGGGGTGTGTGTGTGTGTGGGGGGGGTGTGTGTGTGTGTGGGGGGGGGTGTGTGGGGGGGGGGGCTGTGTGTGGGGGGGGTGTGTGTGTGTGGGGGGGTGTGTGTGTGGGGGGGGGGTGGGGGTGTGTGGGGGGTGTGTGTGTGGGGGGGGTGGGGGTGTGTGTGTGGGGGTGTGTGTGTGGGGGTGTGTGTGTGTGTGGGGGGGGGTGTGGGGGTCTGTGTGTGTGTGGGGGGTGTGTGTGTGTGTGGGGGGTGTGTGTGTGGGGGGGGTGTGTGGTGTGGGGGGGTGGGGGGGTGTGTGGGGGGTGTGTGTGGGGGGTGTGTGTGTGGGGGGTGGTGTGTGTGTGTGGGGGGGTGTGTGTGTGGGGGGGGTGGTGTGTGTGTGTGGGGGGGTAGTGTTTGTGGGGTGTGTTGTGTGTGTGTGGGGGTGTGTGGGGGTGTGTGTGTGTGTGGGGGGGGGGGGGGGTGTGTGGGGGGGGGGGGGTGTGTGGGGGAGAGGTTTGTCCAATCCCCTGACCTCCCGCCTGCGCCCAGATTTTAAAGTGCCCAATGAGCTGCTCAGTCTCTGGCGTCGGCAACAGCTGCTGAGGTCACCGAGTGGTAACCAAAGCGAAAGCAGCGGAGCTCAGCGGGTCCACCCCCACCCCCACCCCCACCCCCACCCTCACCCCCACCCCCACCCCACCCCCACCCTCACCCCGAGCCTCAGCCCCACCCCCACCCTCACCCCCACCCTCACCCGAGCCTCAGCCCCACCCTCACCCTCACCATCACCCCCACCCTCACCCCCACCATCACCCTCACCCCCACCTTCACCCCCACCCGAGCCTCAGCCCCACCCCCACCCTCACCCCGAGCCTCAGCCCCACCCTCACCATCACCCCCACCCCGAGCCTCACCCCGAGCCTCAGCCCCACCCCCAGCCTCACCCTCACCCCCCCCCACCCTCACCCCCCCCCACCCTCACCCCCAGCCTCACCCCCACCCCCAGCCTCACCCCCCACCCCCAGCCTCACCCCCCACCCCAGAAACACCCCCCCCACCCTCACCCCACCCCCAGCCTCACCCCCCAACCCTCAGCCTCAGCCCCACCCCCCACCACCACTCAGCCCCACCCCCACCCCCAGCCTCACCCCCCACTCCCACTCAGCCCCAGCCTCACCCCCACCCTTCACCCCCCCCCCCCCCCCCCCCCACATGCCGAGCGTGTCTTTGTAGCCAAAACACAGCTGCTGTTTGGAGTGGGGGGTGGATGGAGAGTTAAGCCGCCGATGGCTGAGCTGAGAGTGACGCTGAGAGGATCAGATCGTCCAGAGCCGAGGGTGAGGGCTCAGCCTCTGTGACTTTCTCTGTCCGCAGCCGCTGTGGGGGTGTAGGGTGTGTGTGTAGTGTGTGTGTGTGTGTAGTGTGTGTGTGTAGTGTGTGTGTGTAGTGTGGGTGTGTGTGTGTGTGTAGTGTGTGTGTGTGTAGTGTGGGGGTGTGTAGTGTGGGGGTGTGTAGTGTGTATAGTGTGGGGGTGTGTGTAGTGTGGGGGTGTGTAGTGTGGGGGTGTGTGTGGGTGTGTGTGTAGAGTGTGGGTGTGTGTGTAGTGTGGGGGGGTGTGTAGTGTGGAGGGGTGTGTGTGTGGGGGTGTGTGTAGTGTGGGGGTGTGTGTAGTGGTGTGTGGGGGTGTGTGTGTGTGTGACAGTCACAGCTCGATACTGTTGCACTGACTCTAAATGTGTCTGTGTGTGTGTGTATTGAATGTAACCTTATTTGTACCAAGTTTGAGAGACACGTTGAAGATCAGGAGTTCCTGCAAACCCCCCCCCCCCCCCCCCCCCCCCCCCCCTCGCTGGTCGGCTTCTTCCTCGCACGAATTCTAAAACTTTCCACAAAAGTAGCCCACAAAGATTAGTCCAGGTGAGGAAGCGTGCTCTCGGCCCGTCAGCTTTCATTCTTCCAGGATCCCCACCCTCATCTCCCATCACCATATCCTGCTAAACCCGGTGTCCTGGGATTGACCACCCTTCCTGGCCGTAGTGGAGTCCTGTAGCTCAGTGGTTAGAGCACTCGCTTTGCAAGCGAGAGACCCGAGTTCAATTCCAGGCAGAGGGCGAAACCTTGGGCAAGTTTCCTTACTCCACGCAGAGCCTAATAATAATCCCTTCAAAACCCAAAACAATAATAAATTGGTCATTTTCCATCCACGGCTGTTTGTGGGACATTGCTGTGCGCAATTGGCTGCCGCGTTCGCCTACAAATATACAGTCAATTCACTTTACGGTGTGTTCTGTGAAGCGCTTTGGGACGTCCTCCCGACGTGAAAAGCACTATATCAAATGCAAGGATTATTATTATTATAGTTTCCCAATGGCTGACTACTCTCTGGGTAATAAAACTATCTGGTGTCTGTCCTGAAATCGCCCCTTGCAGGACTGAACCGAATGTCTTGTTGTATCCTGCAAGACTTTTAACGGAATCGTGACTTATCTTCTTGGGGGAGAGAAGGAGGCAAACTTTTGGTTGATACTCCGGAGATATATATGCTTATAAATGCTTTTAAAAGGTTACAATTCCAATAGGTAACTATGTCTGTCTAATACCATTTTCACAATGTATTCTTTTAATATTGTAAGGAACCAACACAAGAAACAGCAGTCACTCCACAGGAGGCAGAAACGATCTATTTGGTTCTCCATTCCAGTGAAGCAAGTGTTGATCACAAAGTCAACATTCGTGAACGAATGGATCAATATGAAAAGCAGATTGACAGCTTGATGGAAGATTTGGAAAGTCTGAAAAGTGAAGTAAGAACAGATAATGTTCTGCCGCTTACATTTCCTTCCATATTCTACATAGTCCTGTAGTGGTTAGTAAAATACCTGGGTTTGATTCCTGGTAGGATTAAATGATGGGGAAGTTTATCTACTGCACATGCCTCTGTTCACCGAGCAGTAAGCAGAAACCTGGTTGTTAGTCGATTGGTGGATCGCTTTTCTGGGGGTAATAATTCCTTTAAAATAAATAAAAATAATTTGGTAACTCAATCCATGACTGTTTGTGGGACACTGCTGTGCGCAATTGCCTGCTGCATTTCGCCCACAAAACATAGTCAATTCAAGTTTACAGTATATTCTGTGAAGTGCTTTGAGACGTCTCGAAGATGTGATAAGGTGTTGTATCAAACGTAAGGATTATTATGTAGCCCAGTTTGAGCTTTTGGATTTAAAACAAATAAGTTTACCAGCTAAACGTTATTGTTGTGTTTAGTTACCAGGTCACAAGAAAATCAAACAGTCAGAGGAACATGATAACAAAGATACATTTAATCTGTCAAACAAAGCTTTGAAAGACTATGGAGAAGAATTGTCAGATCTATCACAGGAGCTAGCAAGAACTACATCTGAAAATAGGAATCTTCGGGAGAGTTTTGAAAAGTTACAGAAAGAGTTGGACCAAAGGAGGTAACCGCTCAAGTAACACAAGTACACAACTTGCTGTCTTTATTCACTCAATGAAATCATTTTGCTTAAATTGCGTAACAGTAATTCTTAACAATATGGAATTGTGTCTGCAGACATGCTTGGGATTTAGCTGTATTAAAATGGCTACTTTTCCAGCCAATGTCATGGCTGTTTATGGCTGTACTATGATTTACTTTGGCAAAGGCCGCTTATATAAATTGTTCTATACTGTACAGGACACTCTAGACTAAATATATGGCACCACTTGTCATTTTCACATGTCCTTTCTTTTGAGCCCTGCTTTCTCTATTACCACTCTTCATAATGCAATATTGTTAGGGAGCTCGCCTGTATCTAACGTGTCCTTTTTTCTTAAGGTTTTAGAATGTGTGGTTGTCATCCAAAGGGACTCACAATACTCACTTTTTCCTGTTTGAGACCCTGCAAACCAACTCCAAACTGCCCACAGCAACTTATATCGGCCTAGTCAAAGCCACCAATGACATTCTCTCTGACTGCTCCTGGGTTTGCTGTCCTTTCTCATCTCACTTGACATTCCTGCTGCCATTGACAATTTTAACCATCAATTTTATTAACAGATTGATCTCTGTGGGCACCACATTTTCATGGTCCATTCCTACACAAGATTAAACAGAAACACGTAATGGTTCTAAGTGTTACAAGTCTTATCCCTTAATTAGTGGAAACGTATCCTTTACGGTTATTGAAAAATATTTCTAGTTTGCTCAATTTCTGGCTTTTCTTTTTAATTCTCCAAAACCACAGGCGTGAAACGGATTAGTTAATCTATTCTGGAATAATTTATGAATTTTATGTTTGCCCAAACAATACTACAATCAACAACAGCAACAAAATTACATTTATAGAGCTCCTTTCACGTCGGGAGGACGTCCCAAAGCGCTGAACAGTCAGATGTCGGGGCCCGAGCATGGGAGAAGGGTGGTGTAGGGATGAGGGAAGGCAGAGAGGTGGGAGGGAGACCAAAGGCATGGTCGAAGAGAAGGGTCTTGAGACCGGCCTTGAAGGATGCAAGGGAGGAAGCGAGGCGAATCAATACACTTTACAGTATACAGTATTTCTATGAAGCACTTTGAGACATTCCCCCCATTTGAAAATGCAAGATTAAGACTATCCTTTTCATTAACTCAGTTATCAATCATTGACAATATAGTTATTTATGATGCACCTCACCCAGCCTCATTCACTGTATTTGCAAACTGTTAATCCTGTTCAATATTTGTACAATTGAACATTTTTTTTATTTCAAGATCTTCACCCTTGTATTCAAGTCCCTGCACTCCTCTGCACTCCCCTTACCTCTCTGACCTCCTCTGTCCTCAAAATAGTACCCGTTGCCTTCGTTCCTCTGGGTCTGGCCTCCTCCTCGTCCCCCGAGTCCTCCCCTCCACCCTCGGCGGCCGTGCCTTCAGCCACTATGGCCCGAGGCTCTGGAACTGCCTTACTCACTCCCTCCATCTCGCTCCCTCCTCTGAATACCATTTATTGTGATCCATTTCATGATGGTTTTAAGATAAGACTATCTTATATGTTCCGTGCCAGCCAGTGTAGGATTTACAGTTGACTTTATTGATGTATATTTCACTTTGTTCCCTGCCACTTTATCTGTAATTAACAAGATTGTGTATTCCAAACAAATACACAGTTGTAAACCTTTAATGTAGCTTTTACCGATTGTTAGATTACAGAAGGAAGAGCGTGATGAGGACAACCTTTTATTGCAGGCACTTGCTGAAGCTGAGGTGGCGTCAATGTCTGCTGCAATACAGGTTGCTACATTTGAGAACGCCATAGCTGACTTAATGCACGTAAGTAAAAGTGAAGCATTTCAATACAGATAACAAATAAATGGACAATATAGTCGACTACGTATATTCTCAAAGCAGATATTAACAAGAGAATAACCCTTACATCTGTCACAGCAACTTTTCAGAATTCTGTGACCTAAGGTTGATCTAAGCTCACTGCTAGTTTATCGATCAAACTGCGACTTTTTACATTCATTTTAAATTTTCACTAGTTATGGTGTCAGTAGCCTGGCTCAGTTGGTGGCCATCTCACCTCTGAATTAAAAGATTGTGGATTCAAGCCCCAACTCACCTTGACCCCATACACTATGCTGACACTCTGATGAGGTACTGGGGGAGGGGAGGGGGCTGCTGTATTGTTGGAGATGCCCTCCTTTGGTTGAGACATTAATCTGAGGTCCCAGCTGCCTGATTGGATGGATGTTAAAGATCCCATGGCACTATCCAAAAAGAGAAAAGGGTATTTCTACCTGTGCCCTGACTGAAAATCCTTCAGTTCCTATTAGTCTTTCACATCATGTGTATTTGTAGACGTTGCTATTTGCAGATTGGCTGCTGTGTTTGCCTACAAAATGTACCTGCTTTTAAAGGCTTGGAATCAATTTGGGTTTCTCAGTCTTGCTCTTATAGGAATGGGTCCACAGTGCTGAATGTACCGAGTGGACATGCTCAGCTGTTAGTTATCAATGTGTCTTTTTGTTGGCATTGTAGGAGAATCGAGTTTCAGCTTCAGGGCTCCGCACAATCACTGGGGGAAAAGACTTGTTGGAGAAACTGGAGAGTTTTAAGACCACAAACCGAACACTACAACATCTGCTCCGAGATTTGTGGAGTCCAGAAGTAAGAGAAAATATAAATACAAATACAGTATGATGATTTGGGGCAAGCATGATTAATATTTGCAACAACATGCAAACTAACATTTTATTGTGTATAAAGTGGGTGGTTTGCTATAAAAATGCAGACAGATCCTAACTAAAAATAAATTAATTACCTGGAAATTGTCTCATTAATACTGCTGCTATTTTAGTTCTTTAATTTTGTTTTATTGAATGTTCTTAAAATATTATCTACACTTCCTCTCTCTCTTTTCCTGTCCCCTCCACCTCCCGAAACTTTAAAATAAAGTAAGCATTCATATTCCGGTCTTTTTTTCCCTTTACAGCTCAATCTGGATTATACCAACAGACAGATAGACATGTTGATACACAAGCTGACCAGAAGTGAAATTGAAAATAATGTAAGTATTGTGTCAATTATGAAATGACTAAATAAATATGGTTCCTAATTAAACATTACATTTGCACAAAAATATTTTGTTTCCTATTTACATAGAATTAATTGCAGATAGTTACAACACAGAAACAGGCCATTTGGACCACCTAAATCTTGTACTGAATCCATTTTATAGCTTTTAAAAAGAAAGTTCCTGGAGACAGAGAGAAGTGTGAAAGAGCTCTCAGAACTGTACCAGATGGAAAAGGTAAAAGATGATTGAGTAATTTAATAAAATCTTTTTTTCTAAATGTAAAAATACAAATTACTGATTTAAAAAAAAACTGTTTTGTGTTTGCAGGATAATTCTGATTGTGCAAAGCAAATGTCAAAATCTGTAGAAGCAACTCGAGCCCATCTTCAAGGTCAACTTAGAAATAAGGAGGCTGAGAACAATAGGTTGTCAGTTCAAATTGTGGTAAGTATGAGTAATTTCTACTCAATACTTTAAACTGCGTGTTAGACCCTCAAATAGAATTAAAAAATCTCTTCAGCTAAGGTTGTTTAAATACTCGGGTCAGATGTAACTTGCAGGTAATGGTATTTAAACATTTTCCTGTCAAAACCGTATCAAATATCTTATTGTAAAAATTGTTGTGATCTCTTACTCTAGGACCCATCCTTTATGCTCTTTAATATTTTTAATCCCTCTTTGAAACTATACAGTCTAACGACACCTAGTGGACACTCTGGAAAATATCAAGGTTTGATGTAATCATAACAATCCTTGCCATTGATATAGCGCCCTATCATGTCTTCGAGACATCTCAAAGCGCTTCACAGAATATACTGTAATGTGGATTGATTGTATTTTTTTGTGGGCAAAACGTATCCTTACAGGGGCTAGAGAGGACAGTAATTGACCAAAACCTGCAGATTGAGAACCTTAAATCTCAGTTATCGACTGTGAAGGAGAAGGCTGAAGAAGACAAGGAGGGTCTGAAGAAGGCTACACGAGCCCAAAAACGGAGAGCAGAACGGTTTGAAGCTACTATTGCAAACCTTACTTCTCAGCTCAATGACAAGGTACAACAACAACAACTTGTATTTATATAGCTCCCTTCAAGTATGGCAATGTCTCAGATTGCTTCACAGAGATGGGGTTAGACACCGATGGTGTGAGGGAGATGGCCTTCCAGATATTCACTGGACAAAGAATTTAAATAGAAAAGATGTTGCCTTAAGCAATGCAGCTCTAAGAATGGAGACTGCATTAGCACACACTTTAGTTTAACTTTCTCCTCTGAGCGAGGGCCTTTTGTTCTTATGGATTTAATTCCAATATGGACAATAGCCTTTTGAGAGATCGATGTTAAGTTGGTGACCTGCTGTCGCACAGTGAGGATTATTTTATAATGTTCCATAAAATGTTTAGGATGTGAAATTATCGGAAGCCCGTTTAGCTCTGGACAGCTGGAAGAAACAACACGAGACGGCTGTTGAGGACAAAACCCTGTTGGAGACCGAGATAGTTTCCCTTCAAGAGTAAGCGTGCTTTTTATTGTATTTGGGGATTCTAACCAGAAACCACTGTGCATTACTAATCTCTTTGTTGTAGAAGTCGGGGATTATAATCTATTTTCATTCTAATACACAGTAAGGTGGCTGGTCTGGAGGAGCAGCTTCAGGGTACTACAGTAAGCGCTGTCGTGCCGAACAGCGAACTAGTGGAGAAGTTACAAACCAGCAACTTTGAAAACTACAATTTAAACCTGAAAAATGCACAACTGAAGGTATAATATTCTTATGTTTTTTAATCTGCTCCTTGGGACGTTCTCCCGACGTGAAAGGCGCTATACAAATATAATCTTCTTGTTATTGTCTTTCATTACTGTCTTCCACTTCTTAAACCTGCAGTGGGTGGGAGGTGGGGAATATCCATTTGCTTTAATAATCTTATTTTCAAAAATACACAGAAATATCTTAGCTGCAATGGGGAAGTTCACTGACTGCTTCTTTGTAACATATTAACCAGTGCAGATAGTGCGCTCAATTTTGCTGATAATGTAAACTCGCACTGTCATTATAACCTAACATAGATTATTGAATTCAAGATTGTTGAAATTTATTTTATGAGTGAAGGAAGCTTGTACAAACGGTTTGTGGTTCTGGCAGCCATTCATTTTATGTAATTTCCTTCACTCGTGGAATAAATATTGTATTCAGAGAATCTTGTGTCTCTGTTTTAAGAGGGAATTGATCTGCTTTTAGCACCCAGCACCATAAGTCTGCAAGTTCAGTGGCATCTTTTAGCCTTGAACTGTTCTGATTTTCGAACTTCGTACAAAGTAAACTGTGGTGTAAGGGGAATTCCTAGTATGCATTTGCTTTATCTGTCTCTGATTTAGCTGCTCGGTCAGAACTTGAATATTGCTATGCCAGTTTCTGTTTAACAAGTGAGCTAGCAAACTGGTTCAGTATCCATTGCAAGTTATACCATCATCTCCCAAATGAAGCCGACCACCTGCTCCCAAATGAAGCCCACTGTCTCTATCTTTCTACTTTATTTCCAAGGTCTGAGAGCGAGTCGTCGCTTCCCAGCTTCGTTTCCACTACCTCACCCCTCACTCTGCTGAAACTCTGGTCCACGCCTTTATCACCTCAAGGCTGGACTATGGGAACTCTCTCCTTGCCGCCTTCCCGGCACCTCCCTCCACACTGCAGGTCATTCAGAACTCTGCAGCTCGTGTACTGTCCCGCACCAGGCTTCGGGAACACATCACTCCCACCCTCGCTCGCCTCCACTGGCTCCCCATCCCCCAGAGGATCGAATTCAAGATCCTCACCTACAAGGCCATTCACAGCCTTGCTCCCTCCTACCTCTCCAACCTACTATTCCCCTACCTACCCGCCCGTACCCGCCGTTCCTCTGGCTCCAGTCTGCTCCACATCCCCCGCCCCAACCGCCCTACTATCGGTGGCCGGGCCTTCAGCCTCTCAGCCCCTAGGCTCTGGAACTCTATCCCCGAGTGCCTTCGCCTTGCCTCCTCCCTTTCCTCCTTCAAGGCCAGGCTCAAGACCTTTCTCTTTGACCGTGCCTTCAGCTCCCTTCTCGACTCTCTACCCCCTCCTCGCTCCCTCCCTTCCCTCCCCTCACCCTGACCATTTCCCCCCTGCTCGGGTCCTGACCCAACTGTACAGCGCCTTGGGACGTCCTCCCGACGTGAAAGGCGCTCAATAAATGGAATCTTGTTGTTGTTGTTGTTTTCCCTTTTTTCTGCCCAAATGTGTTTTGGGTTGAACCCGTCCCTCATGCTTTGAGTGAGACTGAGTTTAATATGACTTGTGTATTGGTTGATTTAAGTATAGGTGGATTTCACTGTACTGGCCATGAGTTCTTTTGGCAAAATGATCACTGCAATGCCTTTCACAGGCTTCAATAGCAGCATTAGAAGAAAAGACAGCTCTTACTGAAACTGAACTGGAGAAGATGAAAGATGAAGCCAAACAGCAGGAAGAGGCTGTTGCACAGTATGAAATGCAGGTAAACAAACCACTTTGATAAGCTACAATGCAAAATGTTATGAACATTTACCTCTCCGGAAGATTATAGAATCCCTTTAAGAGATCTTTTAAATGGACTTGGCGGCATAGTAAATTTGGGCATTGCTAATGGTGCATTTGACCAAGCTCCTGAAGGTTTTACTTGATAATTCATTTTCATCCCAAACTCCATCTCTGACATCCAATCCACATTTCAGCTTGATATTCACCTGCAAGAACTGGCTTTGGAACCAAACTAAATTGATAGTTATAAAAATCCTTCTTTAAAGGCAATTTTTAATCAAACGAAATGCATCATCTGGTATAATGCTGAGCTACACAGACTAAGGTCATCCTAGGTTGAATTCTCTATTTATATTCATTTAGCTGATCTCAATGAGAGTGACAGTGAGAGCGTTTCTACTGAAAAAAGTATTCAATTTGCTTTCATTATTTCATCAATCTTGCTTAATGAGATAACATTGGCTTGTGTGGGGAAAGGAAAAGCATTTCTGCTTTAGAAAATCTTTATCTCTTCCTTCATTCCATCTTTACATTTTACTTGTTCTATAATTTAGAGAGTTTGTGATTGGAAAAAGCATATATTCTGCAAATTACAAAATGATGGGAGACAGAAAGTTAATGCACTTTCCCCTGCAACCCCAGGTCCAGTTATTGCAAACAACAACTGAAGATTTGGAGGCGAAACTTGGAAAGACTACCAAAGAAAATCATCAGCTAAAAGATGTGAGGCTGATGGAAACTAAAAGGGTATATTCACAAGCATTTTCTGTGTATTTATGTCTAACATTAATGTCTAACATTAATGTACATATTTTCATAGAGGGTGAAAACTTTAGGCGACTCAAAAACAAATCATTAATGTTCAGTGCACTGTGTTGAGGAAAAGCTAAACCCTTTTTATCTTAATTGTTTGAGGGTAATTCTATTAAACTTGTTTTTCAACATTAGAAGGAATTAAATTACCTAGAACTCCTGTTGACAAGTATATTGGCTTGGGCAGAAATGAGCCTAACTATAATTGCTTTTTCCTTTGAACACTCTACTTAAAGATTCAGGTTTCACTGAATTGTTGGTTGTTTGATGTTACCAAGTTTAAAACGTCACAAAAATGATGATTCCATTGCTATATTTTTATACAACCAGTTCTTAGAAGAAATTTAAAAACAATCTCAATTTGAAAATGGCATTATTCTGCTTCTTTAAAAGCCAAATTTTACTTGTGTTCTTTTCACCAGTAAAATAAGCACAATATTTTTACTGACTGATGCTGATGTTTTTTTCCTTCCAGTTCGCCCTTAAACAGCTTTACCCATTATTGATGGCTACACCAGTTACTTTAGACAGCATCAAAGTTTGGTTCTATTTAAAGAAAAAAATGAGCCAGTATTGCAGCCAACAAGTCAGCAATTAATTCCTATGAAGCATACCACATATGCTGCTGGCATGTTAATTACATACATACACTGTTGAAGCAAAAACAAATAATATTGCTACACTCTTCACTGTCATTACAGATCATCTGTTCTGAAAAGCATTGTGTCGTTCAAACCTATTTTCCCTATTGATTAGGATTATTTATTATATCATGTACATTTAAAATGCTATGTTGTACACCATAGAGGTTTCCATATGAATTGTGATATAGTGGTGATCCTATCAGGTTTATTCATTTACCATCTACCTTTTGCACCCCCCCTCACCACTCACTACTGTTAACCCCCAATGCGCAGGTGAAAGATGAAATGGAACCACGTTTGAAGGAATTGAAACCTTTTCCTGAGCTGCTGAAAGCAGCTGAACATAGGCTGTATGAGTGTGAGAAAAACCTCCTGTGTCTCAAGAGAAGATTCTCTGATCAATCAAAATCAATGATTGAACTGCAGAATAAGGTGCTGAGTGTTAAAAGCAAATGCCTTCATTGGGTAATGGACTTTGACACTGTAGTTAGTTGAAGCCATCTCTGATGCTTACTCTACCCAGCCATTGCTATATGCATCCCTATATGCATGTGAATGAGTATTTCTCACATGGTACTTGTGCTCCTGTTGCTGTGTATTTTTGTACAATGCTAGTCTACATGATTTGGGAAACTATGTACAAAGCATGGTGTGTGCATTCCTGGAACAACTTGGCTTTTAAGATATAAACCCAAATCCATCACCCCCCACCCCATGTTTCCTTTGTATGGAGCTTTATTATTTCTTTGTACTTTATTATCTAGTCTTAGCTTGCCCTACCTGCCGGTGTTTAGTCTCTGATATAATGCTCTATTTCACGGTAATTTTACTGCAGTTAATGGATTGTAGATTTCTTTGTCAAAGTACTGTAAATCTGTTGACTTTCCAGGTTGACATCCAGAGTTTAAAATCCTCTTTGAAAACGAGAGAGCCTTTGAGTGAAGAAATGCATGAGCTACAAATGAAATTTGAAGTTCTTTCTCGGTAATGTTTCATCAGATTTTAACTTTGACAATTTTTTTTCCTGTGTGTATTGAACTCCAAGTTGATTTTGATGTAGGTATTTTCTCCTCCTTTTATTTTCCACACTGATTCTTCTTCAGTTGGGAGGAATGAAAAAAAAACAGTTTGAATGGGGTTGTGCAGCCGCCCACTATAGGAACCAGCTTAGAACTGAATCATTGCCCATTACATTTGTCAGGTTTAAGGATTTATCTGTTTAAGGATATACATCCACAACTACAGAGTTATAAAATGCATCTTTTAGTCCTGTTTTCGAGGTATTTATTTAGTGCGAAAGCACTCAAAATTGGTTTGTGTCACACAATATGAAATTTGAGAGAAATTAGATCAACAGGAATACCTGAATGCAGTGCTGCAATATAAATAATAATAATAACCCTTGCATTTGATATAGCGCTTTTCACATCTTCTAGACGTCTGAAAGTGCTTCACAGAATATACTATAAAGTGAATTGACTGTATATTTGTGGGCAAAGCGTGGCAGCCAATTGTGCACAGCAGTGTCCCACAAACAGTCATGGATTGAGTGACCAAATTTTTTTTAATGTAGAATAGATAGAATCAATGTAAGATCATTATATTTCCTCCTCACCACTTTACATGTATATGGATAGAATTTGAGGATCTCATGACCACTGAAGGATTCAAGGAGATGAGTTTGAAAAGTCTAAACAAATTAACGTCACTTTGGCTGAAAGGCTTTTCTTGTCAGTTCATTCAGGATTTTGCAAAGGTAAAGGAACAAATAATACAGTGGGTCTTCTTTTTTTTTGCAAGGAATGCTCACTTTTCTTTTAAAACTTTCAAACTGCTCATCTATGTTTAAATGATTTATTTCAAGGAAACTAAAAGAGGTTGATTTGCAAAATCAAGAGCTTGCAGACACTGTAATCAAACAAGAAGGAGCACTTCAGCTCAGTACAAAACAAGTAGAAGAGAGGACGAGAGAATCTTCAGCGCTCAGCCGTCAATTGGAAGCTGCATTACATGATGTTCGAAAAAAGGTATGTGCTCTTGGTTGCTTCAGTAGGAATAGTGTTAAATACTAGCATTGCAGTTGAATTCTAACCTTGGGTTATAAAGACAAGATTTATTCCAAAAAGACAACCAGGTTTTTTTTGAAAAAGTAATGAATTTTATCTTACATATCATCGTATGTTCACCATTATTTCTACCTACTGTTCGATTTACAGGTCAGTGAGGTAAAAGATCAGGCTGTAGCCAGAGAGCGTGTTCTTCAAAACAAAATACTTGGTCTGGAAACCGAGTTCAGCAGAAAGGCAAAGGAACTGAAACTGCTTCAGCACAACAACAAATATGTGAGTCTCTGTCAGGTGAAATGGATCCTTTTGTTCGTTCATTTGCACAACAGTTTCACTTTCAGGGTTTCAACAACAAAATTACATTTATAGAGAGCCTTTCACGTCGGGAGGACGTCCCAAAGTGCTGAACAGTCAGGTTTCAGCTGTTTGATAAGGCTTATTCGCTTGTAATTTAATATATTATTCTAATCTGATTCAATCTAATAAACATAAGAAGGAAGCTTCACCTTCGCATTTGTTTGCCCTCCACTGCTGTTGGAGATTGTTGGAAGGTATTGGCAGAGATGGCGTTTTGGGCCATATTAGGAGGAAGACGCTATGAGAGGATGTTTGCTGAGAGGGCCAGATTGTGCTCGAGACTTTTGGTTTGCATGTAAGAAAGCAACAGATTACGGCTGAATTCGCAAAATAGGTTGAAAGTCGGTTGTTCATCAAAAGGAAGGGAATGAGACAAATAAAAGCTCAAAGAGAGCAAGGTCTAGAAAACAAAAAAGTAGGTGGATCTATTCTAGCATCTGTATGACCAACGAGGGTTGTATTAATCTTTAATATAGGTGTTATAAAGCCTTCCAGGGCAATCAATTGACTAATAGCAGGAAATCTCCACTTGTGTTGACTTGAGTGCCATCTTCCAGGAAATGCAAGGCAACATGTTCCTGTTTGGGACCTCTGTTTGTGTTAGCAATGCAGCTGAGATCAAGATCCACTGCTTCACTGATACCTGCTGTGCAAGACACCACAATGTTTGTGAAAGTATTATTTTAAAGTCATGAAGATTGAATTTCACACAAGAAAACATGGTGAAAGGCTTCATGATGTGAATTCCTTTATACAAAAACATACATATTGCATTAATATATTTTGTGGTATAATTGCTACATATTTGTGGGTTGCATTTAGCATGGACTCCTAGAGCCTACTTTGTTTGCTTAAAAAGTCAGTTATTACAAGGAGTGATTAACATCAAACCCATTAAATGATTACCACATGTTTTAAAATAATTGTTTGGAAAAAAACATTCTTTATTCCCCCTGTGCTTGGCAGAATAGCTATTGAACCATTATATATGTTAGCATCCATTCATATCTACACTTTGCTTGCATAAATCTACACTTATTGAAAATAATACTAATCCTTGTATTTGGTATAGAGCCTTTCACACTGGGAAGACGTCTCAAGGTGCTTCACAAAACGTACTATAATGTCCAGGGACTGTGCATTTGGGGTTTTGTATGTATACTGTGTTTTGAGAGCTTGGGTAGACAATGTCTCAAGCCAAGCAACGGAGAACAAGAGTCAGAGGTTGAAGCGAATAAATGAATATTCCTCTTTTGGAGTCTATTGTGAAAAATATTAACAGGGCGGTGAGAAATGGCCATTTAGCTTTTAGGAAGTGGGGAAGAGCACATTAAATCACTCTGATATCAGTAAACTTAATGATTACTAGAGAAATTCTGCTGCTCTATACAGAAATAATCTTAATCCTTTATATTACAGGCTGAAAAAGGTTATGACATGAATCTTCAGGAATTAAAACTTTGTCTTGAACAATCTGAGAGTCGGAATCAAAGCATCCAAAGTTATGTGCGGCTTCTGAAAACTACCTATTCAGCTATGTTTGGCGATTAACACATAGACAGAATTTATCATTTCTGAACCTGTATTAAGATGAGTAATTTATTTTTCATTTGTGTCAGTAGTCATGCTCAGACTTGTAATATGCCATCAATGTATTTTAATTTTTTTTTTAAAAACTCATTGAAGATCATGCAAATTGTTGGATCAAGTCTATAACCTATTGCTAAGGTCATAAATGTTTACAAATTTGTATATCTTTGGAAAAAATGGTTTTGTTTCTATTTTGCTTTGTAACATTATTAAAACTGTATTAATTATAGATATTTATTTGTGATATTATGTCATTTGTTTTTTTTGTCAGGGCTGCTAAGCTTACCTTTAGCACTGAACTGCAAGTTTTTGATATTCTTAACTTTAAAACCAATCCACTAGTACTCCATTTTCAATATTTTACAGTATTTGCAGCACTAGGTGGCAGTATATTCGATATGTCAAGGCCTATTTGTGATACATTTAGCTGGAAAATTCCTCAGTTTATCCTCTGTCCTTTGGTTCTTCTATCCTATTGTGTTTGTAGAACCTTATTTTACTGTATGCTGTTATAGATTTTTAAAAAATGACTTGTTACTGTGGGCAATTGAATAGTCTGCGATTCATGAGCGAGAAATCATTTAAATTTAAAATCAAACATTTACATAGAATTCCATGCAGAAGTGCAGATTCTTCCTATTCCAATCTCATTCATTTTTCTTTCCTCGTACCCTTGAATATTGATTTGTTTATCCATTTATGTGATTTGTTTATGTATTTAATAATGATAAATAATAATAATCCTTGCATTTGATATTGCGCTTTTCACATCTCGACGTATCAAAGCGAAACACCCACAAATTTATGGCATAAATCAATAAATATTCAATCAGGAAAATTTATTTTTTTGGTGACCGACCAACCAAGATTGACCACCACTGTTCTAAAGGATCTTTTGTGTAAGGTTTCTGGATGTTGGGTCTGTAATCAAAGCATAGGTGACTTGTTGTTCAAGTCTCCTGAGTCCATTGCTGTACCCTAGTACTTTTGGCATTGCTGTTTCATTCTAAATGATCAGCTTCAAACCACATCAAAGAATATCTCCCACATTACCTAAATGTTCAAATTTTCAAAATCTGTTTTTTTTCTTGGCAAATAACGGTATTGATTGTCCTTCGTATCCGAAGATGGACGTTCACCCAATGTGAACACCCAATGTGTGAGTTTCTTTATCATGTAGAAGCTGCTGCCCACACAGCAACCACACTCTATGCACAGCAAGCACTGTAACCTGGTGTCAAGGAATATTCGAGAAGACTAGACCACTTGCTAACTACACGGGGAGAAACCATTGCCTCAGGAAAACAATTTGCCAATCGTCTAACAACTGGGTTCCAACTTATTGCTAGATAAACAGGCATTTGTAGTAAGGAAACTTGCCTAAGGTTTCGCCCCACTCAGGATCAAACCCGGCTCCTCTCACTTGTGAGGTGAGCACACTAACCTACGAACACGACTCCTTACGTGCCTCTTAGCAAATACTGTAACATGCAATAGCTTCAAACTGGAAGTTCCAGCCGTGAGACAGATAATGCTACTTAGACCCAGCCCACGCGCCTCGCATCAAAGGGAAGTGTTAGAGATACAGGGTACAAAGTGCTATTTTTTTTCAGCTTCTTGAATGATTTTGTTTATCTAACTAATAAACAGCATAATTAGCAACCATCGATTAAACAAGGAAAGCAATCTTTATTTAGTAGATCACAGTTGCAGTGTTCATATGGTGTGGTTGTCTTTTGCCTTTAGCAGTAAACGGAATGACATTTAAGACCTGGGAACAGTTACAAAAGGTAGATCATGTTCTTGGAACTCTGGATTATTTCACTATTTACATAATTATACATCTGTTCAATTAAAGTTCTCTGGGAAATTGAGTGTGTGCAGTGTGAATATCTGCTGATTGAATGTGGAATGCATTGCCAGAGAACACTAAATATGGAATTCCAGGGTGTAATAGCAGTGGTGACAGGGTATTTGGCCAATTTTCCACACCTCTCTTATAACACAGTCAGTATGACATTTGACCCAGGTTTCCCTGTATATTGCTACTCAGGGAAATTAAGAATATAAGGAATATGGATAGGGAATTTGGAACAAAATTTCTGCAATGATTAACAAATTGATGAGATAGGTTTGATTATCTGGATGACCTTTGTTCCTAAACTCTTTGCTGATTTAAAGGCAAATTTGATGAGCAATTTCATCAACATTTGCTCAGACTGTGACAGTACCACCAACAATTGTGCAATAGGAGATTTATTCTTTGGAAGGTTTTTTCATCATAAATAATCACCAATGTCTCATGAATTAGATATTTTTCAAGGTTGGTTTGGTCAGTTTTGAAATAAATCCTATATATATATGCTTAATCCTTAATCGCAGTGACTCAGGCTGTCACTTTGTCATGGTTCATTTGGGGAAATAATGGATTATTCATGCATACATGTCAAAAGTCCTTAAAATCATTGTAAAAATCATCAAAAACCACAGACATGTTTAGTAATAGCTAAATTACCTTTTTGAAAATATCTTTTGTAGGATCACAACAATAATTGAAAGCTAAATCAGCTAACATGCAACTTTGTTGTTGTACATTTCTAAACATTGTTCCTACGTACAAAGTAACCTCTTCTTAAAGTGTTTTGTTTGTGTAACAGCTTGCTCTGGGACTGACGTGATACTCGTTGATTAGATGTTTTGAATTGGCAGGGCAGGGATGGAGGCTATTGATACTGGGAGGATATGAAGGAGCTGTGTAAATGCGGCACTTTTTATATTTTTAAATGTGGCCACATTTCACCCACAAAATATACAGTCAATTCACTTAACAGTATATTCTGTGAAGCCCTTTGAGAAGTCTTGAAGGCATGATAAGGTGCTATATCGAATGCAAGTATTATTATTCTTTGTCTTTCTGTGACTTGATTTTAAAAGTAATTGAAACCGTGGGTTCAATGACAAAGAACAATCATCATAATTATAAAAAAGTTATAAAAACACTGATTGCATTTAAATACCAACCACACAGTTTGAAATTTCCGCCATTAAAAATTAGAAGTTTACTGGACACACTATCTTAAACTAGTGTCTTTTCAACAAATTTAGTGTCATGTTTTGAATTACGTTGGCCCCTAGGTATTCCATATTGGTTTGTTTGTGTATTTTCCTGCATTAGTATTCCAGATTTGGTTCCAGATGTGAAGCCCTTTCTAAATCTTTGAGTTGTATGGCTGGCTACAAGATGTTTGTTTCCAACGTTAGACTAATCTGAGCCCCCTTGACGTTTTTATGGGGCATTCTTAAATACTTGCCAATATCCTGAAGTAGGAATGGCAAACACACACTGCAGTATACAGTATAGGGCTAATTTTCTTTCATGATAATTATTGGAAAAACGATCTCAGACAATTATTCTCCAAGTAGCAGATTCAATTTGAATTTTGATTTGAATATATTAAAATTCACACTTTTCAACATGTTTGAAAGAACTCTTTAGCTGGAACAATAGTTTTATTCACAATAATATTAACTCCCCTGAACACGTAAGACAACAACAACAAGAAAATTACACTTGTAAAGTGCCTTTCACAGCGGGAGGATGTCCCAAGACGCTGGACAGACAGAGTTACGGACCCGAGCTGGGTGTCGGGGTCAGGGAGGGTGGAGGGCAAGGGGGGGAAGCAGGGAGATCGAAAGCACAGTCAAAGAGGAGGGTCTTGAGATGGGTCTTGAAGGAGGCAAGGGAGAGGGCGAGGTGGAGGGATGGAGTTCCAGAGGGTGGGGGCAGAGTGGCGGAAGGCCCGCCCACCAAAAATGAAGTGAGCGAGGCAGGGGAAGTGAAGCAGGCTGGAGCCCACTGAGCGGAGGGAGCAACAGGATGGTAGGGTTAGGAGATCGCAGAGGTAGGGGAGGAGAAAGACCGTGGAGGTATGAGGGTTTTGGAGGCCTGTGGTGTGAGACAGTGGCAGACACGGGCGATGTTGCGGAGGTGGGGGAAGGCAGGGTGGGTCATGGCACAGATGTGGGGCAGAAAGGATAGTTGATAATCGGCTCTGAAATGCTATACACTGTCCCTCGCCTTGAGACGTCCTCCTAAAGTGAAAGGCACTATACAAATGTAATCTTGTTGTTTTTGTTGTTGTTGAGGGTCAAACAAGACCCCAGGGTTCCGGACTGACTTAGCAAGGTAGAGTCTGCAACCATGGATGGTGGTGCTGTCAGCGCCTGAGAATGCAAACGATAAACTACATTAAAGAGGAATACATAAATAAAACATTGGAACATACTACCAACCTGAAATTACATGGGCATAGATGCAACAAACACTGCAATGTTAATAAATAACATCTCAATCATGGATCTGTGGATCAGAGTGGTGGTAAGAGCTTCATGTTTTGTTGGATAATCTGGGTAATTGGTATTTAACAGTTTATTTATTTAATGTTTTGTTTTAAAGTTTTGTTATCAACCTTAAGCATATGAAAACTACTACGGAAGAATAATAAATCTAATGCAGTCATTTCTTAACCATGATTTTTGTAACACTGTGAACAAATACAGTAAATATTTTATTCAGCAAGCTTGATATTCCCAGGTTTTCCCACGGGCATTTTTGATGTAAAACACTGCCTTTAGAATAGTTTTTAAGTTGTGGAACTGCACAACAAAATCAAAACCTAAAAGTATAAACTGTATTATCTTAGAGATAAAACAAAATCATGGACATGCAATGTTTTTTAATTACAATTTATAACCCAACTGAATGACGCACCAAGTCCAAAATTGTGACTTTAGTGCATTTGGGTGGTTCTCGGGAAAAGGAAAGGGACAGTAAATGAACTATAATCTGCATACAATGAAAGTGCTTCAAAATGTCAACACTTCTTTGTAATTAAGAAATCTGCTGCCCAATTTTGTTTCTAAAGTAGGAATGTGTGGATTCTTGCTTCTTTGGAGGCAGAGTGCTTCTCACACAAGCAAAGGCATGTGATGCTTTTTGTTGCCTAATATACTTCCAATGGCTTCATGATAAATTGTTGTTAGACTTAGAAAACACTATTGAGATATAGCAGTTAGTCAGTGTTGTTCACACTGAAGTTACCAGGAAACAAAGTAGGTTAGAAGCACACGGTTTATCTATCAGGGGTTTAGAATAGAAAAAAATCAGTTAACCACCTTTCTGCATCCTCATACAACACTATGTGTAATTTACTCGAGCAACTGGACTGCAAATACAATGCAGGACATCAAAGTCCTTGCTTTTTCCTCTAGAGCCGAATGCATTTGTTTAATCTGATGCCCCCCTGGACAGTTAGATGCTTCTTTCTTATCTAAGTTATTTCAATCAAGATTGAAACTTGAAAACATTTTTATAAATGTCCTGTAATAAATTAGGAGGTGATGGTGCCTAATAAACTTGGAATTTTCCATATTTTCCATAGGCAAGTTTGAGAACTCTAAGGAAACACCGACAAATTTGTTTGATGAGGAATGAGAGACAGAAACGAGAGACTTAGATCCGCGCAAGGTTGATTGTAGCAATAAAAAAGATGATTAGTAAAGCAAATTAGAAGAAGCATTTCGCCTCACGGACAACCAGATTTCAAAGACATCAGATTTTGCAAACGTGCAATTGTATAATGTATGTGTCTGGGATTTGTTTAAACTATAGCAGCACATCAACTTATTGTTGCTTTGGCATATTTTTTGATGTCAGATGCTTTCGAGTTGTTTTGTTAAAATGGGCCACAAAACAGAGGAAGATAGAATAGAGGACTGATGAAATAACTCAGACAAGGAAGAGGTTCCAATCAATCCGAGGGACATCAGATGAAACAAATGCACTCCACTCTCGAAGAAAAAGCGAGGTCCTGCATTGTAGCTGCAGTCCAGTTCCTGGAGTAAATCACACATGGTGCTGTGAATACTTTGTTTGAAGATGTGGCTGTAAATAGTTGTGTTTCAATGTAACATTTAAGTTTCAATTACAAAGGTAAACAGAGAGAAATAGAATGATTTCTTAGCGCAGGAGATGGGATTCCTCTATGAGGGAATGTGTGGGAGGGTTCAGGGATGTATAAACACTGGCCCAAATGACCCAAGTTAAGTCTAAACTTACAGGAAAAACTATATCCTCAGCATGCACTGTAACCAGCTGCCCATGTCCAAAAAATGCAAATGTCGCTGTAGAACCGCAGTTTGCGATTAATACTAAATTTATAAATAAAAATAGATTGCTAAGGTGTATAGTAGCACCTTGGGACGTCCTCCCGACGTAAATGGAATCTTGTGGTTGTTGTTGTACTGGCAGCCTTTACCAATTGTATATGAATAATGAGGTTTTCAAATCCATGTAATAACAATTGTAAAAAAAGTTTAAATTCGCTCCATTTTAGCATCCCAGCGCCAGTGTTGCTTTCAACATTGCGGATTCAGTATCGACAGGATGTGGGATGGCAGTATTGCTGCCATCCTACATATTTAGGTATAGGTTTTGCAACTATAAATGATGGTAAGTGCAAGTTCATACACATTTTACTTTAGCCTCTTATGTGAGTGGATGTAACTAAGGCAAAGTCCATCAAATTCTGATACTTGAAACCATTGCAGCCACTAGCTTGAAATTACACAGTCAATAAAAAAGACTGTATTACTACTTAAGGACTTAAGGTATCACATATAATTATTTCATGTGGATGATAAAATGTAAATGAATGTTTAAGTTCTATTGATGCACTGTAATGCACCAGATAACAATGATATTTTTTCCCCCTTACCATTATTCTTTTCAATAGGCGCTATAAAACTCAAGCGTTGTAGCAAAGGATGGACACTCAGGAAAACGTTTGTGATTGCAACAGTTTTCCTTTTAACTGACAAAAGCCAAATCCACCTTTTCACTGTACTGTGAGAGGGGCCCAGTGATTAACAGAACATCACATGTGACTGGAACTGTCAGAGCTGTATCTTAGAAGGTGAAAAGCCAATCTACAGTGGGTTTCTTTAGCAGGTATGAAATGGGAAGGAAAAACTAGTGATGGTGAAGATAAAAGTGAACAGCCACCATTAATAAAATAAAGCTTATTTAAATAATATTATGAAGTTGCAGAAGTTATACAATTTTTGTGTTATTTTAAAGCAGACATTTAAGTGCACTGGTTTACTTGTCTTTAAGTCTCGCCTCTTTAAACACACCTTAAGCCACCTCTCTATCTCTGTGTGTGTGTGTCTCCCAGTGAAGTGCTCCAGGTCATTACTAGGAAATGCTATATCAAAACCCATTGCTGAGATGCTATTTTCCAAGTTTTGGAAAGTATTGAAGAAACTAATAATGATGACAGCATTGGCTCCTGTTTATAGGATTACAGGTTGACTATAGGCAATGTTGCAGTTTTGGCCTCATCCCTCAAATGTGCAGCACATCTACACTGTACCATCCAGAGAAACATTCACCAACCTTGTGAAAGGGCTGTAAAATAGATTGGGTTTTTCAAACTGAAAGCAAAAACATTGTCTTTTGTCTTTCACTTTTCAAGAACTTACAATGTGCCCAAATCTCCTGAGGTAACCCATAAATTGTATCCAACGGTAAATTAAATTGATTTCATACACTTTTTAAAAATTAGCCTAGGTTTTTTTTCCCCCTGTTTTTTGATTAGGAAATGAACAAAGACCTTATATTTATTAGGTGTCTCACGGATTATAAAAAGTGCAGACTAATTTTAGCTTGGTCTTTTTTGAACCAGTCAGCTGCCTTGTACCTTGACGTAATGCTACAAAAATAGAAGTTCCCAAAATGACAAAATACAATCCATCTGGCTGCTGGTATCTTTGAAGTTGGGTCTTATTCCACCCTACTGTTTCAAGCTAAGAAAACCACTAAGTATTGCCTAATGTTCCTATAGCCCCCTTGCAATTAAAGGAAGGTCTGAAATTCGCTGTATGCTTTGGCTTTTTGTGAACTCAAATAAATTTTAATTAGATCATAAATTTATTCATAGATTTCTCAATATACCTGCTGCCAAGTGTTGCTCCCAAAGTTATTCTCCAACAACAACAAATTACATTTATGTAGCACGACGGGTGGGTGTCCCAAGGCAATGGACAGTTAAGGATTTGCACCTGAGCTGGGGGTTGGGATTCGGAGAGCTGGAGGGCAGCGAGAATGGGGGTAGAAAAACAATAATATCTAAAAAAAAGTGTGAGAATTCCAAACTAAAAGAGTTGTATGATTTATAATTCTGCATGAAAAGTGAACAAGTCTAAGAAAGGCTCAGTCATTAGAATACTGCGGCAGTAGCAGCAAACAGAAGGAGAAGGAGTTTACCATTGTATCAACATTAAAAGTGCAGTAATGCTCCAGTTTTAGAATTGAATTAATGGAATTTTGCACTGCAATCTTGATGTCCATTGACAGTCTCTCATGTCTTAAAATACCAATTGTTCAAAGAAAGATCAATTTGGACATTAATTGACTATAATTTTTAATAATAATGATCCTTACATTTGATTCACGTCAGAAGAACATCTCAAAGCGCTTCACAGAATTTACTGCAAAGTGTAGTGACCGTTTGTTTGTAAGCAAAACCTATTGAGTTTTTTTTTAGAAAAAACATTGTTTATATCAAGCGCTTCCACAGTATATTTTCCCCTCCAAATATGCCTAACATCAGAAGAACATCCTTCAGTTCTATCCATTGTGATTTTGTTCTGTATCCCACACCACATAATCTGAGCAAGATTGCCAATTTAATTGCTCATTTGTGGGCAGGTCCACACCCACCAGGAATTGGTTGAGACTGCATGGATTCATTTCATATAAGATTCTTACAGCCAGCAAAGAGAAGCATTCATTGCATCAGTCTGTTACGTCTTTGAACCCACATCCCAAGGTGAAAGGCCACTGTATTAAACTATTATACTATTCAGTACCCTCTCTTTTGTTTTAATCCTTTTAAGGTTCTCCCATGGCCTATATCACTATGCAAACTTGAAAACCTTTGCTTTCAGAATTCTGTTGGTTCTGCTGTAAAACCTGTTGCAAAAAAAGTGCATGAGAATAACTTTAAAAAAAGCTTGTATTTTCCATCTGGGCCAATTTAAATATCCATTGGCTGAAATTCCAGGCGGCAACAGACCTAATGCCTTTATTGCTACACTAAGATAATGCAAAACTCCCATTACGAGCCAACATCGCCAACGTGTTTAACAGCGGCTGGAGTTTCAGGCAAGAGAACTTGAAATATTCCAAAGGTGGCCATGAGAGAAAAACTCATTTGAGAGACTAATATAGGAATTTAACTATAGTACTGATAAGTTTAGCTGTGTATTAAAGCCACAGAACAGGGGGAACTTGTGAAGTGGTTGCAAAATTGGCAAACTCAAAGGAAACAATGGGTAATTGTATATAGAGCTACATCAGCATGGAAGGAAGTTCCTAGAGCGATGCCTTGGATCAATGCTATAGCTGATGCTATTTACACTACATAAATTACTCAGAATTGCAAGCAGACATCTAAATTTGCTATTGATAACTGGGGGAGTTGCAAATAACTGGAACAATCTGATATTGAACTTGTAAAGGGCATTATGTGACCATAGCTGAAGTACTGTAAACAATTCTGCTCACCATTTACAGAAAGGATAGATTGCATTGGGAGGAATACTGCAAAGGGGGAGAGCTTATTGATTTATTCATGAACATATATGAACATAAACGTATTGCAGGAATAGGTTTCACATGGAATGGAGCATAGAATGTTAGATTGTATTGAAGAATATTCCAGCACTTTAGCCAACATATAAAAACATTTATAAGCTTTCAGGGAACTTTGGAAAATTCTAGTCAAACTTAATAATGTCTCCATTTGAAGTAACATATTATCGCAATGATTACTTCTTGACCCTTGCACTGAATAACATTCTGCAATCTTACAATGTGGGCTGAGAATAGAAAAACTGTAATTTCTTTCTGTTTTTCTCTTTCTTCCCATTGCTTTCTGCTAAATTTCCTGTTATTTTGATGGAATGTAAATGCACAATTTGCTTTTCACTGCTTGTATTTCAAAACAATTCAATATTTCACCCTGGAGACAATATGTTATCAAGTTTATTATTTATACCACTTCAATTAGCACAGATGTTTAAAACAAGCGTTTGTGTCTGAAGATGAGTTCCCTTTACATCCACTTATTCAGAATTGTCTCATCTAAATTGTTGCTTCATTCCATCTTGCTACAGCCATACAGAGCTGTTTCTATTTTTCTTTAGAAAAAAACCTGTTCCATGTGTTTCAGGCAGTCTGCGGTTTCATTCTTTATTGCATGTTCATGTATTGTCTCAACTGCTCGCATTGCTCAAACTGTCTGGAGAATAACATTGTTGAGAGTTTTTTTTCCCCTATTCTCATTACAGTGCTTATTCCTTCCAATTTACTGCCAACGTTTTTTTAATCTTTTTTTTCCATTACATGAGTGCTTACTGCTAGGGGTATGTTTATCTTAGTTCATTTATTTCCAGAGGTCTCCAGTGCTGTTCTTATTGTTTGATCATTAATTGTTTTCTTGTACTTTTCTACTTGACATGTCCCAATTTCTAATGATATCTTCATGTGCTTTTGCCTCTTAATATAATCCATTAGTTAGTAAACGTTAATTTAAGATTTTGGCTGCCCTATATCTGCACCTAAATCATTTCACTTAAATCAAGGCCCCTAATCCATTTCCCATCCGGTGGTTCAGAATTCCAATCCCATCTTTGAAATCCTTGCAAGATTCTGTACTTTTAATCTTTTCAGTTACATGGAACAAACCTGGCCTTAGCTGTATTGTTGCATTTGGTTCTGTCCGGTATTAACTGATCAGGATTAGAATCAAATCTTCAAAATCTATTTGAATAACACTGAAAATCCACAGCAAGGCAATCAACAACAGGAAAGATGAGCTTAGTTTAGTGGTAGTGCTCTCATCTGATTTCTCAGACGGTTGTGGGTTCAAATCCCACTTTGGGATTTTAGTTTATATGACCTTAATGCTAAATGTGTGGGATACCTTCTATGACCTTCCAATGCAGTGGGGTGTGTTGCATTGTCAGAGGTGCCATTTTTCAGATGAGGCATTAAACTGAGGTCCAGTCAACCTGTTCAAGTGAATATTAAGGGTCCAATTGCACTATTCAAAAGGAGAAGGGTGTTTCTCCCAATGTCCTGGCCAATAATACCCCAAAATAAAATTGTTCACTCGTGTAATGGCTGTTTGTCGGACATTGATGTGCGTAATTGTGCTGCCGCGTTTGCCTTCAAAAACACAGTCAATCCATTTCACAATAAATCAGGTCATCAAATAATAATAATAATATTAAGATCTCAAGGGAACAGTCAGATCCAAAATGTTAACTTTAATTTTCTCTTTCAGAGGTTGATTGACCTGGTGGAGTTTTTCTAGTATTTATCTTTGTTTCATCCCACATTTAGCATTCAGGTATTTTTCTTTGTGCTTCAAAATGTATTCTATCCTTTGTGAAAATGAATATGGATAATGCAATATTTTTGGACAACATTCCTGTCAGTTTTGTAAATATTTTGTAAAGTAAATATTCTTAATGTTGTTCTAATATATTCAGAGATCAAGGGCCACATTGTGCAGATCGTGGCAGAGGCCATGATAAATTGTTTAAAAGCACCATCTTGGAAGAAAGTCACTCTGATGGTATGGATCTTAGCTTCAAAGACCAGTGAGTTTCAGGCCCTATGAATACCTCTCATCTTCTAGGTATAAGTAGAGGATATTTCACCTGCTTACTGCAATGCCTAACTGGTGTTGTTTTGTGGTACTGTAGAACATTGTCATTGAATTATCATGTAGGTGATGGTATTTTGGTGTGTAACTCATAATCTCATGGGTGGCTCTGTGCACAATTATAAGGTGCAACTATTTTTGTATAGCACCACCAAATGGTGAGGATCAGATACAACAGTTGTCTGTTTATTTATGATTTAGAAACAGAAGTTATGAATGATCACTTGGGTGAGATACAGGAGAGCGGTTAGTGTCTGTGGTCCCACAAAAAAAAGAGAAAATTCTTTAAAAGATATTAAGTTATTCTGAATGGAACTTTTTTGCATTGGAGTTATTTTTGTTGTATGTAAACGCTTACATATGTTGTGCTTTAGATTTTAGATTTTACATTTATAATAATGATGATATTTCCTTCAATCACAGAAGAAGCATTGATGTTCAAGAGGACTCTGCAAAATACTTTTAACACGTACTTACCATTTTCTTTACCGCCATTCAACTGATGGTTAAAGTAAGTATGGGAACAGAGAAAACAGGGACATCTGGCCTTTCAAGAGATGTATTAACCAAAACTCATATCATTTTGGTGATCTTGATGATCTGCTGGAAAATGAAATAGAACTTTCCACTTTGGGCACTTCCCATCATCATCAATCTTCAGATCAGATATTCCATGATCAGATGCAGTGTAGCAAATGCCTCATCTTTTCACTACGATGTACTTAAGCCCAATTTCAAAAGAACCCTACCTCTCGCAATAGTGATTTTTCTTGGCTACCAGATCAGCCAACCTTTGGCCTCTTAGAGAGATTGCCAAAATTCAAGTGTGTTTCATACTTAGGTTTTGTGGTGTAGCCTAGGCTGAAACTACTCCAAATTCATACCGCTTGAGGCCCTGACAAACAGTAGGGATTGACTACTTTCATTCCTGAATTCAGATGCCAAAACTGAAAAATAGAGTGCAAAAAAACCTAGTCCGTCTATAATGCACCTAATGCACAAAATTTACCAATGGTTGTTCTGTATCTTCCAAAGTTTCCTTTCTAAAACTACGTCAATTGAGAAGTAATCTGTTATTTTGTGTAGCGTTCTCTGAATTTTAGAAATGTTACGTGGTAGTTTTAAAACAGATTTGCTTTAAAATTCTACGTTGCAGGAAACCTCTCTTTTATTCATGCTGACAGAGTGCCTCAAGGGTCTCCCATTAAACCACAATTTAGCAGGCTGGGAAATCTACCAAGGATGTTAGGAAAAGGGGGAGGGAAGCAAACTCCACAGTCCAACTAATGACGTCCAGGCAAAATAAAAATAGCTCATGGTCGCTACATAAGCAAGACATAAAAATCTGAAAAGGTTTTTTAAAAAATTCTCTTCTAAAGGTAACTTATCCTTAAGTAAGAGAGGGAACTCCCACATAACTCTTATTTTGCTGCAGAGGAGCAGATTTGGGTAGCTGATTGCAATTTGGTGAATCGACCAGGTTGCCCATAAACTTTGTGCTGGTGCCTTTCACCGCAATAGAATAAATTATTGCTATTTCAAAGCTAACTTGACTTGTATCATGGTCTGGTGAAGTATTTCTAAATTTAAAGTTTGTGTCTTATGCACCAGATTTAAAGTTGCCGTTTTGAGGCAAATGTGGATTGTGGTATCGTGAAATAATGCGAGGGTACAAGCTAGGGACTATTTATTGCAGCCCTTATAGACAAGGGCTGGGTTTCGGTTGAAGTTATTTATAAATTTTGTTTTGAAAGTCATTTTACATTCTTGAATTTTATTTAGCACTTGCGGCAATGATTCATACAAATTAAAAAGCTGGTGCGGTTGATTTAAATACTGTTTTGACAGGAAGAAAACTTGACTTGAAACCTAATACTATGAATTCCAAAAGGACAGCATTGTAAGAGATTTGATTTTAGGAAAGTAATAGTTGCTTTGGCAGTTTGAGCGACGATGGCCAAGATTTGTGCTTGTGTTACAGTGATATAAATAGGAATCTGGCCAAATAGCACCATGGTGCCAAGTGTAATTTCAATATAGAACACAATATGCCTCACTGATCCTGAGTACCCACCAGTTACATGTAAATGGCAAATCTAGGAGAAATGTCAGTGATGTTTGTGAACTAGAGATCATCAATGTGGCAGTAATGAGAATAACCAAAATTTAGAGGAATTTAGCAGAATAAATGGTTACAGACTAGGAGATGCTAATTAAAGAGAAACTCAAAATAAAAAGATGATCCTGTCTTTAGGCATAAATAGCAGAAGAATATAATCCTTACCACCTGTTTAATCACACAGAAGTCGAAAGGCAGGCAGTTGCAAGTTGTCAGCTTGTATGGGAAAAAGGTGGGCACTTACAAAAAGTTGTCTAGATCCCAAGTACCAGCAGATTCACACTGAGGGTGTCAGGCAAGAAGCTGGTTAACATTTCAAATGTTAATCTTTCATTGTTTTCAGTTTTTTATTTTAGATTTACGGCATTCCCAGATTATTTTAAATTTCTGTATGGAAAACAATGTGCAATCTGAGAATTTGTTCCTTCATCCCATTATTTTGATTCTCATTTCTAGTGAACGTTTACTCTAGCTTTAAAGATGTCACAATGTGCTGTTCAAAGCGAATACTTTCCTGAAGTGATGATCGTAAAATAAATCTGTTTCTCACAATTTGTACTGTACATATGCCTGTAGCGGATGTGAAACAAAAGGTAATGCTTCACCCATATCATGTACTGCGTTGTAATTGCAATGAAGAGAAAAAAAAGTTTGATTGTACAACTCATAACACTGTTTAGATTGGTTTTACTCAATTGCTGGAAGGAGAAGGCAACAAACTGTAATGAAGCTTGAAGCTGCATACTTTAATGCACCACTCTGTCCTTTATTACAATCGTCTACGTTAACTACCACTCACTGCTTTTCGGTTGATAAAGTAAAACAGCAAAGCTAACAATAATTATCCCTGCATTTTTGATAAAGCACCTTTCACATCAGGAGGACTCTGCAAAATGCTTCACAGGATATACTGTAAATTGTAGTGACTATCTATTTATATAGCAATAAATCTTTTCTCAAAGCTGCTTGAGGAGGTGGTTGCACATCTCGAATGACATGATAAATCCAAAGTAATATGAAGCTTGGGTAACTAGTAATGTGTATGAAATTAGTGCAAGCTGAGATTTTGTTCCTTCAATCCATTATCATAATTGATTACCTCAATTATATTTCAGAAGATTAGTTGTAAATCTGCTGAATTAAATCTTGATCACAGAACCTGCTCTGTAAGCTAATTTGTTTTGAGCAATCTTCCCAGTAATTATCTGTCATGTGACATGTCCTGAATATGTGAGATTTTAGATATGATTATCCGATATACCCATCTAGAAGGCTAGTTTAAGAATATTCACTCTGGTTCAAGTGATATTTATAACAAAGGATTATGATTGATTACCCTTTTTATCTTGGCACACCACATTGATGGTATAAAATCAAATGAGAGGAGTTGCAGGATATACAAAAGGTGATAACACTGCCACTTGAGCATTAACTGGAACTGTTCTGCCAAGTAATCTGTCGAGCCATTAGATCTAAAATGAATGTGGAAGTTAAGGTCAACTTATTGCTTGGTATCTGTCAATTCATGTATCCAGTCTAAATGAACAGAGGGAAGGGGAGAGGAGAAAGCAAGTAAATCTTATTCATAAAATTAGTCCTTCTTGGGAAAAGATTATTACCGAAGTGACAATATATATTTTGAGAGAAATAAATATTCTCATTCATGTTACTTGTATATTGAAATATATAGTAATACTTAAAGCCGTGTAGATCCATGAGTGTTTATTAAAGTCTGTTAAGTGCCCATCTGTATAATTTGTCTGGTTTCCCTTCAGCTCAATTATTTTAATTGATGGTTTATTTCATAAAATTAATGCATTTTTAATGTGAGAATCCTAATATAGTTTATACATATCTGAAATTAATAGAGAAAAGAACATATCTCTCAAAATGATGGATTGTGACATTCAGTGTTAATGATCCAACTATTTCGAGTCCATCAATTATTTTCATCGCTCTTCACCCACATGTAGTTTGCAGTCGATTGCGACACCTGCAATGAGGACAAACAATCTCTAATTTGATCCTTGTGGATGCTGAGGGCACCGACAAAACCATCTTATGCTGATGTACATCTGAACCTGATCTGGAACTCTACAGCCAATTTCTATGGACACATAAATCATTAGACTTTAAGAAGATGGAAATGCCATTCAGCACTGGATTGAGCTAGTATTCAACACTAACTTTGAACCAATGGTCAGAATCTGCATAGATTTTTTCATCACTTTTGCCTTGGCATTGTTTGTCTTTACATCCTCATTTCAGGAATTTGCAATGTTCCGTTTATAAAACTTTCAACCAAGGCCTCATTCAGTGCACTAAAAGACCATTCACAGTATTTTAAAAGTAGGAACTTTATCGCTTGAATGTAGTTTGAAAAAATGTCATAGCTTGTAATTATGTGTTCTTGTTCTGCACAAAAATTGGTACCTCATGAATTCTGGTATCCCAAGAACCCCATGGTATTAAAACTGTTACCCCATCAATTTTCTTAGTGACTGTACAGATCTTGGCTTGTACCTGCCCTTTTCTTTCAATAAGAATAGATTACTGTTGCTTAACTTCAATTAAGACCAAACACCATTCTTGCTGCTACTCTGACATATTCTGATGTCTTTCATTTTTAATATGAATTGTCACGACAACTGGGCACAATACTTCCTTGTATGATGTCTCCATATCAGTTGCTAGGGAGGCTTGCAAACAGTTTTTATTTACTTATTTGCATGAATCTACTGCTGGACTCCAGGTAAGTAACTTACTTATGTAGATGTAAGACCTAGTGGGGGAATTGTAAAAAAAAATGTAAATTTTCTACCTAGTACTTGAGAATCAAAATACAAAACTAAAGTGCATAAACACTCTTTCTTTCAGAGAAATTCAATTCCTATATTCAGTAATAATCCCTATTGTATATGGCCTTGTAAAACTCTCCCAAATGTATATGTGGTCTGGTGAAATACTTAATGGTTATTAAATTCAATCCAGTATTTGTCTGGCTTTTGTATTATAAGAAAGATGTTCAAGGATAAACCAACTAAAGCTTACTGCCTAAGATAAAAACTATTGGCTGAAAGCCATTACATGCACTGCAGTTTGCTTGGCCAACTTTACCTAACTAACTTCCAGTAACAAACTCAGTATACAAATGATCACATCGATGATTTGGTTTCCTCTCTATTCCGCCCATGGACTAGTGAACTATCACAAAGAAGCATGGTCTGGTTTTGGATGTTGAGATGTTTGATTGTATAGTCTCAGTTATGTTTTACACATTTTTTTCAATAGTCACATAATTCATCTTCCATTTTATGTTTGATTTGTGATAAACTGGCAGCGGGTTTAAAGTGGGTGGTCTTGGAAACCTTCAGTGAATAAATTTGTTGAATACCCTCCCATATTTTTGGAAACCTCTTGTTTCCAATAAAAGCAAGCAATAATCATTTTATTTCCTTTTTTAAAATAAATTAGCTGAATCATTTTCAAAAAGAAAGCTTGAAAAATAAATAAACTATATCCAAGATGCTTAATAGTTGATCCCAAAAGTCATACACTATATGGGGGCTCGCTATCTGGATCTTATTTGCAGACAACCTATTATTTTATCATAGTGGCTTTAATTTTTTATTACTTTATGTTCAAGTACCGAAACAAAACGGTGGTCTTAACCCTTATCTTGTTGGATAAAATGGAATTCTGAATTGGTAGTGAAGAATGCTGCCATCAAAAAGTATGTATTTTGGAGTCTTCAATTGAAATTAATAATAATAAGATCCTTCTATTTGACATTATCATTATCATCGAGACATCTCAAAGAGCTTCACAGGATTTTAGTGATTGTGTTTTTGTAGGTGAATGTGGCGGCCAACATATAATGATAATCCTTGCAGTTTGGGCACAGCAATGACAGCCATTTTATCTGGATGATTGTTAGGCAGGACACCAGGAGAAACTCTCTTCTCTTTTCGAATAGTGCTAGAGATCTTTAACGTCCACCTGAACAGGTTGACTGGACCTTGACTACCTCATCTGAATGCAACGCAACTCCCCCTCTCCGCCTGAGAGCTTAGACTATGAGCAACAGACTTTACAGTAAATACTGTGAAGCACTTTGATACATTCTTTCAATGTGAAAAGGATTGTGTCAAAATACAAGTATTATATTTTATTACTATAACCAATGTGACTACATCTTTTCCTTCCATGGTGTTGGCATTATTTCACCAAGTTTCCACTGTGGTCTGAAAGTTTGAATTCTTCCTTCTCATTTGGTACATACTGCACTGCTGGTCGGATCAAATGCAAATAACACTGATTATGGTATAAAAATGAAATGCAATACATGTGTCATAAAGAAAATATGAAATGAAAAAACATGACGGTCTGGCAGTCGAAGTAAACAGCGAGGATCTTAAGATTTTCTTAATTGAAGTCCTAAAACATAAAAACGAATTCTTTATGATCATATGTCACGTTCTTGCCATTGAACGCAGTACTAGGAGTTCACAGTTAATCTTAACATGCTTTCTGGTAAAGTGAATGGAAAGGACTACGGAAAGAGGAAAGAGTTTTAACAGCAATTGTACCTCAGCAAGGAAAATATTGACAGCAATAAAATGCCACTACAGTTTATTACTCCTCACCACTCATTTCGGACAAAGAAGATGCTTTCTACAGTTGGATTCAGAGACTGTGATCTATTTGAGGTCTAGAAAGAAAGGATAAAGTCCAGAGAGGAAGTAAGTACTTTTTTCTATATAGGTCAAAGCAATATCCTCCAATTTTACAATGTTGTTGTGCTTTTTTTTCCAGCACCTTGGGACATCCTCCCAATGTGAAAGGTGCTTTGTAATTTGTTGTTTTTTGCTATGTTGCTTTAGTGGAAATTGGTCTTTGTTGCACTCCTATTGCATTACATTCTGAAGGATACGCTGTGTGCCATCACTAATTGAGCTAGCAGTTAATCAAATGTTGGTGCAAAGTGTTAAAGGAAATGATCACCATGGTGAATTTGTACCACATGATATTTGATATACCATATTTTGTGTGCAAAAGTTGAATTTGACACTGGATTTATTTAGTTCATGTTATTGGTGGCCATAAAGAAATGAAAACAAATCTTGTAACTGGAGCAAAGGATGCCCTGAAGTGTCTTTTCAAAAACTGAGTAGACTTTCACATTTTTGCTTTCTTAGCATAAGGTGTGACAGACACACAATTGTTCTCCAGTGTTTTAAGGGCAGAAGGCAGTATCCAGTACATGTATTAAGTTTCTTGTAGATTTCATCACACTGAAAGTAAATAAAGTGAACTGATCATCTGTTCTCTTTAAAAGATGTTGGGATGTTTACATCCTTTTTCTGCATTCAAACTCTAGATATACCTGACGAAAATGTACATTATTCACAATGGATTTGAATGCCTTTAAGATTGAACACATAAAGAGAGTAGATGATTTTGAACAGGATAAATGTCAACAGAAACGTTTATAATTTAAAATAAACACATTGCCATTGTGATTTAAATTACTCAATTGTTTTTTCTTCCCCCATAAACAAGATGGTTTGCAAGATATTTTTTCCTGTAGCCCGGCCCCTTTTAAGTAAACATTTATATAAGGCTTTGCAAAATAACTGCAGTGAATTTCAAGAATCGTTCACAAGCACAAACAGAAGCAGCCAAAATATATTGTTTCAAATGAATGCATTGTATAGTTAAGAATAAAGTGTGCTACATTAAGATAGATTTTACTGTTTTATAATATTCAGATTTGGCATATCTACACCAAATAAAATTTGAAAAAATATAAATTGTGCTCTACACTTCACCCCTGCCTTGGGAACGGAAATATAAATAAAATTTAAAAAATCAGGGCAGTTTTGAGCCAATAAAAGGCTGCTGCACGTGAATGCCCCTCTGGTCACATTTATAAAATGAATAACGATTATATTTTTTAATTTTACTTGAAGGCTGATGACGAAATAGAAGTTGAATTTAAATAGTTTTATTTGTTTTTAAAATCTCAATACTGGACGTTTTTGATTTGTTATTTCTTGGCGCTCAGAAGCCATTATTTGAATTATATATTATGTATTAAGGCTTTATTCCAAGAAAGATCATCTATATATTAGCCATAACCCAGTGACTGAGCTTTGTGTTGAGGGTGTGTGTTACAGCAAATACTTATTGGCGAAAATGGTGATAAAAGAAAGGAAGTGAATGTCTGTCATCACAGAAGGACAAGTTCTGAAACACAAGCTTTTCAACAGATTGTTGATCACTCAGACTTCACTCCTAGATGTGCACTTTACTGGCCATTTTTCACTGCAGGAAATGCAGCCTTGGAAAAAGTACTGTTTTTCTCATCAATGTTCTGCTAGTTTTTGCATAGAAATGTGCACAGGAACTCAGTAACGAAAGTTTGGGAATATTAAGTAGAAGCAGCACAACTCTGAACATTCTCTTCTGTTATTTCATCATGTGCACAACTGTGCAAAAGTAATTTTTCTTTGAGTACCATTTCTGAAATGGTACAGATTTAGAAAAATAATAGTCTTAAATCCTCTCTGAAATGGCTGTTTCCTAATCAGCTCAGTCAAAAAATGTTAAGAAAGCTGTGAACCGCATTTTCCTTGGATGGTTTGTTTTTGCATAAAAAATATTTTTGGAGGGAAAGCATTCCCAGCTGATGCAACGTGGCACTGGATATGTTCATTTTGTGGCTCAGAGTTCTTCTCTCATCAGACACACCAGTAACAATTTTGACTTACAGTGCTAAGATCAATAATAAAATCTGAAAATTACATACCAAGAAAAAGCAAAGATTCTCTTTAATTAGAAGTCTTGGTTTGGAAAAGGTTTGTCAAACAGACTGGACCGAAATCAGTACACTTTAAGCTTGGCTGTGTCTCCAACTTTATGCTAAACATGCTGTACTGTGAGTAAATACAGGAAGAAGGACTTTTGGAGGTTGGCTTTAGCTACAGGTTAAGATTTTAGAACAAATTTATTATAAGACTGTAATCTCATTGCAATATATATAATTAAAAAAAATTTATTCCCATTTTGAGCGAACATAATTTAGTCTATGGTGATTTATCACTTACCTCTCCTATCAATGTCATTAGGTATCAGCTAAGCATTGTTTAACCCTTAGGATGTATTTATGTCACAGGAATTATCTTTAGAAGCAGGTATATGTAGATTAGAGTAAGTTTTACATTTTAAAATGTGTTTCTTGAAGACTGTGAGCACTACAAGCTAACTGTAGGACACCCAACAGCCCAAATTCTACAAAGAAATCTAAACATGTTTTGGGATTAACATCAAAATAAAATGTCTTTAGTGAAGAGACTTGTTATATTTCAGAATCTAAAAATAATCAGTTGGATCAGAGGTTCCCAAATAAGTATCAATGAGTTCATTTCCGAATGTGTTCCTTAGATCAACAATTGTTTTTAATAAAGAAGATGTTTACAAACCTCAATATTCAATTCCAAAGTCAAGAAACATAATATTAAACAGACATTGTGTGATGGTGCATTTTGATGTAGTTATTGTTATCCCATCATGTTTGTTTATGAAAAGTATATTTTCAAGCAGTAATAATACCTTTTGGTTCCTGCTTTCAAGTCTGCTGATATTAGCAACATTTTCTACTATTATAAAATGTAGGATTGAAGTACCAGTTGCTTGCAGTAGAACATAGCATTAATGTTGATAACAAACAGTCTTAAACTATTTGGGAAGATGAAAGATAATATGCTCTCTAGTTAAGGAAAACATTCTGTTGCATAATATTACCAAGAAGAAAGAACAGCAAAGAGCTGTATCAATTTTCATAGGCCTGGAATATAACGCTTTCACTTGCATCAAGGTAATTATAGGTTTAGAGAAAAATGGTATCCAGAATATCCTTGATTTTCAATTGAGTTAATACTTTACGTTACTTTTCAGTAAATGTTTAACTTTTCATTAAGCATGTATAATCCATATCATTCAATATGTAGTTCAAAGAATTCTTTTTAACTTCTAGGAAGAATTACACATTAGTACCAAACCAGATCACAAATCAAAGACGAATAGAATTTTAATAATGTACCAAATATTTTTCTAATGACTGGAGTAGGTTGCCAGGAAGTATAGTTGAAGTCAGGACATTGGGCACTTTTTTTTAAAAAAACACAGCTTGATGGAAAGAGAGGGTATCCTGGAACCATGAGATCAGATGGGCCAAATAGCCTCCTTCATCTAAACTAGGCTTGTAATCTTATGAGATCTTGTCACCAGTTATAATGTGCCAAAAAGTCTTAATACATCAACTGGTTATTGGAGGCCAAATGCAGTGGGTGAGACATGCCCTTTCATGTTTGGAAGCAGGGTTTGAATGGGAGGGTAAGGAACAAAACAGTTTATTCATCTCTTTGTTGTTAATCTGTGTATTGAATATGATTGATTGATATGATCACTCCCCGAACCCTCCCCACCTGGACTGGAAACCTTGTCTCACTGCCCAGATAGGATGTGCAACAATCACTTTTAAGTCTCACATGAATCAATGCATCTTATCTATCTTTCTTACTGTGGTATATTATTTGAGCAAAGATGAAGACAAAATAATTTTGGTGTTATCTTTCGGATAACTTAATTTACTTTAAAATGAAATTACATTCTCACAAATAAACTCAGATTATTATCCTCCTCGAGCCAATGATTTTAATGACATTTTATAGTATTTGAGATGAAATTTAAAAATAAATAAATGCAAAGCTTTCCTGCACTGAAGCCAAAAATTGCCACCGAATCAAAGAGATGGGCACCACCCGCCGATTTTATATGATCATTGTGTATTAACATTTCTAAATGTAGTGCTAGCAGGGCTATTTCTTTAAACTACCATGTAGATTGTGTGGAGTAAATTGCGTGAGCAAGGATAGACATGAATTCCAAATCTATTTTTGAGGCATTTCAGATAAATGTGTCAAATGTGATGCCCATACCCTGTGAGCCAGTTAAACTCCCAATAGTAACTCCCCCAATATTCACTCTGGGGTCCACAATCCCTAGATCTGGTCAATGTGTCCCAAACATTCTCTGGAATTAGGTAAGCAGGATGCTTCGGGGAGAGAGTACGCATTCCATTCCGAACACGGGAATTTCCATGTGTAGATGAGATGATTGGAACACTCAGTCTGGTTTGGATCCTGTTACACATGGTGCATTTGAGTACTCTGGGACACTACCCTGCATGAGGGGTGCTAGATAATGCACACTGTTGTTGTTGTGATGTGTTTCCACATGTGTCAGATACCCGGCTGACTAACCAAAAATGACTGACAAAAGTCACGCTGTATCTGTGACTGTAGTGCAGTACTTCATTATCGATCTTGTACCTTTTCTCATCCTGCTCCTTACAATGAGAGAGCCTATTCGATAGACCAGGAGTTGATCCTTTATTTCCCCTCCTGTTTAAACCATTCTGTTTCTCGTTCTTGCCACAGCTTGACAGACTACCAGCAAGAATGTTAGCTGGTTCCTAGGGACAGTTCCTAGTTTCAATTTGGAACTCAATAATAGACTAAATCAGCAACGCAGCACTTATTTTCTTCCTGGTTTGCAGTCGGGATCTCTGATGGATTAAAGAGAAGAGGAACAAATATTTGAATTTGTGGGGCCAGGATATCTTATTTGCACCATTAAAATAACATGCATTTATTACTGCACTTTGTTCACACAACAGTCAGAAGTATTAAATAGCATAGTTGCATAGCTTTGATGGAAAACTGGTAGCCTTTGCTTATGTGAAAGGTAATCCAAACAAATCCTGCAAAACATTTGAATCCAAACAAAAAAAGGTACACGGAAGGTCAGCCAGCAGCACACATGTCTGTTTTCTGAATAAAGATTCTCCAGTAATCCACAAAAATCCTAATTACCCAGTAAAGCAATCTATTTTAAACAAACTGTGCTAATGATTATAATACAACACCTAAAAGCTACCTCAAAGCTAAGGTGAAGCTTCAATATTTAGTTTGTGTCCAGTGTGATTGATTAGTTGTTCAAGGATGTGTGTGTGTGTATCCCACTGATTGATTCGATTGCAAACAAAAAGCAGAAATCCAGTTTCTTGTTCTGAATCACTCCACTGCTGGAAGCAATATTCCATCACTTCCAAGAATAATACTTCCATATAATCCTCACAATGTTGTGGTTCTCAATATGGCAGAGGATTTGGATTCATTAGTTTGATCCAATTCCTCACAAAGTGACCTTGCCCTTACTTTTGTGGAGTCATGTAGCTCAGTGCTGAGAGCACTTGGCTCGGAAGCAAAGACAACAACAACAACAACAACAAGATTCCATTTATAGAGCGCCTTTCACGTCAGGAGGACGTCCCAAGGCGCTGCACAGTTGGGTCATGACCCGAGCAGGGGGGAAATGGTCAGGGTGAGGAGGGGGGGGAGAGGGGGGGATGGTCAGGGTGAGGGGAGGGAAGGGAGGGAGCGAGGAGGAGGAAGAGAGTCGAGAGGGGAGCTGAAGGCACGGTCAAAGAGAAAGGTTTTGAGACCGGCCTTGAAGGAGGAAAGGGAGGAAGCAAGGCGAAGGCACTGGGGGATGGAGTTCCAGAGCCTCGGGGCTGAGAGGCTGAAGGCCCGACCACCGATAGTAGGGCGGTTGGGGCGGGGGACGTGGAGCAGACCGGAGCCAGAGGAACGGAGGGTACGGGCAGGTAGGTAGGGGGATAGTAGGTTGGAGAGGTAGGAGGGAGCAAGGCCGTGAATGGCCTTGTAGGTGAGGATGAGGATCTTGAAATCAATCCTCTGGGGGATGGGGAGCCAGTGGAGGCGAGCGAGGGTAGGAGTGATGTGGTCCCGAAGCCTGGTGCGGGACAGTACACGAGCTGCAGAGTTCTGAATGACCTGCAGCTTGTGGAGGGAGGTGCCGGGAAGGCCGGCGAGGAGAGAGTTCCCATAGTCCAGCCTTGAGGTGACAAAGGCGTGAACCAGGGTTTCAGCAGCGTGAGGGGTGAGGTAGTGCCGTAATCTGGCGATATTCCGGAGGTGATGGAAGGCGGTGCCAGTTGTGGTGCGGATGTGAGGGAGAAAGGACAGCTCAGGGTCGAACAAAACGCCGAGGTTCCTGACTGGCTTTGAGAGGTGGAGAGTGCAGCCTTGGATGCTGATGGTGTCAGCGCCTGAGGTGCGGAGGCGCTGACGTGAGCCAATCAGGAGGGCCTCGGTTTTTCGCACGTTGAGCTGAAGAAAGTTGTCTCTCGTCCAGGACTCGATGTCGGACAGGCAGGCTGTCAGGACATCGGTGGTCGTGGAGTTGAGAGTAGAGGAGGAAAGGTAGAGTTGGGTGTCATCCGCATACATGTGGAAGTTAACCCCATGTTTGCGGATGATGTCACCGAGGGGGAGCATATAGAGGGTGAAGAGGAGGGGACCGAGGACAGAGCCCTGAGGGACACCACATGAGACAGTACGGGGGGTGGAGGAGAAGCCATTCGTTGAGACGAAGTGAAGACGGTGGGAAAGGTAAGAGCTAAACCATTCAAGGACAGTGCCTTGAAGGTTGAGGTGGGAGGACAAGCGGTGGAGTAGGATAGCGTGGTCGACGGTATCGAATGCTGCCGATAGGTCGAGGAGGACGAGGAGACAGAGGGAGCCCTGGTCACAGATAGTCAGGATATCATTGGTGACCTTGACCAGGGCAGTTTCTGTGCTATGAGCAGCACGGAAACCTGACTGAAGGGGTTCAAAAAGAGAATGGGTGGAGAGGAAAGAGCGCAGTTGGGAGGCGACAACTCTTTCCAAGACCTGGGTTCGATTCCCAGCAGGGCGAAATCTTGGGCAAGTTTCCTTACTCCACATGCCTGATAATAATCCCTCAGGATAAATAAATAAATAAAATTGGTTGCTTCAATCCACGACTGTTTGTGGGACACTGCTGTGCGCAATTGGCTGCCGCATTTCGCCCACAAATATACAGTCAATTCACTTTACATTATATTCTGTGAAGCGCTTTGAGACGTCTAGGAGACGTGAAAAGCGCTATATCAAATCCAAGGATTATTATTATTATTATTGCCTTGGTGTCCGGTTAATGACGTGAAAAACTGAGGGGTTATTTCCACGTTGCCATCAAAGAATGCTTGAGAGTTTATTGGCTTCATTGAACATCTATGAAAACCAATGATTACATGTATGTCCTTACCTCACTGGATCACAAATCCAAAGAAAACCTGTGACTTTGATTTGCATTATGACGTCTCAGACAGAGCCCATAATCTTACTTTCTCTCCTGAATAGGAAGACATAACTTCTTTTAATACTGAGAAGACATTTTATGTTCAAAGAAACAAGATATATCTGAGTGCTGATTCTATTTATGTTATTGTTGGTCACTGTCCGATTTGAAGAGCCTCAACGCTAGTGAATAGTGGTGGTGAATGGTGTCCTCAATCACAAACTTGATATGACTGCTGAACTATTTAATATAGTTATGGTTACACACTGGACCCTGCATCATCAGGTTGTGAATAGCTTTTGCAGATTGTGAGTGGCTTTGGCAGGTTTGAGTGGCTTTGACAGTGGAAGGCAATGGATTTCACTGAAAATTCTAGCAATATCCATTTCTCAGCACAAAAACATGCTTTTATTATTTTATTCTCCTCATTTGAAAGTGGATTTTTTTTCTACTTAAATGATAATAATAATCCTTGCGTTTGATATAGCGCCTTATCGCGTCTCAAAGTGGAGATGTCCCAAAATGCTTCACAGAACATACTGTAAAGTGAATTGAGTTTATATTTTGTGGGTGAAACTTTTTACATTTGAGATTTAAAATTACAATTAAATATTTTGAAGGAGATCACGACATACTTTACTTCCTAGTCAACAACAATATCTCGCTACTTCCCGCTGTTTAGAATTGCAAAACATTTAATACTTTTTGTATTTGAGACAGAAAACATGGAACTTAATATTCCAGGATGAGTTTGACTAGAAGTACTGCTCTTCTGATGACTGAATAGCAAATTCCTGCTTTGAAATCCGCTTAATTACAGAAACCTTCTATGTTGACATTTCTGGTTTCCCCATGCATTTCAGTAAACAGTAACAAGTGGCGATATCACATCTGGTGAACAAAAACATTTTTTTTAGAAACACACCACACTCTTTAAAGCAGTTTGTTTCTGCTCACTGGAAATTCAAAATAATTGCTACAAATCTTCACTTACTGCGAGGTTAAATTCAAAAACTGATTTTTTTTCAAGGAACTTAGTTTGCAAAAATAGCAATATTCAAATAGTTAGTTTGGGACCTGGAGTTTTCTTCTTCAGAATGTTCTGTGAATCTTTAATATGTTTGTAAAAAGTTATAATTTAACTAAATTATTTTAACAGCTAGAAGTATGCAAGCATGCAGTATATGGGAAGAAATCTTATCAAGAAATAAGAGCAAAGAAATTGGACAGTGTAAAGATGAATATCTACATTTTTTAACTGGTACAAGTTAAAGTACACTGGGTATCAGATCTGAACTTTCAGAACCACTTTTTAAATATTGCTGTCTTTCAAATTATTACTCGTCTTTATAAAATCATCATTAATAGTTTTTAATAATGAATATTAATCAATGCCTTGAACAGTAACACAATATCTGTTTCAGTTTGTTCTCTATGTCAGTGTTTCCACTTTGGTTCCTGCTTCATATCATATTTTACACTTCTCCATATTGAACTCCAGTTGCCTACAAAATATACAGTCACTACACTGTACAGTATATCCTATGAAGCTCGTTGAGACTTCCTCCTGACAGGAAAGGTGTAGATCAAATGTAAGGATTATTACTATTATTAATGAGCAGTTCAACTAGATATTTTATGTCACTGTGAGTTTGTGGCCCAGTGATATAAATTACCTTTTATGTTTTGAAAGTGTTTTACTGATAATTAGTTTCATTCCCTTTGAAGAAGCATATAATTTTTTAAAATCCTTTTAACATAAATTCAGCACAATCTCCTGAATTGTGCAGAAGTTATTTTTTGACCACAAGAATAAAAATAAATTCTATCTCAACAATGTTTTGAAAAATTAATTAATTCTAATTCTTGGAGCTTAGTATTTCACATGCTTTATCCAAGAAATGTATTACACAAAGGCTGTTTTCAAATAGAATCTTTCTTTGCAGCTGGAATCTTAATGTAAGTATATGATATGAACGGCTCATTTGTTAATATTTTAAAAGCCTTTGGTTAATGGAAGGAAGTTGTAAAACTAAGACTGCCAGTTGTTTTTAAAGGAGGTCATGTTGCAGTGAATAATCAAATATTAAAAAATGTGAAAACTGATATTAACTCATTCTATATCATGAGCTTTGCCTTTCCGTTTCCTCTCTTGAGATCAGGTGCTGGAAAACTCATCAAGCAGATGCATTTCATTCACTTTTAAACATGTTGCAACACTGGGGTGGGCTAAAAATGAAACTATATGGAAAATTCATCTTCTATGCTTTTTTTTTAAAGAAAAGGGGCCTTTCTTTACAATTGTGTATCTGTTTTGAAGCTGTGTGCTTCAGATTTGTATGAAGCAACACATTGCCAAGTGTCTTATGTCTTAGCTTCTCATTTGTTATGATGTCCACAAAATCCACAGTCACTCCACTTTACAGTATATTCCGTGAAGCACTTTGAGACATCTTGACGACGTGATAATGTGCTATATCAAATGCAAGGATTATTATTATGTCTAGTGGAAGCCAAAGAGCATTAAAAGATCCACACCCTTCTTCAGACCTAAATGCAATGGAGCTCTTCACACTCAGCAGGGAATCCAGCTACACTTCTTTGTGGTTACATTTGCAGAACACTGGTGAAAAAAACATTGAACTAAGAGTATGTGAGACCCGAATTCTGAGGACCTGAATCCAGAAAGATTTTCTCCCACCAGAATAATTAATCTCAATTCCGATGGGGGTGGAAGTAGAGTGGGCATTGCTAGTGATTCTGATACTACAGTATGTCCCATAACTTTGAAGCACAATTTTTTTCTAAATCAAGACCTTGATGCTTTTCGAGAGGTGATCAAGGCAAATCTGTTGAAGGCAAATGCCTGCCAGAATGCTGATAAAGAAATTCCGAGGCTTAGGGCAACAGCTGCTGGAAGGCGTTACCTGGAGTCCGAGTTCGTAACATACACCTACACGTCCTACGTCCTACACCTGGAATCCACCTTGATTGATCTGCAGAGAGGCAAGCAGCTAAAGCTTAAACTACACACCTCCAACTGGTGGAACCATCGCTCAAAGGGAAGGGATGTGTGCCCGAGCTGCGGACAGGAGGACAGTGGCAATGCTCTCACACATTTTATGCTGAGACGCTTTGCTCCCCGGGAAGTTTGCAAGGAGTTCCTTGTACCTACCATCCACCTCATGAGGGCTGAAACCCACGCTTGTTCATTGCATTATTATTTTCTTTTTTGTTTCTCAATCTTTACTTACAAAACCACTGCAAACATATCCGGAACAAAATAATCTTCTTGGTGAGTTAGGTTAGCAAATATTATCCTAGCAATGGAGGTATGACTCAATGGAAGAAAACACGAATTGTAAACCTTTAGGAGGGGAGAAAATTGACCAATCTAATCCCCACTATAAAACCACATTTCGATAACAAGTATGTTTAATTTATATTTATGAGGTGAAGTGCTCTTGCTTAATTTCAAGTAATTAAACTTAATTCCCCTAAATAAATCAATAATTTGAGTTCTGATCGTTTAAACGGTTTGACCTGCCATAGTTAGTAAACCGTTCTCTGCTGGGTTTGGCAGCTATGCTAGAAGTCCACAGCATGTGGCAATGTTCTGCAATGTACAATAATTTGTATATTTGTAGAAACCTATCATTGTTACTCATCTCCTAAACAATTCAGTCACTTAACAACTCTTTCCTTGCCAAATAACTGATCAAACAACTATATCTGTAAACGTACACACATTTTAAATAATTATAGTTGTATCCTGATAAACAAAGAGGAGATATCTGGTAATTGAATCACTGTATCCAAATTCCAGATACAAACATGGATATTTTGCAATATTTGTACCATAACTCATTTCATATTTTTTCAACATTTCAAATCTAACCAAAACAAATTAGATTGAGCATTGAGATGTGTTTTGAGTTGTGGGTGAAATTTGGCAGTGATTTGATTATATTTGGTGAATTGTACATTATAAACCTGAATAAAGTAATTAGAATGTTCTGTTTTAAAATATAAGTCAAGTACCTCTTCCTATTTTGGAATAGAAAGATGATTCCAGTTGTGACTCTGTGTGGTCAACAACAAGAAGGCATAACACTGCACTGTTTCCTGTTGCCCTCAACTTCACATATATATTGGAGACCTCAAAACTTCAGAGCAACATCAGAATCAACCTGTTTGAATAGCTAGCAAATCCTGCTTATGTGTATGAAAGGTTTGTGTGACATGGCACAAATTGGCTGGTGAGTTTGCCTGCAACTACTCAGTTACTACTTCTTACAATAAATCCCGTGAGACACTTTGAGACATTTTTATATTCTGATAATGTTTCTGTATCAAATGCAAGAATGTTTTTTATTATTGTAAATTATTTCCCTTGTTTCTGTTGACATAAAATATCTTTGAAAGTCCCAGAACTAAGGCAAATAGGAATATTTAATTAAATAATCTTTCGAATTTGATACAGAACCTATAACATCTCAAATTACTTTATAGGTAATTGTAAAGTGTAGTGATTGTGTGTCTGAGGTTACATTTCGATGCAAATTGTACAGTTATATATTCAATATTGGATCCAAGAACTGTGGTATTGCAAATAACATGGTGAAAATAAGCCTATTTGAAATTCCAGATTTGCAAGATTAATTTTTGTTTAAAAAAACTGGAATTTATTAGCTTCATGTAGTATGTTTCAAAATAAATTGTTGGTTTTAGTCTGTTCTCAATTATTTTCACTTTAAAGGTAAAGTTAAATCAACAGTTACAACTATGGTTGTGTCCCCACCTGCTGTGAATATTACAGTTTCTCCTTTTATATTTAAAAAAGCAAACACTTAAGAGGCATAATTATATGTATAATGCTCTCAATATGTGCCTGAGAATAAAATCCAAATGTTGGCATTTTCCACATCTCTATTAACATGGCAATTTATGTATTGAAATTCATACTAAGAAATACTTTTAAAGTAATGGAGATACAATCGCCCCTTCATAATCGTCTTTGCAGCTAAGGAAACATCTTTTATTGATTCCATGCTGCATTTCTGTGGATTTTATGTCTAAATAACAAATACGGGAATCTGTGCTGTACCTGTTTTTCTGCAAGTGTGAAATCATCATGCACTTGAAATAGTTGATTAATCTTCTCCAATAGATGTTAAATAATACACAAAGCTGTATTTTTGAAGACAAACCTGTATAAACACAGAACTTGCATTCATTGGACGAAAGTTTGCGCAAAGGTATGGAGTCCAATTTGCAGCATATCTTAATCAGATTTCTTAAATAAAGAAGCCTAGTCACACAAAATGGGACCCCTTCCAACAACTGTGAATATATCATATGTCCTGTGGAAACTCTGCTTAGAAGTCATCTACTTTCAGACCGGAGTTCCCATGAGTTAAAGATAATTCTAATGGGATTCCTTTCTCATTAAGAAATGCCACAAATTAGATCCCAAATATTGGTTCTCTTTCCTTACATAAGCAAAGTGCCTATATGTGGTAGTTAACCGGAAGTGAATAACTTGATTGAAGATCACACTTGCATGTTTATGTTCCTATTGTCTGAATATTTGGGTGCGGGTTAATAAATTAAGATGCACTTTTCCAGATAGAGTGGAGGAAAAGGATTCTATTTATGATTGTAATATAATCTTGACTTGTTGTCTGATTGATTCTGAAATTGTTGATTTGATTTGTAAATTTGTAACTTTAAAAAGATTGATGCCGAGCCTTATTTTTGTGCAGGTTATGAGGAGAATTATAAAAAGAAGTGTCAAGAATAGACATGGGATGCAATCATGTAAAACAAAATGTGCTTTGCATAGTTAGAAGAAAGGAAATATCCAGCTCCTAGTTACTTTAGTATAGATGTACAACAGTGTTTTAAAAATGTTACCTAAATTCTATATATAGTGATGGTCTTTTTAACACAGCACAATGCATTTTATGAGGAATGAAAGGAGCAGAATCTTCACAGAATACATACTTGGTAGTTCTGCCTATTGGGTGGCCAATTTTAACATGTCTGCAGTACAGTGGACTTCCTTGGAAGTTGTTCTGGGAAAATGTCTGTGTGTTACATTAACATTTCTCCAAAGACCAGAAGCGTGTTTGGCAAAGAGTCTCCTATCACAATGTTTTTTTAATATTCTCAGCTTTTTAAAACAAAATCTGCCTATTAATTTATAGCAACTGGTGAAATATTACTGCAATATTTTACTAGTTCAATATAAAGAAATTATATCTTTTAAAGAAACAGATGGCAATGAGAAACAAGAGACTAATGTTCATTAGTCCAAGCATGGAGGCAGAGAGAAATAGAGAAATGGTGTGGAAATCAGAAAAAAACATGGACAATAAGAGGAAGAAAAGGACAGAAGTTATAATTAATGAAAGAAAATAACTGATAGCAATAAGAATTCCACTGGATTGTTGCAGACAAAATTTGCATAAGGATTTAACTTTTTCCAATAGACTTAGAGGACTTAACTTTTTAGACTTTTTTGAAATCCATGGATTTAACTTTATAAAATCACAACAGGAATCTCTGGCTAGGATTAATTTCAAGATTATGCAAGCATATGATAGGACTTTTTATTTGAACAACTTTATTTCATTTACATATTAACTATTTGTATATTTCTCTCCTGTTCAACTTGTCTTTGTATTTCTCAGCTATGGCAATTCCTTGTGTTTAACTGGACAAGCACTAGTATTCTGGAGTTTTTGAATTAACTGGGCTTTGAGTTCTGGGAGAAGTATGCAATATTTCTTCCCTCACCCCAGTAGATGGCGCAGTTAGGAGGGTTGGGTAGGTTTGAATATATAGTATAAAGGTAGGTTTTCTGTGATTGTGGAGGGTGCAGACTTGATTGGGCAACTAAGATTTTCTCCTCCTAAATTGTGTTTATTTCATGTTTATGACTGGTTTGCTTTGTGCTTAGCCAAAAGTGATTTATTTGCCAAATATCTAATTGAAGGGAAATGGTGACAAGGATGAATAGCCCCATATTAAATGTACAAGTGTATTGAAAAATTACTTTCTCCAACATTAGGAAAGATGGCCATATTTATCCGCATGCAAGTAAGAAATGCGTTCCTGAGTCCTTTGATTCCGGTAAATTAATTTGTAACACATGAATGATTTCACATTTGTTCATGGTATGAAAATATCCATCACATGTAAAGCAGGGAAACTGCTGCCCAAATTAGCTAACTCAGCACAGATCTAGAATGGAATCTGCATTTCTGGTTTGTATGGCCTCATGTTGCCTTTGTTAGACTTATAACAAGAAATAGCTAATATTCATTACTCACCTATATTCCATAAAGATTAAACTAAAAATATGGTTATATACCACACGTAGCCCTTTTGACAAGCAGAATACCCACCCAAAGAATGAGCTTCCTGTCAAGATCCTCCACATTCAATTTAGTACGTACAATATTACACCCCTTCCCGTCTACATAACAGGATCATCCCAAGCTTCAACATGGGTGGAACTTAGTGGCGATAGCACAAACTTCACTGATGTTGTGTGAAATCAACAAGATTAGACTTCACACAATCACACATCTCACCCAACATATTTCCTCTGGGACTCCCTAGATCAAAGAACTAGCAAGCACTTAGCTTTCCTACTCACAAAGTGCATTCCACAAACTAATCTCAGGGAGATCCTTCTGTCTAACCCCTCCCCATCAAAATATGGGGAGAGATGTACGATATATATATATATGTGGCCCAGTCTGAGTAGACTATATAATTATTAAAGTTGCAACAGCAGAACTATTCCGATAAACCAATATATGGTGCCCAATTCTAATGTTCTACCAGTGTGTAATGCTTCCCAGATTGCTTCAATATTGTGTGCCGCCATTCTTCCATCCTGTTGCATCTCATAAAAAACTTTGGCAGTGCAACCAAACTCAGCAGCCATTGAGAAAACAAGCAACCAAAGCAAATGATCCAAACACTTGAAGCAGATCAACAACTTGAAACAAGGACCACCCAATAAGGATCAACCACAATTGGAAAGAACTTACCTTTAATAGTGCTTTATCACATCAGAACATCTCTAAGTGTTTCACAAGGATTTCAGTTGTGCAGTGACTACTTTGCTAGCCAAACACAGAATGATTATTGGCCAGGACTCTTTTCAAATGGCATTAGATTTTTAATGTCCACCTCAACAGGCAAATGTGTTGTAACCGAAAACAATATCAATGACCCTATTAAAATATACATCCTTCAATCCCAGCTTCCAACCATGCCCCCATTTCCTAACCATACCTTGAAAATGTGGGAGATAACTAGTGACTTGAAGACTATACTGTTTACAAGAGAAAAAATGCTCTGGTGTGGAGAAGCGTTGGAACTAGGTGTGAAATCGTGACACATCATTGCTTCATCGAACTGCAGAGGACCATAAAAGATAATGCAGACTCAATTGTATGCACTTAAGTGATTTATTTGCCAAATATCTAATTGTCTCTTGAATTTGTTGACCCATCACATCATTGTTAATTAGCTTTGCACCGATTGCTCAGCAAGTTGGCTCTCAATCAACCTCTCTAATGCCAGTGACCACCTCCTTCCTATCCGTCTCTTCCTTGTTGAGATTGTTGGACAGCGACCTTTGCATTTTGGAGGATCCTTGTGAGAACATAGAGGACAAACGAGAAAACCCATCGAGTCCGTTTCGCAGTTGTTTACAATCTAACTATGGTGGACTCTTCGCAACTCATTTAGTCTCCTGAGAAGAAGGTTCTGCAAAGTGTGTCTGTCCTTGCCCTTAAAAAGTAAATCGAAAACAAAAAATCCATAATATTGGACTTAATTAATTTTGCATTGTACAGAATATCCAATATCGACCTCCTTCTTAGGAAAGTATAAGGTTCCCAAGGTCCCAGCAGTTGAGGAAGCCTCGTTATTTTATGCAACGTTCAGGCATCGGTCACGACGACATGCCACGCTAACCAATCCATCAACTATCAAAACCCACAATTCTAGTTTATATTTCCAGGTTGTAGATTAATATGCAGGTCCCCCCACCCCCCACCCACCACCCCTTCCCAAACTGAAACCAAGTTCCTGGTCACAAGAGCTCCACGGGCGGCGCTGGTGTAACTTGGCTCTGTTGGTTTTGCTGGTAGTGAATAAACGGGTTTGCAAAGCCAATACTAACAAATCACTGGATCTTCCTTTTACTTTGAAGCGAATTGGTCGTTGGTTATCTTTTGGGTGTGTGTGTGTGTGGGTGGGTGGGTGGGTGGGGGCATCACTGCCCAACCGTGTTTTATTTAATCCCTCCCTAGACAAGCAATCAAGAGTTATTAGCAGCAGAAATCCCCCTGAGCATCCTGTCGGGTTGCAACACTGGTTCATTTCGCGAGTCGATCTGGCAAACGGGAAGACGGGGTTGAACGAAAGGATACTTTTGTTTTCCGCCAACCAAACGATCCGATAAAATGTTGTGCCGAAAGTGTTGTGTAACCTTATTTGCACAACGTTTCCAAAGTGATTTAGTGTAATGGTTATGTCCACGCCAATCCTCTCAGCCCCTACTCTCCCTCCTTCCCTTACATGTGTGTGTGTGTGTGTATGGTACATTTCGGATGCAGGAACAGCCTCTCACCATTGTATTTGCTCGGATGCTCGTTATGTGCAGGACTGCAATCCAAAGTATTTCGGGAATAATCTTAATAAGAAACAGTTTGCATTGAAGGTTCCGGCGATTGCTGGTGCGAAGTGTCGTGTTTTGCAGAGTGAAGCAGCAGGGAGGGGGGTGTGGAGACGGAAATAGCCTATTTCAAGATTCCAGGTCCCCAAATAAAAACCGAGTTTCGCTTATTAAATTCTCAATGTAAATTCGAACACGTCAGTCAACTTCCCCCCCCCCCCCCCCCCTCCCCCCTCCTCCTCCCCTCTCTGAGAGGGTAAGACGCGAGTGGAGAGAGCCTGTCACCTTTTGGGGAATGCTTTCGGTTGATCTTTCTTAGGTGAGTAGCCTCCAGTTGTCATCCTTCATTCATTTGCTCTCAGCACTGACACCGTTAAGGACAGGTGTCTTCGAGAAATGTTCCACTCCCAACAGCAGAGGCAGATTTACTGTGTCCCTTGGCTGTTGGGGGAAATGTAACTCGCTGATGTGAATTATAGGCAATGCATCCAGTGGGCAGTGTGTGGGCAATGGTGTGGGCGATGCACTAACTACCCATTGTAAAAAAATGTTCCTGTACTAAATAGTATTTTTTTATGGTGTAAAGTTACAATATGCATGGGGTCATTTCGTTGCTGTGTGCGCTCTCTGTCTCGCACTTACTGTATCCAACGTTTCTGTTAGAACCATTTTTATTTATTTATTTACTTACTTACTTATTTATTGATATGATTCATTTAATTTATTTCTTTATTTGCACCCTCGCCTTTTGTCGGTATGAGTAACTCCTTCGATTTGCATTCGGAGGATGCGCTGTGCGTTGTACAGGAGGGTCAGCACTTGGCGAGAGAAGTGCAGGGGGGGGGGGCAATAGCCTCCGAGAGACTGCACATTAAACCCATCAGATACAGGGCTGTGATGTCACTGCTGAAACCTAACACCGAGAAGCAAATCCATCTCCTGCCCGCAACCTCTTTCGCTAACAAGTCAAGGCACCTCCTGAAGTCAATGCCTGGAGGGGCGTCAGGGAGGACGAGGAGCGGCTGTTCCCAGTTTACTTGGCATTCAAGACACTGATACTGAACGCAGACTTCTGACATACACACACACACACACATACACACACTCGCACACACACTCACACCGTTTGTCATTATCCACATGCCATTCTCTCCAGTCTGAACGCTTGCTCGTCCACAGTAAAGCATCTGCATCCATCCATCCATCCATCCATCCATCGATCGATCGATCGATCGATCCCACGCCAGGGTCTGAGAGAGTTTATGCTTCTTTGCCGGAGGAGCGATGCAGTCCTCAAATCACACAACTTCCCCGTCTGCAACATGTGGATAACGTGCTAGGTCTGGGCTCTCTCTCTCTCACTGTGTGTGTGTGTGTGTGTGTATTTCCGCCAGCATTGGTTTTCATGCACACTGTATATGAATCAGCTTCGCTGTCGAATTCTGTTTTCAGTTCGGACTTCGCTGCTTGGACAAATGCATACAAATGCATTTAGGAGCCCAAAGGACAAGGAGTGGAATCATCTCTCCCCCCGTGAAAACGTAAGTAAAACCCAGCATCGGATATACCCAGCGCCTATGTTTGTATAGGGGCACCTTCTGATAACGCTGCAAACGCAGAGCTGGGCAGGAATCTCTTGGGTCGTGTCTCAATTGGATTTAATTAATTGTTCGAGTGACTTGTGTCTCATTAGTCCTCCGATTTCGATGTCACCTATAATTCTGCCAACACGTTTCCGAGACAGTTTAACGAGACCGTTTGTGTCCAGACAGTCGGGCGTGCAGTGGGAATATGGTGAATTGGTCGTTTTCCAGTGCTTTAAAAAGCAGATACATACTTGGCACAGCTGGTCGGTTTATGTTGCTTCCGTCGGTTACGTCGTTTGGTGGTGGTGGGGGGGAGCAGATCTAAACATCTAAACATGAGTTCCCCCAAGTACAAGTATGGTAAGCTTTACCCCCCACCCCCCAACCAAAAAAAATCCTCGTGTTAGTGTCAGCATTTGGAAGAGATGTGGTCGTTACGCTCTCTGTATTCTGGTTACAGACCACCCTGGCTCTTTGCCACCCCAGTCTTGTTTGCATAGGAATAGGCAGATGAACCCAAACACCAAAATGCTTCGGCGGGGATCAAAAGTCTTTTTATCAAATCGACTGGTAGCATTAGTCCACCTAACACAGGAGCCAGTTGTGGCGTCGGCAGCGGTTGAAGTCGTGGTGCTACATCGACAGGTCGTGTTGTGGCTACGCGTGAACGTTGAATGGTTCAGTCACTCGGAGCACATTATTGATGATGATATCCCAGTCGCAGAGCTGTGCCTCCCCCCCCACCTCCCCCCCCCCACCCCAAGCAGTGCCTGTACATGTCAGCTCTCGGGAGCGCTGGCGGATCGCATTGCAACTCGTTGTGATTTGCCCCATCTGAAATCGTGTGATCCCGGGTGTGCAGGTCAGAGGGAAATAATAATAAAAAATCCACAAAGTCGCCCAAACGCTTTTAAGTCGCCGCCGAATGTGCGTGACGGTAACTTGTTATGTCTTGGGAGACAGATGCTCCAGCTGCTGTGGAGGTGGTTTCACTGAAGGTCTGAAACATGAAGGGGGCCGCTGAGTAGAGCAGCGCTTCAGAGCGTTATCCTGGGCAGTTGGGGATGGGAGAGTTGGGCGAGTGCGCACAGCAAGTCAAGAGAGGCTTTGCTGGATGGAGTCTGCACCCCCCACTTCACCCCACTTCAACACTCACAGCCCCTGTTTCTCTCGCCCCGTTGCCCATAATAATCTGCTTTGCATTGCAAGAGCCAACAGAACAACTGCTCCCGGGGGGGGGAGTGGGTCATTGTCGGAATTATTTGTTCCTTTTTTTTAAAAAAACACAAAAAAACATGGCAGCTGAAGATCCACACTTCCTGCTCGGCATTGCTAATAAAACTGTACGTCGCGAGTAATGTTTAACCCGTTCAATACCGCCTACCCTTCCAGCTTTCAGAGCTCGGGCTCAGCTCTTGCGGCGGCTCTGCAGCAGCTCTGCTGCGGCTCTGCAGCGGCTCTGCTGCGGCTCTGCAGCAGCTCTGCTGCGGCTCTGCAGGCGCAAAAAAAAAAGGATCAATCCATCCATTGAAAAAAAAACACTTGCAGCGAGACTGGGGAAAGGGAATCAGGAAGACACCGCGATTCTTAAGATCACTGCGATAAAGTTAAGTCGCGATTCAGGGCGAACTTTGTAGCAATGCTGCACGGGTTAAAGTGGGCATTAACATCTACACCACCCCCGGACAGGACAAAATAACCCCCCCACCACCCACCCACCCACACCCCCATTGGGAAATCAAGAGTTGACTCTTTTTGCTTAAGAAAAAAAAGCCGATCGGAAGAAAGATACCATCCAGTTGTCAAATGCGCAGTAACGCGTAATAGACGCGGACCTCAGCCTTTACACTGGAGAATGGGCTCATTCAGGAACTGTTTTCCAAAGCTGATTTGAAATAGAACATAGTTTATCTGTCGAATAGTTTGGTGCTCTCTATCCTGGAGATGGGTGTGTGTGTTTGTATTTGTGTGCATATATATATAAACATATATATATATATATATGGGCAATAGAGACGCAAATTAATTGGATGATCCGTAGTCAAACATATTTGTCGTTTTCTGTATAAACCGATGTGTTTACACTCGGAGCAAAACGTTGCTCTCCACTCCACTCACTTGTGCATTCTGGTCGCTGCTCCTAAAACGTGTGCAACAAACTTTCGAGTAGATTCTGGCAGAAGCTGCAAAGGCCCGAGGTGAATTCTTTTGGCTTATAACGTAATTGACTCCAGATGATGAAACAGTGGTATGGGAAGCCTTGAAAATAAAATCTCATGCATTTGACAACGCGGCAACATGAAAGTAGCGCAGCTTTTTTCTCTCTCTCTCTCTCTCTCTCTTTCTCTCTCTCAATCTCTCTCTCTTTTTTTTTGCCTTAGTGTTGAAGAGTGTTCTTGTAACTCAGCTCGACATTCCGAGAGAGGACGCTAACCTCGACTCCCACTGCGGGTGGAGAGGGAAGGCTGGCAACGTGGACACACACGTCCACGGGCTGTGATTCATTCCTGTCACATATGCATTCACGCAACCACACCGTACGCTGCAGTTATCGATCCACTTTACCTCGTCACTTTACACAGATGGACCCCATTCAGATGGACCCCATTCTGTGTGCATATGCAAACACACAGACGGACCCCATTCGTCCCTACGTCCTACACAGCCTCACTATCTTACACACTGGTCGACTACTGTGAACCGAATCGATAGCATCGCTCCTGTTTGAACGTGCAGTTTCTGTTTCCCTAACTAGATTTGCCTTCTTTTCCCCTCCCAATAACCTTATTGCATTGGGGGCGGGGGAGGGGGGGGGGTCTTTTTTTAAAATATTTTTATATTTAAAAAAAAGGAAGTTATTTTATTCAAACCTCTGGCGCAAGAAAAAAGAATGAACGCATTTTGCTTTCCACTGACCAGTGTTGTTGTGTTAAGAAAAGCATTGAGGGTGACCCAGATGAATAGATGCGCTTGTGTGGCCGCCTGACCCACAGTTCGAGGCAAACACATCAGACTGAACATGCCAGGGAGCACTGACTCTTAACACTGCTGAGCAATGAACCCTCACCTCCTCCATCCACCTTCACACGCACACACCCCCACCCAGTACGTCTGGATGTTACTGTAGTAAAGGGAACGTGGCACACACACACACACACACAAAAACCATTTAAATAAACGTGGTTTCTTTCATTTGTTTTAAAACAAAGAATCTGGAATGGGCTGGAAACCCACTGAGTGATTCACGAGTTGCAGCAAACGATTACACTGGGGCTGTCGATGCTCTCACACACTGCACAACCAAACACATCTCAAAAAATGCGCAGTGTGCCATCCGCTATGAAAACTTCCCTTTGCACTTTTGCTTTGCTCCTAATATGTCCCCGTGTCGTCGGCGTCCGTTCCCCCCCCCCCTCAGATTGACGAGGTTAAGGCAACCCGAGCTGGGTGGGCTGTGTGTGCATTGATCACTCATTGAGAGAAAGTGCAAAAGGAAAAGCGATTTGTTAAGTGATTATCCTAAGAAGGCAAATGTTTGCCCTTCTTTTCACATGCAATACATTTGCTTGTTTGGTCAGACAGACGGTCAGACAGACAGACAGACAGACAGACAGCAGAATACAGTGATGAGCAGACATTGAGGTTTTCCATTTAATCTGTCACTGTGTAAACGTGTGGTTCGTGGTGTCTGTAAACGTCTTAAATTACCCACTACAGAAGGGTTGGGGGCGCTTCCTTTGCAGATCATAATAGCTGCCTTCCAAACGCTATTTACGAAGAATTTAAAGGGATAATTTCCCACAAATATACCTTTGTGACTGGAATGTAAGAAAATGTAACTTGCTAATTCTGGTGTGTGTGGGGGGGTGGTGGGGGGGCGGGATGGAGGTCTTAAAAGTTCTTAAAACTTTGAAGTATGGTTCTCTGAGTTCTGAAGAATAGCAGAATCCATTTTCCTGGTGTTGACTGTAAATGCTCCATAAAAAAAGTGTTTCAAAATGTTAATTTATATTTGTGTTCATTTATGAGAGTAGGAAGGAGTCTGTCATTCACTGTCGAGCTTTTCAGCATCATGTTTATTGGTTATGTATCATCTTAAGCAGTGCTTTTAAATGAATGAAACATATATTTCCTCAACTGTGAGAAAATGGCCCATAATACATGTTATGTGAAGTTATGTGCTTTCAATAGTTTGCTCCAATCGTTGTGTTAATCTAGAAATATTGAAATAAGTTATTTCCTTCCTGTCAGCCTTTATTTCTGCCTAGCTCAGACTCTGAGGTTTTGAGGGGATTAGGTTGAATGCATTGATCTCCATAGGGAAAAAAAGTAAATCAAGTTTCAGATGTTACATTATTGCTTAATAATCCCACCGGGGGAGGGAGATTTAAACATAAAATGAATGAATAATCAGTGGTAGAAAAACGTATCCCCATAACTTTAATGTTGCAAACAGGTGCCTTGAAACTTGTAGTTTTACATGAATGCAGTGATGATATTATTGATACAGTGGTTAGGAAGTCCAAGCAATTGAAGAGGAAACTTAAAGGAATGTTGAAGATTCTTTGAGATAAGGAGACAAAGGTACTAATACTTGGGCTGCTTCAGGGGATGTCAGGGGCCCAAGAGAGGCTGAGCTGGATAATTAATCTCCACAACTGGTTGAAGAGATGATGTACAGAGGAAGGGACAGCTTTATGAATGCATTGATACTGGAGGGGGCTTGGGTTGGCAAGTTTTTTTTAAAAAAAAAGCAAGAATAGGGGTTTGCCTGTGAAGTTGAAATGGAACATGATCCCTTTTAATTGAGAAAACATTTACACTGAACCGAATAGGCAAAAAGATCAAAAATGACTGGGCTGTGCCTAAGTGCCTAAAAGGCATGGGAACAGGATAGAACCAATCAATTTCTTGGAAGGTGCAATCGCTAAAAATAACTGTATGGAAAACTATCTTTACATAAAATGGAACAAATATGTTTTTTAAAAAAAGTAAAATAAATGCAACAATCTGATACTAGTCAAGGGATTAATTCTGTAAGTTTTTGGTTGTTGAGAAGGATCAGGACAAACTCATTAAGACCACTTTCAGTCTTGCTTCCCAGAAAGATTAGACAGATATTGAGTGGGTCGATCCATCACTTGAAGGTAAAATGACTGAACTAATTCACTTGGAACTTTATGATATTTAGGGCAAGGATAAGTTGAAGCTGATTCTTAAAGTGCATTGACATGAAATGGACAGGCTGGCTTAAATCGTTTTGAGCAAGTCATCTACAGGATGTAGCAATTAGATAATAAGGACCAGCCTTTCAAAAAAAAACTTCTCTAAAAATCACTCCTTAAATGGAATTCACACAGAGCTGTACTCATCATGATGTCAATTATGTAGCAATAAAGCAGGCCGGATTTGGATCACATTGGATGGGAGAGGATGCAATTACTGAGATTGTCCCAGGCTCCGGTGAAATGCAATGGGGTTCATCATGGTTTAATAACACCTTTTGGTATTCATTAACAAATTGCTCTACAAATAATCAACAACCCCAAAGTGAGGGGAAAAAAAGGTTTGATATGTCGATGAATTTTGTGCCAAACTACACATAAGGCAGAATTTGATGTTTCAAGAGGAGAAAGATTAAATTGAGATTTTAAATAATTATCTGGGAACTTAGAGATACAGTTGTCAAAGTAACTGAAATGACAGGTAAAGAAACACAGCAGATGCACAAACATTTTGATTTAATGTAAGCAGATCGAGAATGCATTTGGTTTACTTGAATGTAATATACCACAAATGAAACTAGGGAGACAATATTTTTTTTAAAAAATCATCTTGGATCTAATGAAGACTGGAACACTGTTTGTGGTTATAGTTGTAAATGCTAGTATGAAAAGAGTTGGTTGGGCCTCCAAAGGAAGAGATCGGTAGATAAGTTGAAGAAAATCAGGTGTGTGACATTTTTGTGTTGGCTTGTAAGTTCAATGTTTATTAAGGAGATCAAGGGTCAGTGGTGACAAAAAATCTTCACTCATGTAGCTTCTGGAGTGTTTTGGGGCATATCACACAGTATCTTTTAGATTTAGGAGGTGGCTTGCCAAATCTAAAAAAACAAACGGGAGGTGCATTTTCCATTGCTTGTCATTTTAAGTGTACTACAATATAGAGTAAAAGGTTATTGAGGTTAGTTTTACAGAATTATTTCCAATGAAACTGTTAAAATCTTTCTCGTATTATATCATGACGATTGTTAGTTGCATTTCAGTTCTATAAATTGCAAATTCGTATTTAGTGAGGGAGCTTTCTGACTAATCATCAGGGCACAATATAAGTGTTGTACCATGTTTTATTTATCCTTATCCTTATACTGTGTGTTTAACATAGATATAAACAAAATGAAAATAATACTGGGCTATCTTTAGTGAGAGTTCTAATCAGGGTTTTAGTGCTCAGTAAATCATTATGTGAGCGTGCATTTCAACATCAAGAAACTGACTGGCAGTAATTATGTGAAAAGTACCATCATCTTCTAAGGAACTATATTCCTATTAGTGGTAACATTACCACAGACAGGATAATTCCAGCCAAGATGTTTCTTCTTTTAAAACTGGTAGCGTTTATGATAAGATGTGATGGTACACACATGCAGATCCCTAAAGAAACAAGAAAGCTTTATTCGAAACATTCAGTTGCCTGTCTACAATTAGGGTAATGAATAACCAAGGACAGAAAAATAACAAATTTGGAAACTTATAACCATCTCATGTCACCGGTTGCTAAGAATCATTTAATTTGAGTTCTGGATCTCCAGTTGGTCCAAAGGTGCCAGAGGCTGCCTGCATTTGTACAGAAGCTCAGTTTAGTTGAGTTAGGTCAGTATTACATGCTGCAGCATTGAAACAACACACTGTATGCTATTGTGGTGCTCAGTAATTTTATGACTGTCAATCTCCACAGGATTTGCAGTATTTCTGTTGACCAGGTAATCATTCGGTACTTACTATCAGCCGTATAACTTCCAGTAATTCAGTTGCAAGTTTACTTAAAATGATACTCCTGTTATGTTTGGCATTATGCATAAACACAGCTGTATTTGCACCATGTGTAAATGTATTTATTCATTGTGAATTGCAGGTGTATTTACACAGGGCCAAGGCAAATGGTGAATCATACCACTAAGAAAAAAAGTGCAATGAGTCCAAACTTAATTTATTTTCCACTGCTTTTAAAACTTCTTGCTTAACAATTTACAAAATCTATTTCCAGGCATCAACACCCCACATACTTCTGTACAGTTCTGTGAACATGGCTCCTGAAATGATTTTTTAAATAAAGTCACTAACGCTTGAATTGTTAAATGCATAAGGAATCTGTGATTCCAGGTATTTAATATGATAGAAAGCAACCATGCAAGATATAGATTTGACCAAGGAGAAACTTTTACCTGGGCAGACGCAAGAGTGATCAGAATATTACATCTTATGGAAGAGGGACCTGCTGAACTCTGGCTATTCCAGGAATTCTGGTAAGTGTCACATTATTTTATCAAACTATGCTCTATTACTTCATTCATGAGCATCTCCATTATTATTATTAAACATTGTAAAATATATATTACAATAATACACATGCAAGCATAATCAACCACTTTTGGCCTATAATTAATTGCTTCTATATGATAATAAGTTATATAATAAAAGTGTCATCTTATTGTAACCTCCTTCAATTATATGTAAACCATTGTCGCCTAAGAAAAAATTCTTGTTCTTGTATCTTTACAGAAGATCTTTCACATCCTCGTCCTCTGGTTCAGCAAAATAGATCATCGATCAAGATCTTAGAGAAGGAGGTTACATCACACCACAAAGGAACTGCTATGGTTGGAGAGCAACAAAAATGGCCATGTGGGGAATAGATCTTTTTTTAAAAAAAACATGCCTAGGTGACAGGAGAATGAGAAAAAAAGTTCACGAATGTCAAAATGTCTCAGTACTTCACAATAAATTGATATCAAATGTAGGGACTGCTTTTGTACGTAATGACATATTAACCCTCTGTGGGGTAAGTGCAGCTGTGCTCTTTAATGTTCCCTGGCTGCACAATCACAGAGCCAACAAGAGGTAGAATTTGGTCCTTCTCTCAGAGGTTCCATTAACTTGTGCACGTTTGGCTCCACTGATTCTGCATCCTGTACCTCTTTCTTTATCTTTCATATTCATATCTTTTCTGTTTGCCCTGATTTTTGGTAGAAAGGTCACTTTTAGAACTCTGGGATGTTATACACAAGTTCGACTATAAGAACGTAGAATGATGCCAAATATTTTGTAATATTACACATCTATTGAAGGATACTGTTTCTCCAATCATGTGCTCAGTATTCTTGTACTGATCTCCAGCAAGCCAGCCTGGATTTGCAACAGCATGTGACACCACAGAGCGACTCCACATTCGGACTTCCTTAGAGTCAACTAAAGGCCATTTTCAGCAGAATGTATTGTGACAATTCAATTGCCATTCTTATAGTGGGTACCACAATACCACTTAGTATTCCTCAATCGACCTGGGTTCGATTCCAGGCAGGGCGAAACCTTGGGCAAGTTTCCTTACTCCACATGCCTGATAATAATGCCTCAAGGAAAAAAATAAAGAAATAAAAATTGGTCACTTCAATCCACGACTGTTTGTGGGACATTGTTGTGCGCAATTGGCTGCCGCGTTTCACCCACAAATAGTCAATTCACTTTACAGTATATTCTGTGAAGCGCTTTGAGCGTCTAAAAGACTTGAAAAGCGCTGTATCAAATGCAAGGATTATTATTATTATGATTATCTCTACAGACCCACATAGCCCATCCGTAAATAAAAAGATATGCTAATAATTTTGTGAAATTTACTTTCCACAGTACAATATAATTGGTAAGCATATTTTAAATGTTAAAACCCTTATCTACAAAGTTTGATGTTGCCCCAATTTAAATAATCTGTTCCACTTCAAACCCTCTGTTGATATTTAAATGTGTTTTAAGTGAAACTTGCATATAATTTAATATTACTTTTTATTTAATGGCACAGATTTGTTATCTTGCCATAAATTTGTTTTGAATGTTCTTTGCAATAAAAAGTTTGGATCCACTGATTCTGCATCCTGTGACTTTTTCTTAATACTTTATCTAGCTTCATCTGAACTGTTAAAAAGCCATTACTATCTTCCCTAATTATAGGTAGAAAGCTCAATTTTAGAACTCTGAGATTTTAAAGCAACATACTTGCAGAACAAGATTATATTTGTCCATAAATGAAGTGCAATTTTCTTAGTAGGCACCTAATTTGATTCTGTATCTGAAAATAAATTAGAGGAACATATTCTTTCAATGTATACTTGGGATGTTTAATTCTGTGTGTATACATTTGGGCCATAATTATGGGCCCATAAATCAAATTGTTCAGTGATGTGTAGTTTAACTGAGGGGTTGTGTAAATAACTGCACTACTTTAGAAAATCTTGTTTCAAAAGTAGGTAATCGTTGCTGTTCTATAAATATGTAATAGTTTTGTAAACTGTGCACGTTTGTTACCATGTGTTGTAATTTACAACAGCACAGGTTCTGAAACTCTGTAGGTTAAGTCGATTTTATGGTTTCTGGCTCTGGTTTTGTTGTAGGCTGTAAATGAAAGATGTTCCAGTCAAATCAGTAGATACTCTTGAGCAGTGAAAGAAACTATCTAGTCTCAAATATTAATGCTAGGCATAGAAATATGTGGCTTTATTGATGGATCCATGTGAAGGCAAGGACCTAAACATTGTGTTGTACTTTCCTAGTTTGCAAGTAACTTATTTGTAGCACTGAGGATCAGGAGATGATTGACAGGGGTCTGAAATAACACCCCGTGGTTAACCATTACATCTAATTTTAATGTCTTTTTTTAAGAAAAAAAGGAGCTTATGGAAACAGATGATTAATATGTTTAAGAATTTAATCTGTTTACCTTGAGTAGAATTCAAATGTGCTACCTCAAGAGTATAGGCATTTAATCTAAACAAATGTGTGTAAAGACTACTATAATATGCACATTTAAAGAGATGAAAGTAATTGTTGCAGCAGTCTTCTACTTAATTAAAGAGCATGACACTCTTCATTTTACAACATTACATTTAATGAAGAGTTGAGCGTTTCGCAGTAAAAAGCACTTTTGTTAAAAACACAAAATTCTTATATGCATGTATTTTACCTATTTTGTTAGGTGTAGTGCATTTCCCTTTCAAATAAGGTTTGTGGGCAATGATGTTTATCTCCCAATGATAATATTTGATCTAGAAATTAGATCAAACTGCAGGCAGGTGGAATCTACCCCTGAGCTTTGCAGACCTGGCTCAGTCCCAAGATAATAGGCAGGGCATGGAGACTAGAAGCATTCCTGCTCTTACCCTGTATTTAAGATCATAAAAGACCTATAATTTATTTTGTATGGATATTATTAGTAAAAATGTTATAATAGGATATTAACAGCAAGATTCTTGTACAGACTATATGTAAGGTATTAACCTTAAGTGATCCAAGTGTTAGTTACGGTCAGAATGTAGTGAGCAGTGCTTAAGCTAAAGGTGTGTGGAAGGAACACTAGGATATCAGCAATAAGCTAGCAATTTTAATCTAATCAACTCTATGTTCCTTTAGAAATACCTGGCTGATTTCATTTTGTTTTCCTTCTCTGTGAAGGGCGCAATATAATACAAGGTTTATTGTTTGTTTTCAATTTACTAGGTTTCTGTCTTTATTTTTGAGCCAATCACTCATTGATTGACTTGATTTCTAATGCTGGGATCTTATCATTGTTGACTTTTAATGAAATTTCCCATATGCATATATAAAAGGATATTTGGTTTTAGCAATGGGCCTTCATTGGCTAGTCAGGAATGCTTCTAGAAGCAAGAATGCTTCTAGTCTCCATGTCCTGCCTATCATCTTGGGACTGAGCCAGGTCTGCAAGGCTAGACCACATTGATCTCTAGAGGGTAGAACTTAGAATAACTTTGAAGATCTACTAAACTCCATTGTGCTTCTTCTCTGCAGGAACTCCCTCCTTTTCTTGCTTACAGTATGTTTGACTGCCGGAATTGCACAAGGACATTCGCAAGGTAAGATGATACTATTCCCTTTAATCATATATCTAGTGATGTTGCAGCACGTAATTGGCTTTATGTAACAATCTGCAACTTATAGTCAACTAACTATCTTGGAGAGTTCCTGCAAATTTTCAATTTTAGCTGGTTTTCCCAGTTAAGTTGCAAATGAAGATGAGCATTAGGAGATACATTTGTACGTTCCCTACCTCCAAATGTACACTATTAACAATTTCTTTGTGTACTTTGGAGTTTGTATTTCAAAAGGAAGTCTCCAACAACCCCTCATTGTATTTTTTTGTCTACTTACAGTGTTATTGATAACGTGTGCTATAAATTGATCACTAAAATAAATCTAGGAAAAGATTAATAATATACAATGGCAACCATTTTATCTCTAATTAACATGAAATCATGGGTTGGATGGAATGGCCTGGATTGTACTATATACCATGCAGCAGTCTTTCTTCTTGAATGCTCATTTGAATACATTTGATTGTGGAATATCTTTCTGAGTTTCAAAAACATCAGAAATATGACTTTCACAGTCTAGGTCTTGGTTGGTAATGATTTAGTTTTAAGCGTATTCTGTAGTTACAAAGTTAGTTAGTCATGAATTCTCAATTACAGTGTGTTCTACAGCTGGAAACGTTCCATTTCCTCCTGTGAGAATAAGTTAATATACACATTACATTTCAATCTCTACGCTCATAGAGTATTGCACACTTTTAATTTGGTCAGGCGGGTGTCCCACACATGTGAAAACCTATCTCCATGCTTAAGAATATCCAAACCAGACAGACAGTTCCACATATATATATATATTCCACCTAAACACGGAAAGTGTCTGTGTCTGGAATGGAATTCATACTCTCTCACTGTAGGGACCCACTCTGTTTACCTAATTCTGGAATGTATTAAGTGTGGATTGGCAAGAGCTCAGGCTCAGGGAACCTAGAGTGTGCATTGGGGAACTCCTGGAACCAGCTGACCACATAGCTTGCAATTGAGAGCACTGTCCAGCAAGCTTCTGCTGCTTTTCCAGCTACGGCTACCTTGCCATTAGGGATTTGGCTTGCAGGGATAACAGGAGGCCAGGCAGAAAGAATCCTTGCCCCCAGTAACTGGTCTGCCCTTCCAAGGCCCTTGGATGAGTCAGGATGGCTGGTCCGTCATCGGCAGTGCCTTGGATTATTGCGGACCCCACACCAGGTCCAGTATGGAAATAATAAAGGGCGAGATATTCCTTGTGAGTGACAAGTGCAAGACAAGAGCCTGGTTAAGACTTATCTAGAGATGGGGATGAGATTGGTGAAAACAAAACTGGTTGTGCGTTGTTGGTTTGAGGATCCCACAAATGGCTTTGGCCAACTGAATATATACATTCACGCCATTGTGACACACTGTTGTGGTAGAAGTTTGGCAGTTTTTGTTATAATAGTAAAGTAACAGTAACTGTTCCGGATGGAGAATCTGCAGCTGAAGTTCCTGGCTGAAAGAAGCTTTGGTTTCTTGTTTGTTGCTGAATTACTAAAGACTTTTGAGAGGGTTTATAGCATGTGGATAATTCTGGGCAAATATGGTTTTGTTCGAATAGAATATGGGGGGATTCCAAAGGGACTGGGGAAGATTTCTGTTATATGTTCTGCAGATATTAATCTTTCTACAAGAAAATGGCAGTAATTTAGATGTGTAACGATTGTTCAATTGAGAATTTAATGTGCTCTATTTATATGCTGTACTTCAGTTGTGGGTTAAACTGGAAATGTTAGTACACTTAAAGGATTTGGATGAGGTGTATTTGGAGATGGGCAAGTGTTGGCAAAGTACTCACAACAGCTGTGGCTCTGGATCTGCCTTGACTTGCTCTCTGGGAGAAAACTATTATTATTTGATTTGTGTGATGTATGTGTGTATATATATCGGTTAATCTACATAAAAGCAAATAGTATTCATATTGCATTTTTTTTATCTGCTAATTTCAGGTAAGGTCCAGATGAACTCTTTCACTTCCATTTCACTCCCACATATTTTGTTAAAATCCAATTCTTTGGATAGTTTCTGTTTGACTGTATTAATTCTAAGTCACCAAAAAGCGCAGCTAAGCATGTGCAGCTGTGATCCTAAAAATCGTTCATAGTAATATTCATGTTTCCTTTTTCGCTCCGAAGCACTTTTATGTTCTTATGGACACTTGCAGAACATCTGGATTCTGCTACAGCTGATGTCTCTGATGGCAGAAGTCCCTGGCTTTCCTTCACTCATCATTGTTGTTAAGAACTATCTTGTGTGAGAGGGGCTGGTTACGACAAACATGTGATTAACACAGTTCTGTGATAGCCTTCGCAACAGCTCAAAGAGGAGATGGGGAAGGATAATGCCTGGAAGAGTTGGCTGACTTAGCAACTGCACATTTAGACCAATTCGTATTTACTCGCTTGAATGAAAGAACTGGTTTGGTTTCATTCTGCTCAATTCTAATTTATTCAGATTTATATTGGAAGGAAAAAAAAGTCTTCAAACAATCACTGATACTACTGAATCTTCACACTTTTGGACCAATCCTCACTTTGTTTCTTCTACCTTGATTGTTCTTCCAATGTCACTGTCCTCAATGTCTATTTGCCTGTTGTGGGGTCTCTTATCCCCTTTCTTCCCCTTCACAGCTCTGCTCAATCTACTGTTTCCACCCATTGCAGCCCTGCTCAGACTGCTGAATGCTCCTATCACAACTCCTCCCAGTCTTCCCAAGTTCTCTCCATCCAAATGTACCTGCTGCCAGATCTCCCTCACCTGGTTCATGTCCAGGTTTGGATTGTTCATTGTTGGCAAGGGCGTACTTGTGTGCAAAACTGTTCATTACAACTTCCATAAACACATTTCCCATTAACAAAAATGAATTATAAGAATAGAGTGTGATCCAAAACTTGACATGTGCTGCTTAGGATGTCAAGGATCCTACAGAAAGAAATCTAACATTCTGTGCATGCACAGTTCACTAAGAATAATTTTTCAAGGGCATAGCTGTACACAAGCAAAGTCAGGACATGCAGAATCAGTTTTGATTTGTACTTGTTTGAAAAGAATGAGCCAAATTTCAGCTATAACTGAGAAAGGCTAAGATCAGCCAAAATCCCTCCCAGCTCCCTGAAAAATATTGGTTTGAGCTCAGATGCCATGTTTGTTCTCATCCCCATTTGCAAACATTTTTTCACCTGCACCCAATGACCTTGCAACCTTTTGTGTGTGGTTCCATTAAGGTCATCCAAGAGGCGGGGGGATGAGTGGGAAGCTCTTAAATTTATAGGACTAGCAAATTGGATGGTTTTGCGAACAGCAGCTTGTGAAATGCATGTCAAGATTCATGAAAGACAATTCATGGATTCCCAGCCAACAGAGGCCATAAAAATACCAGTAAGTGAAGCTCACTGTGTCAGCTTGGGAGTTGTGCCCCTCGTGCCCTCCGTTCTACCATTGGTGGCCACGTTTTCAGCCACTACGTCTCAAAATCTGGAACACTCTTCCTCTATCTTTCCACTTTGCCCCTTCCTTCCCCATCTTCAGGTCAATCGTGCCTATGGTCACCCCACCCGCGCCCACCCCCCCTTCCCCAGCTCGGCGACATGCTCTGCCACTCTCAAGCGCTCTGGGACGCTATTTTGCGTGAGGAGCATTATATCAATGCAAGTTGTTGTTGTTGATTAAACACTGATGAGTCTTGCAGTGAATTCCACAATCTGTTATTCGCAAACTGGAAGTCACAATTAACAAAAGTAATCCAATTTGCCACTTTTAGTCCACATAGTCACATATCAAATGCTTCAATAGCTAGCGTGTAAAATAGGAAATGATTTAAATATATATTCTATAAAAGCTATAATTTTCATGTTGTATTTCCAGTGAAATACCTGGGTTTCAAAATATTTACTATTCTGTGTGTTCTGAGGTTTATTCTACTTGAAAGTAAAGTATCTTAAAGAGAAATGTGTCACATATGTGTCATATTTTGGATCAACAAGTCACAGTTGGAAGTGAATTTCTGATGACATCAGTTTTTTTTTAAATTGGGGTTTAGTGTCAAATAATTGATTGTATTTAACAAATAATAGGATTAAACCTAAATGTTTAATCATGAGTGACTGCAATTGGGTTGACTGGGATTACATGGATAGTGGAACAGTATCTCAAATAACTATCCACATGAATTATACATTACAAATATGAACAAGTGCAGCTCTTGTCAATTTTAAAAAGCACAATACAATGGATTTATTCAAGTAGCATAAAGGAAAAAAGGCTTTTCCCTCTATTTAGCAGGATTCCTGTCACCATCTATCTCCTGCACCTTTAATAGGGTCAAGTATTCAGGATGACACATTTAGAATTAACCCTGAGGTTGAGGCATTGGGTTGGTATCACAATTCTCACAAACCAACCAGGTTTGTGATTATAGTGCGAGATGACATTTCTGGCCTCACATTGTTTCCAAACATTTGTAAGAAGTGCAGGTGTTGATATTGCACATGATTAAATCTGCCAGTGATTTTGGCGAGTCTCAAGTATTCCTTTCCAGACATCTGTCTCAGTTGCTTCTGGCTTTCATTAAAACTGCAGAGTCACAAACCCACCACAATGAAATGCTTTGCTTGCTCTGTCGTACAGCTTTTGTACTGTGGTTAAGGTGACGTAATCACATTTTTTTAAAAAAAGTAATAATTTGAAATACATACAAATAAACAAATGGGCATAAGGCATTAATATCACATGATTCATTTAATTTTATATTTATGTGGTGAAACTCTTTCCAAGTATGTGTGTTAACCATACTCTATGTGGTCAATGAGAAAACAAAGAAAACCTACGGTGTGAAAAGCTTTATCTCAGAGTTATGCTATTTATTAGATCACTTCATGTATGTTTGTGTGTGTTTTGCAGCCTTGACTACATTTGATTTTCTCCAGAGGCATTTTATGTGAAAAACACTTTTTAAAGGGTGTGAGTTGTGAAGAAATTCACGACCTAAAGTGCGAAGGATGAGTTCATTTGTCCGAGTACTGTCTGGTCTCAAGGTGGCCAGCAAGTATGTTTGACCATTTCCTCTTCTGGATGTGAAAAATAAGATTGCAGTTTGGCAGAGATCTGATATCGTATCTGATATTTGGGCCGAGTATTTTAACAATGATGTGATGGTTGTTTATCTGTTACATGCCTCCTTTCTTGTGGTCTGATGCTTAACATAGGGTGTGTTGCTGTTACTTATTGCCTTTGCTGATTAGATTCAACTCAATACATACACTTTGGGACATGGGTGGTATTTATAACCTGCTATCTTTTTCAGATAGCTGGGTTCTAAATACTTTTAGGAATGTCATTGAATGCATCCTTTGCTGAAGCGATCAATTCAGCCTAAAAATGACTTGGGGACTTGCGTTATAGGTTATGTGTGAGCTGTGGAGAGTATTATAAAGAAATGGACATATCCCTTACTTCCTTGGGATTTCGGACACCTAATTTCCTTACCTCATCTCCTGAATGCATTAACTCAATATATAGATTGTAATTCTGTGGGTTCTGGCTGTTCACTGGTATCCCACTCAAATTGACTTTCTTCACATGTGAGGCCATACAGTGAGTGCCAGAAGGCTATGCAACTGTGAGATAGTAGAATACACACACCTTTTTAAGCATATATCACTGGAGAGCGATCATGAACAGAAACAAACTGAATTTTTCCACTTTCACCACAGCTCCAGCTGAATTCAGTTCACTCAGTACAGATTAGCCAAGAGCAGGGACGAAGGACAGTGTTTAGTCTCCACAGGACTGAATGTTGAATTAGTCATTTCAAACCATCTGCCAAGTTATTTTCTCTCTTCCCTTTAGTCTCCCATCCAATCCCCGTGTAAGCGAGTAGACTGTTTTCCAGACAACATCGCTCTTGAGGATTGTGGAAGCAATCAGTGCTTTTTCTTGAAAAAAGGAAATAACTTCCTTCATCTGAGGTCTAGTGCTAAAGCTGTATAGAAAATCTGTGGGTTCCTAAACCACAGGACAGTGATTTTCTGCATTGCCAAGCTGCACCAGCTACCTGTCTTTCCATGTTATGGATCAAAACTGGGGATCGCCCAAGACTGTATGATTTCCTAGCCTCTTCCCATTTTTATATTCCAAGTGGCTTTACCAAAGGAGACGTCAAAGGAGCAGCTTTTCCATCTTGCATCTTAGTACCTCGCTGGACAAAATGTAGGTTATATAATGAAGAACTTAAAACTAAGGAGTCTCCTAACTTCCACCAAGTTCCAACAATGTGATCTTTCTATATTCCCAAAAAAGTCATCAACTCCATTAAAAATATATTCATGGTTTACAGCCCGACAATTGCACTAACCCATGGAGACGTTTCTCCCATCAGCAAAGCCATTTCCCCAGGTCAATGAATAACTGACTTGGATAGTTTCATTGTTTTTCTTTGTTCCAGTATTGGTGAACAAGTCTTGTTACACATGCAAAGCTAAATTGAAAATACAATCTATAATATTTAATAAAGTATAGACAGAATGTGGTCTTTGGAAAGCAAGATAAAGAGGGATCTTTTCAACAAAAACATTCTAATTTAGTCCACCAAATTACTCCAAGACTTGTAAATCTTATTCTGTTCTCAAACAAGATTTTTTAATCTGATTTACTAGGCTTTAGATTGTTAGTGCTTATACTGAGGTGTTGGTGGAGGAAAAAATGACCTCATCATAAATAACCTCCAGACTGCCATTGTAGACACCTTAAACATATTTATAACAGACTTGAATTGCAGATATAACAACCTTTCTGTGCCAATGTAACCATTAAAATAGAGATTGAGTCAGTATACTGCGATAGAATTCAGAATAGTTTGTTGTAAACCTGTTAATAGCATTCAGATGCAAAGATGAATAGTTTTGGCTTGTCTAGAATGGAGTGCTCCAGTTATGCTGACAATTGGAAAGCAAACAACTCTATTCTTGCATGCAAAACTATACCATTCTGGCTGTTCTAGATATCAGAGACCTACCTTGATTGTGGAGTCCTGTAGCTCAGTGGTTAGAGCTCTCATCTCGCAAATGAGAGACCTGGGTTCAATTCCCGGCAAGGTGAAACGTTGGGCAAGTTTCCTTACTCCACACCCCTCTGTTTATGTAGCAGTGAGTAGGAACCCAGTTGTTAGTCGTATGGCCAATTGCTTTTCCAGGGGTAATGATTCCTTCAAAAATAATAAATAAATTGGTCATTCAATCCACGATCATTTGTGGGACACTGCTGTGGTTAATGGGCTGCTATGTTTCGCCCACAAAACATATAGTCGATTCACTTCACAGTATATTCTGTGAAGCGCTTTGAGACATCTCAAAAACATGATAAGGCGCTATATCAAAATGCAAGGATTATTATTAGTATTGTCGCTCCAATTCTGAAACTACAGTAGTTGTAATTGCCTGCTGGCCAGTTTCTTCCTGTCTGAATGCAATGTTACTGGGATAGTTGGTGCAATGATGTAATGGTGCCATGATTGTTTCTGCAACTCCACTATCTACAAATGAATGTTCATTGGTGAGATCTCTTACTGAATTTGAAAAGGGAAAGAGTTTTGAAAGCAAGTTGAATATGGCAGTGGGAGGTAACTTGAGTGATTGTAGTTTACTCTATGCCAACCCTAATACTGTGTTGGTTTGATATACCTTTTGCCATGTCACCAAAGTATTCAAACTACTGAGTGTAGAGTATTGCTGTTGTCATAGATGCTATTTAAGATCCACTCTGATATTACTATATTTCACTTAAAATCAAAAACTCTCAAGAAAATCATTCGTATTAACTACAATGTCATGTAGTGTACTTAAGTCTAGTCATATAAAATCAACTCATGCTCAAGGCCAGATTGTTGAGATCAATATTTTAGACTGTAGAATTTAGAATCAAATTTCTGTTTCCTTCCTAAGGCACAATCACCTGGATAAACCTCCTGACAGGTCATTGCTGCCTGGACATGTTTCTGCCTACAGTACATTCACCTACCTATTACTCTGGGTGTTTTGAACTAGCTGCAAATAATTCCCGACTAAGATATTCAATTAAATGCCTGGCATTATTCTAGGGGTGTGCTGACCATCCCTTGTAACCAGTAAGGAAAGGATGAGGTGTCTTTATCAGTCATAATGCAATCAGCATTTTGTTTTATTGAAAACTCCCTTGAGATATTTGAAGCTCTGCTGTTCTGTGGACTGAATTCTATGTAGGAGAAGTAATGAGGCTGTTTGAAAACGAAACATTCCCATTTAAGCCATGAAAAACTATGCAATGTTAGCTGATTAAACTACTAAACTTCAGCAATATCCCAACGCACACTCTGGAGTCCCCAAGTCTTGGCTCTTGCCAGACTGCATCTAATCATTTTTGGAATTAGGTAAATAGAGTGCAACCCTCCAGAGTGAGATTGTGTTCCAGACTCTGGGAAATTTCCATGCATAGTTGACATAGATATGTGGAACTCTCCATCTAGTTTCTAAGCATGGTGATGGGTTTCCACACGTGTCGGACACCTGGCTGGCTAAAGAAAAAAAATGGAAAAGGAGGAGACTGATTGTGAAAGAACACAGTTTAGAATAGTAATGGATTCATATCTATTGCTGGAATAACGATAGAATTTCAGAATCAAAGGTCGTTGCAGTTAACACAAGTCTGCTGAACCTCACATTTGACTACTGTTGTTCCAATGTTCTTCTAAAGTCTGCCAGAACATAGGCTTTATGTATTCTAAATATGAGCCGCTGAGGTTAATCCAAATCCGTGTTTAATGAACTCAAAGTGTATTTTAATATTATTGTGTTTTCAAATATCCAGTGTAAGCCAAGCTACCCTAAGGGCATACAACTACACCATAAATTGCCAGCATGTTTTTTTTAAAAAAGCTTCACCTATATGGTTTATTAAAAATATTTTATAACCTGCATGGAATGTGCTCTGTCTACCCCCAGTAGTAAACTGTAGGTGATAGATTCCGGGCACATCAACCCAACACCCTAAGTTTAAGCATCAAGGTTAATAATAATAAGTAATCCTTGTATTTGATACAGTGCCTTATCACCTCTTCGAGATGTCTCAAAGTGCTTCACAGAATATACTGTAAAGTGAATTGACTGTATTTTGTGGACGAAATGGTTGGGAGTGGTCAGAAGGAACACATTGTTATTTTCTGGCCTGATACCTTCCTAAGTAAGCCTCTACATTGACCTGCTTCATCACTTTGTCTGTTACAATAATTCTGGCTTTCTGCCAGTACGGGTTTGGCAGTAACCACTTTGATGGCTTCAGTAACATTTTTAAATCTATAGACCCTTTCTGTTCCTGTGCTCTGTGAGTAGTGGACTTGCATAGAACAGTCATCAGAAATATATATTTTTTACATCATGGAGCAACAATAACAACAACAAGATTACATTTGTATAGCTCCTTTCATGTTGGGAGGATGTCCCAAGGAGCATCATGTAAAATAAATAATTATTTTACATAGCAGTTAATTTTAAGTGTATTGTACTTAAATATTGCTGAGCAGCTTTGAGAAAAGAATGTGGAATGGAAGGCAAAGACATGCAGAGCTGTTGAAGTGTTTTCTGTTATAACAAGTGGAGTCAAATTCATTTATGATGTACGCAAACCTTTAACTCCTGACAGTTTAGTTCCCTGAGGCATGAAAATCTTTAGTAAATTCTGATTTTAATCCCGATTTATCTATAGGTGCCTTGGGCGTCCTCCCGATGTGAAAGGCGCAATACAAATGTAATCTTGTTGTTGTTGTAGGTGGACTTGGCAAAAAAGTTTGCATGTGAACCATATCAGCTCCTTAAAGGAACTGTTGTTTCTTCTTGTGGGAAAGAATATATTTTGAGTATTTTTTTTTACCAGCCTGAAAGATTCGAAGGTGATATTAAATCTGACTTCTGTAATTGAAAACAAGAACCTTAATCTGCTTCCATTTGCTCCTGTATCTTGGTGTGGTCTTTCTGCCTTCTCTATTTGAATAATTGATTGTTAAACTAGTTTCTAAATAGGGAATCCTGCTCTTGCATGTAATGACCATGCCTCAAGTGCTGATGGCCAACCTGTAAAATTAGAGAGTGAAATCCACATACAGGAAGTCTTTAGGTTTGCCCTGTGGGAAACATGAAATTAATATACGTAATGAATTATGTGGGGGTTGCTCTGCTGGGTGCATGATAGCTTTATAGTGCTGACCACCTCCACTGTTACCGATGTTTAGTCTGGACAATGTCTCACACACATCAGGGGATCATCAATAGTCCAGCCAATTTTCCAGACTCCTCTACGCTAACTTCCTTTAATAATTCTGTTTGTGATTACTGTGTGTGGTAAAGTGTGTCTGGGAAAGAGGTAGTGAGGCATGCATTTTACAAAAGAGTTTTCAAAAACATAAAGTATTGGATGCATTAAACTATTTTATCTTAAAATAGATTATTAAACTAATAATGAAATTGACCTGAATGGAAGTAAAATTCTGCTCAGAGAATCTAATGGCCAATTTATTTATGTGAAATAAACACCGTATAAAGTAGTGAGCATTCCCTTTTCTCTGGAAGGCTCATTTCACCTGAGGTTTTACAGGTATCTGCATTCCGATCTGGCTATCCCTTGGTTCCTCCACTTCTTTGGTTGAATAGTTGGCTGTGTGTATGGTACATTACATACGATTTTAGACAGGTGGAAGCATTTTGCAAACTTCAAGGTTTGCCGCCATACAATTTTCCTTGATTTAATCCATTTTACTTGGAGTACAGTGCAATAAAACTGCAAATAAAATCGTTACCTGATGTTTTTATTCTTTTTATTATTCCAGGTATAGACATTCTCCAGAGACTTGGTTTCACAGAAAACAACGGACAGCGCCTGTCCTCATCGCCCACGCAACCATGGCCATCACTTTCATTACCTCAGGGGGTCCTGATGACAGAATTGGGCATCATGCTGTCAAGCGAAGCCCACATTGAGACTCAAGCAGAAAGCATCGTACCACTAGATATTGGAAGTGAATTCACAATAATAGCTAGCCTCCGCTCTCATAGAGTTAATAACGCCTTTCTTTTTAGTATTAGAAATAAAAACAGAATACAGTTTGGTGTACAGATTTTACCAAGAAAGTTAGTCGTGTATATCGCAGAAAAGCCGTCTGTATATTTTGATTACAATGCTCACGATGGACAATGGCATTCATTTGCTATTGAAATTAAAGGTAAAACTGCTTCCTTTTCTGCTGACTGTGGTAAAAAACATTTCAGTAAAGAGCTCCTTAAAAAGCCACAGAAATTTGTTTCGAATAGCAAACTCGTTTTAGGAAGAATGAACTTCAAATCTGCTCCGTTTGAAGGTGTTATTTGCCAGCTAGATATTTATCCTAATGCTCAAGCTTCTACAAACTATTGCAATTATGTGAAGAAACAATGTCGTCGGGCGGACACATATCGATCTCAGTCACCTTCATTAACTACTGCTTCTTATAAAGATACCAGCTCCAGATCTCAGTTAACGTCCTCGCCATTCAGTGAAGGAACACAACCAACCAGCTCATCATTAATCTCACTTTATGTCAATCCTGAAGAACAGCAAAAGATTCAGGACACTACCATGTATTTAAATCAATCATTGACAAGCACCACAGAGCCCAATGCAGTAACAAGCTCTCCTGAACCAAGAATTTCTTTTACATCAGCTCCGACTACAACATTGCCAACTCCTAACATCACTGATCCCATGCAGTTACATCAGACCTTGAACACTGACATTGAATCTCGGGTTGTGGGGGCTGTGACTGGGCAGCCAAATGTCAGCTTTAATCTTGGGAATGCAGAGGAATCACCCGTAGAGCAGAAAACAAAGGAAAATCAATCCGACAATGCTACCGAGGGTGACAGAGGAGGCAAATTGCTGTCTGTGGTTAGAGAGCTGCCTCCTCTAACTTCGCTTGTGAAACAAAGTAAGATAACAGAAAGTCTCAACAAAAGAAACCAGTCCGGAATTATTAAACAAAAATCAGATGAGCTCATGGAAATACAGATGATAAATGCAACCTTGTATAGATCGTCACAGGAAACCTCTTCAAAAAATCAATTTGATTTATGGGATGAAAACATTCACTCTAATGAGGATACAGAACACAACATGGAAAAGCCATACGACATTGATATTGAAAGCTACGACTATGATTATGAAGACTTCACTGACCTTTTTGATTACGAAGATTTAAAAGGGTCAAAAGGGGAGCCAGGACCACCAGTAAGTCTTTTAAATATAATTACTTAAAGGTGCATGTTTTAAGTTACCAATGCAAGGAAGCATTCAACAGGAATACATGCAAATTTAGTTAGTTTTGGCAAACCTTCTTACTGTGTCTTGTGCTACTTGCTAGTGAAACATTAGAATTGGAATTAATTCATATTATTTAAGCCAATTTGTAAAATGCCAAAAGATATGCATGACAGGAACATAAGAGCTATCAACAGCAATATAAAGAGAATTAGAGTTTCTGTAACTTCTACAGTGCTTTTACTGGAAGTGGATTTCGGCCTTCTGCCAAAGTGTTCAAAATGTTTCTGTCTTTGGCTTTTGACACTGATATTTAAGTTTGTTCTTCGAGGAGCATGGTAGACAAGCCAGATGTCTTAACAGTATGTGGTTGTAAATGTCATTGCTGCTCACTTGGAACAAAACCGTGCCAGTTAATTTTATTAGGCAATATCTGAAACACTGTGATTAAAACAAGGCATTTCATATATTTATTTGAAGTGTTTTAATTGAAATGTGAATATAAGGCTGCTCAAGATTTGCTTGGTTTATTTTGTTTCTCTTTCTTCAGACTGTTTAAACCACTACCTTTTTTCCCCCATTACTTGCCTGGAATAGCTGAGAACTTGAATGTCCTAGAATACAAGTATACATAAGATGTTGAGATGTCTATTCAGGGTCTAGATTGGTTTTTTTTGGTCAGCGGGTGTTTGACACAACTCCACATAGCTCACCATTGAAGGCACTGTCTGGCAAGTTTCCCGTTGCTTGTCCAGCTGGGACCACCCTATCCATTAGGTCTTCGGCTTTCTAGGTTAACAGGAACTGAGTGGGATGTATCCATGCCCCCAGTGAGGTTGGGAACCAATGAAATGCTTGCTGAAACAAACATAAATTGTGTTTGGAATGCAAAATATAACTCTACGATTCCTTGCTTCACTTTATAAATAGAATTGAGTAAAACTTTTTGGCCCAACTTGAATCTGTTCGAGAATAGGTTTATGCAAGTAGTGCGTTTGTGACATTTTTGAGCAATGTCATACAATTGCATTATGGAAGCAGACGTCATCACTTGTGAATTATGATCATAGAAAATATCAATGTATGATAACTGGAGTAACACAATCTCAGTGTAGAAAAAGTAACACAAAATCTCTGTTTTTATAGATTGACCTGTGTTAGACTCAAATATGTTTTAGAGCTTTTTATGTATATTTTGTCATTACACTATTCATAAATGCTGCATTCTATTGTGATTTGGTATTGCACTGTGTATCTGGGAAACTTTGCTGAACACCTCTTACGATGGCAGTGTTCCAGTAAAGGAATTAATTCACGTGAAATATTATTCATTGGAAGGCCACTGCAAGATTGGTTGTAATAATATTCAATCGTGACATCCAAGCTGGCAAAGTCAATTGTAGATGGGAAGAGGAAGCAATGCTGTGATCTCAATAAAGTCCAAAACAGGAAGAACTTGAACTGGTTTAAAGGGCAAGATGGATCAACTGACACATATCTTTTATAAGGTTTTGGTTCTGATCCAACTACTATATGAAAGATCTTTCTTGGCATTGCTGTTTGTTTGGCTGCTATCTGGTGCTGGATACTGTAACCAGTTTAGTGACCTTGCACATCAATATATACTCATCTCTGACAGTGTTAAAAGTGCAAAGTAATATTCGAATAAAATGATAAACTAACCACCATTAATCATTTTCTGTCTAGTTTTATTGCTTAGACTGATGCACAGGGAAAATAATTATATTGCATTTCAGTACTCATTTCCCTAAAGGTTTTATGTATCTTGGCAGAATCTGTGCTATTTACATCACCATCGGAGTACACTGCAGAATTTTAACAAAATCTGTGAGTGCGACATAGTCCTTGACTCTTCCCCAGAACAGTAGGATTTTTAGATCCATAATTCCACAGACTAGTTGTATTTGTGGTTGCATAATAGGACTGACTTGAAAACTGGTTGACTGTCTGAAAGATAGGTGGAAAATTACAGATAAATCTGGATGGGATGAATGTTCAATTACATTTCAAATATGTGATTGTGCAAAGGATAGTACATCTGTAGATGGATTAAGCACTAAAATGACAAGAAACAAATACTAATTTGGTCTCTCGTGGATTGGGAGTTTTTTGGAATTTCACCAAGGAATGCAGCTTAATTTCTGTGTGCAAAGCACAATAAACAAAGCAAATACTGCAAGAAAGAATTATGGAATACTTATTGTAGTTTCATCTCGTATATGCTTTGTCACATGTGAGACCTCCAGTTAGTATTCCTGAAATTAAAAATAATTTGTGCACTGACTCAACAGGATGAGCAGTGCAGCAGCGAATTCAAGGCTTCTTCATATGCAATAATATAGTCTTAGCTTTTCCACAGTGTTGTTGTGGAATCCACCTCATCTATTATTGCAGGCAAATTTCTAGAGCTACAAGAAAATAACTATGCATGCGCAAGCCTGTGCATGCTTTGTTGTTTCAAAGGCTTAATTCACAACTTATTTGTGGTGCTAGGCCTTTATATAGCTGAGGAGGGTTTACACAGGCCAGCTAGCGTTAAAAGTACCACATTGCTGTTTTGTAGGAGCTTCCCAAACCGACAGGCAGCCAGAAAGGATGACTGGTGATTATATTTGTCACTTTGCTACTTCAGAAACAGCAGTAAAAAATGCCTCTTTAAGTCTTAGCACTCCAAAAGCAGCACCTCTGTCTTGCTTACTTTGCAGCACCACCACTGAAGTCTGGGCTGCCATAGACAGCTAAGCTGGGAAGTTAATGGGGCATTATATTGCTAGCCATACTCCATACAGTCATTCACATTACTTTGAAAATGGCCCACACAGATGGCACGCAGTGTTTTCTAATGGATTTCTGTTAAACATTTGTTGTCCAATTGAGGCTCTGAGGAAATTTTGGTATTTTTAGTCCAGCAATTTAGAATCTCATCTAAACTTCTGGTTTGGATACCGGCTTGTTTGTGCACTCTCATTCTTTAATATTTTGCCAAAGCAGTTTCTAGCCTCTTAACACATGGATCCCTGATATACCAAGGCTGAAGTTCAATGCGTGTGTGTGTGTATAATACAGTGTATCAAAACAAGTTTGAACTTTGGCATAAATACAATGGGCCAAATGTTTTTGTGCTTGAAAGTTTCTATGTTTTTAGGTAACTTCTGGGATCCCTTGATCACTCTAAATAATAGGTTAACCGAGACATATTGGAAACATAATTTGGTCATTTCCTTTTTTTTGTTTATATTTTTATTTCTCCTGTGATTTGCTTTTAAGATCTTTCAAAGAGTCCTTGAGGGTTAAATGTCACATAAAGCTGATGGAAGAGACACAGATATCTGCAGCTAATGCACCACAGTCAGGTTCAGTTGTTTGCTGCTTCTACAGATCTAGAAACAGTTTGATGAATTTAGCAGCTGTTTGAATGGGGTACAAATCTCTCCTGGCAGGGTGGGCAATTATGTTATTGTGGGCAGTCACTGGACATCAAATCCACTTAGTTTATCATCTAAATTTGAAGTGATGAAGTGATCCCAGAAGTTACATAAAAAACAGAACATTGTAGAACAAAAGGGGATAATTTGTTCCCATTTCTTCTGCAGTTGGGCTATAATGCCACATGCTCAACTGATGATAGTATCGTGGCTGTGAATGAAATTGTTTTCATGCACATTATGGATGGAAATCGTCCAAATCTGGTTAATTTCACCTGATTGATTTCCACCTTCCAAAATGGTTGGTAGCAAAACTGGAATTAGTACATCCATAAGTGTCAACTTTATTTCTATGGATTCGCACCATAATTCTGGCATGAGGTTTAATTTTTCCGCCTATTTTAACCGGTTCTACTTCTCCGTTCCAGATTAGCATTCTTATCTAGGATTTATGGCTCGTGCTCCATTTTAAGTAGATGCCATAAATTAGTTCACAATGGCTTGATAAAGCTGTAATACCTTAACTAACCAAACATACAAATGTTTAATGACACGGTGATATGACCATAAATTAAAACCCTGTTCAATAGAAAGAGCTATAACAAAGCGTTATTTATAGCTTTGCTGAAGCAGTATAAATTGAGAGGTATGACTTAACGTTTTAAAATGCTCAATAACATGTTTTATCAATTAATAAAATATATTGGCCATAGAACTTCACAGTGATCAACTGCAGATTATGATGCCTGCATGAATCTGCAGTACCAAATGCTAATAGACACCGAGGACTGGACAGAAAGTGACAAGATTCCACTGCTGGTACATACCTGATCCAAGCCAGAACAAGACCCACATCACATTAAAACAGTCCATAACTGCAACTGTAACCATTTGAGCCTCAACTCTCACACTTTATGTGGTGCCTTTGATTAGATTATGGTTTTGTAATTACTTCCAGATATTGATTGCACTTTACGAAAGCTTACGCCTGTTATAAAATATTGTTAAATTTGTGTATATGTGTTTGAAGAAATGTGTATTCAATTTCTGGTCTTATTTGATTGTATGTTTGTCCTTGAGCTCCTAATATTTATTCGAATTTTATAAAACGGGATTTTGTTTCTTATCAACAGATTTTTTTAATCTAATTAATTATTTTTCTCTCTCCTACAAGGGACCTCCAGGCCCACCTGGTCTACCTGGTCCCACTGGAAGAAGAGGACCAAGGGTGAGTACAAAGGCAGCATGTGATGCCAATCTTACAGTCTATGCACCATTCTCATCCCACCAACTTTCTTATCAGATTCTGTACAGTACAGGCTGTTGTAATCTTTGCACTACAATGTTGTGTATGTCGAAGTTGCAGAATCAGTAATCCTTGTAATGTTCTATGACATAAAAGTTGAATGAAGTTTGTAGTTGTATAAGCAACTTCCAAGAATGATGCCGTTTTGGTGGAACAACCATCCCATTGACTATGGCTAATTCTAGCACGAGAATTTTCACAGCTGCTATTAAACACATTTCTTTTGTGTTCTACGTAAAGAAGTTCAACTCAACAATCATTTTGGGGGAATTCCTCAGATGCCGCAGACTGATAACAATGAGTGTAATATCAGCTGCCATAGATCATTTATTAGATGGTTTCCCAAATTAATAGTGGCAAGCCATAGGACATAATATGATTAGACGTCCAAAAGGCTTTTGATAAAATATCACACAACAGATTGCTTTAAAAGGGTATCAAGGTTAGGACATGGATAAATCATTATGTAAAGGAAGGGCAGTATAGTGTGGTCATACATGGAGTTAGGTCACAGTGGGGATGAAGTATTTATGCTGTGATGCTTCTTTTTCCTTGTACACAAAATCACCTGGATTTGAAGAGCTTGTGCAAGGGAGAAGCTAGGAGATTTTTTATATGCCGAGGGTTTGTACGTTTGTCAAGGTTCTGTGGTAATTAAATTGGTGCCCTCAAGCTACTGTACTTGGAATGAAAGAAACCAACAAAGATCTAACAAAAAGAGATTGATAGGTTTTACACGTGGGCTAACCACTGGTAAATTATGTTCCTTATGGATAAATGCTAGGTACTGCATTTTGGTAGTAAAAATAGGAGGAATACATACTCCACAGCTGGAATAGAACTTGCCAAAAGGGAATTTAAAACAGGCCTAGGGTTGTTAGTTGGCTTTTTGCTCATCTTTCCCAAACAGTGTGAGGCAGCAACAAATTTAGTAAACAGAATGTTGAGTTACATTGTCAAATCCTCATACAGTATTTTACCATTCTGGTTATTGCAATATAAGGGGGGCACCCAGGCCCTGGAGGAGGTGCAGAGGAAAACAATGAGCTGCAGTAATAATTAACTCATTTGAATTAAAATATGGGAAATACATATTTGATTCAAAACCTCTAACTAAATATCTGGACTTGGTTAAGAAGAGGATTGTTGAGGTAATTGGAAAATGATAGTTAGCATTCTGGAAAGATATCAAATAGACCAAACCCCTCGTTTGATCTCGTGACAAGTTGAAGTCGATTATTATTGCAGCCAACAGTCCAGTGGTTTTGTCTTCAGTGAGCTGAGTGGGTGGACACAAGGATACACCATCACCTAATTAATTTATTAAAAAAACTTTTTTTTAGAAAATATAGAAAATATACTTTATCATTGTTAAACTAATCACCAAAACACATGTTGTAGGTAAAAGTACAACTCTGATGATACAGTACAACCATTTGTAGGGTTTGAAATAGTCTGTTGCTCAGCAAGCCTATTTTCTCTCTGGGTATCATTTGTTTGTATGTAGCCTTCATTAGATTATTTTTTGACTGGGCTGTCAGTTTATAACACTCACTTTCAAATGATTTCAAGTTTGCAGCAAATAAACCACAGAAGGTGTTTCAAACCCCATTAGATTTTTCAGAGTACGTACTTTTGGCTCATCCTCCCTTTGATTTGGGGCTTCAGCTCAATCGTAATTTTCCTGACGTTGGCTGAAGAGTTGCAGAACCAGTCACGATATGAAGTAAGAGTAAGCACTTTAGCCTGAGCACTTAGTGATGGAAACCAAGAGCATCCAGTCAATCAGTCTGTCACTCAGGATACTCTAACTCCAAATTCATCAAACCCCATCAAATTGTAACAAAGCTAGGAGACTGATGTTAATGCACTAGTCAACAACAAACTCCCTGTTCAAATACTCTTGCTGATCATTGGTGAACTATTCCAAAGTATTCGCAAGCTGGCTGAACTTACTTTGCAAGTGCTTTGATGGCCCAAGAAATGCAATACCCCTTTGTATTTCATTCTATAGAGGCAACTTTTTTTTTACATGTAGTCAAGTCCTTCAATGTAAAATTGTCTCACTTGTTTGAAGAAATTGTTGCATGCATTAGAAGTATCTTGGAAGTTTCCTGTTTCAATTTTGGCTCTGAATCTCACAAACGTGACTTTGTTGCCTTTCTGAGCATCTCCAATGTGATTGTCAAAGCTATGAATCTCACTCTTAGACTTTCCAGCCAACAATTCACGATTGACCAGGTTTTGCAAGTACATCTTTGTACAACTTTGAGTTCTGGATATATAATATGAGACAGGAGCATCACAGTCTGCAGGGAGATTGGTAGCTGAACGCCTAAGAATAAGAGGTAGTTATAATAATATTAATCTTTTAATTTGATATAGCGCCTTATCACGTCATTGAAACATTTCAAAGTACTTCACAGGATATACTGTAAAGTGGACTGACTGTATATTTTGTAGGCGAAATGAGGCAGCCAGTTGCACACAGCAAAGTCCCAAAAACAACCGAGGAGTGAGTGACCAATTTTATTTGAGGGTTTGTTGGCCAGGACACCAGGAGAAATCCCCTTCTCTTTTCGAACAGTGCCATGGCATCTTTAACGTCCACCTGAACAGGCAGACGGTACCTCAATTTAATGTCTCAAGCATTTCTTAGGTGATTATAAGGAAGCATTGCTGTAGACCAAACCCTCAGCTTTCTCTTTATAGCTCAAAGCTTTCACCAGAAAAGAATAAAATGGTATTCTTGGGAGTTGGGTAGGAGCTTGTGCACTTTTTTGTGAACAACAACAACCACAAAATAACATTTATAGCGCGCCTTTCACGTCGGGAGGTCGTCCCAAAGCCCTGGACAAAGTCATATGAATGCTTTTTGTATTAGTAACTCGGAGAATATTCTGAATCTTTATACAAATGATAATAGGTGGTCATCTTTTGAAAAATATTGCAAATGAAGCCGGTTACCTAACAAACTAACATGAGCTGGATGAGTCCATTCAGCCATTTCCACCAGTTCATTAGATTTTGGCAGCTCTTTTAATCTCAGGGCCTGGCTATAGTGTTCGTGCTTCCCAATGGTAGTGTGCATTTTGCTTCATTTACCAGCAAGAGTTTAATTGGCAATTCAACAATGTACATTGATATATTCCTAGGTGATATGGCATGGCTTTTTGTTACATTTTGTTTCAAGGGGTGGAAGTTTTAGGAACAAGTTAGTCACTTAAAATACAATTGTATTGTGATATATTTTAAAAATATAAAAGTGCTGAACGCAAATTAATTGTTTCCATACTTTTTTAAAAATCGAATAAATTCCATTAAACATCTCTTTAAGTGGACTGTCCTAATGCTACATTTCCAACGTTCCTGTCAAAAGATTGCAACGATTTCTCTGGTATGACCTTTATAGCATGGCACCCAACAGAGAAAAATAGTATTTAATCCATTGCTGACAGATGGCTAAGTAGTTAGTCTAACCCAGTTATAGGGGTTGAAAATCACTCCTCAGGAAAGCGGTAATATTAACTGGGACTTCACTGCCAGAAAAAACACCTCCCGACATTAAAAAAATATAATTCTGGATCTCACAGCTTCTCCTGAGGTGATGTTGAGCCAGGTTTGAGGTGTTCACAGATCAGCATGACATATTTCCAGATTCTTTAATTAAGAAAGCTGATTTTAGATTCTGTTGTTGGCCTGTATTTTTACAACACCTGCGTGTCTGGAAAGCAGTAAGGAATACCCAGAACTCAAAGAGTTAAGCCACTCTAGCTTGTGACTGTGGGGTTTTAATGTCAGTAGAGTTCGTTAGGAATACTCTAAGCTCGCCTTAAATGTCAACTGGACAATGATTCGGATTGTTTTGGAAACAAACAGCAGAAGTACTAGCCAGTACATTTTATACATTAAAGGTCGCTCCAGGCTATTTCTATGGGCGGAGACAGTTCGTAGTAACTGAGGAGTTCTGTAAGACAACACTCAAGTCTTGTACAAATGAATGGCAGGGCACCTTTAATGGACTCGGAACATTTTTCCACCCACACCCACAAAGGTCATCTGTATAATACTCACTACTATCGTACACGTGTATGATGTCTCAGAATGTCAGCATTCATTACCAATTATAAGGACCCCATGCTTTTCACTCGCTTAGTTCTTAGGTTCCACCAGCTGTTTGCATTGACACCATTTTCAGACAACACAACAGCGGGTCACGTCAAGGGCAGAGTTCAAGAGTGTGGCATCAGCTCTCTACTCCCAAATCCAGCGATATTAAGATCGTTTTGTGAAGTTTTTACTTACTGCCCAAGCTGAGGTCAACTAACCCATCACAGAGTGGTGTGGAAACTGTTTGGCTCAGCTCCAAGCAGAGGAGCCACCAGATGAGCTGAGTACAAATTATCCGATGATGAAATCATTAAAATGAACCCTCGGGATTGTTAAGAATTTAACATGAAGGGGGGAGATGGATAATTTTAAGTCAACCTGACATCGTTCTCCCTGCAGATTTCTGTTACGTAACTCCCCCCAAATATTCTGCAGGCCCCTATGTCTTAAGCAATGAGATGCATGGTGTGCAGATGTTATTGTACTGTGTAATCCTGGAGGAGATCTTCAATTACCAAACACAGCCTGAAAAGCCGAGTTACTGTCAGATTTACATTTGAGGTAGACCGAGACCCAAAGTTTCTATGGTTTGGTGTATCATTAATTAATATAGTCATGCTGGGGAAAGATAATGATGCGATGCTGCTACTCAGTGTAAACTTCCTGTTCTCATTTCTCTAGGGGATGTCAGGACCACATGGGAATCCAGGATTGCCAGGATTCCCTGGCCCAAAGGTACGTTTAACTTCCAGGCAATTAATCTGTGTCACTAACCAACCCTGTTTCCATATGTAGGCAATCTTTGAAGTATTCAAGAAGTCCTTGGCCTTTAAATCATTTGGCTTTGATTGTCTGGGCCATATGTGAATTAAACGTGAGATGTCACCATTGAACACTGTCTTCCTCAAATATTATTGCTAAACCCATGAGAGAAATGAAAGTAAACAAACTGCCAAAAAGATACAAAGGTTTAAAATGACCTCATACAAAATTGTAAAATTAACCACTAGGTTTGAATGACTGATTTCTAGAAATGAAACAATTAATTGAAATAACATGTTTGTTCAAGTATACCTCATACTTGGTATAAGGCAAAAATCATTATTTCTAATCATCGTTGTGTCTTGTTATGTAATACTGTATATTATTACTTTATTATTAGAGAAACCTAATTCTTTAGATGTGAAATTTTGCATTGCCTTGAAATTGTTGGTTCCTGGTCAAACATATTGTATAAATTTATTTGATGACAGCAAGAGTTGTATTAGTAATCACCATTTGTAAAACAAATTCTCTGCCAATTGGAATCATTTTGTTATAATTGAACTATTACAATAACATTTTGCAATTTATATAGCGCATCAGGGGTATACTGCAAAGTGCTTCACCTGGTTGACTGGAAGCCTGAGCTAGGTAACTAAGAGGGGGAGGAGGGGGAAGTTGCCAAAAGGGCAGTCACTGTCATTCGAACATTTGGAATGATGAGGTCCATCAAAATAAATCAGCGTTTACTGAAAATGTTCAGAATTCTGACCCCAAACTGTAACCGTTCTTGAGGGAAGAATAGTGAGAGCACGGCTTGTCTTCACACGCAGAACTATAAGCTTGTCATTTCAATTGGATGCACTGGTGATAATACTCCATATGCAGCTCCAACCCTCCTATTCTTACCCCTCTTCAAGAGTAAAAGGGAAAACTAATCTAACCGCATTAAATAGTTTTCTGATTTGCGGAAAGCTTGACGAGTGACTCTGTTTGAAGTATTCATCTCCAATTCCAGTCATGTCAAATGTTTGCGTTACAAGCCATTTGTATGGTGCTGTTGCATTGCTTTTTGACATTTCCTATAATGTCTGCTATGTATTCTTTACATGACTTACTTCAAATTGATGTTTAAATCGTTTGCATTGCCCAATTCAATCACAAAAATGACTTTGGAGTATTGCGTTAATTTAATACAATATCTTAAACCATTAAAATTGAATAATTTAAACAACATCTGGATAAAGGAGTAGTTGTTTGCAGGATCTGAGCACTGTTTATGATGTGCAAGTTTACTGTCAATTAATGTGTGACAGCAAAAGTGCTTTTATGGAAATTTAGTTAAATAACCCATTAGTCAAGCATCACAAATTCTGGTGAACTTTGAGCTGAATCTATCATCCAGAACCTAAGATGCCATGAAAACACTCCTTTCACTTCTACATGCACATGAAACTTGGAGGTATTTGTGAAATGTATTTTCCTGTGGTCCTGGATTGGTTTTGTAGATTGGCGACAATACATGGAACAAGTGTTCGCACTACATGGTAGTTAAATATATTTTGCAGTTATTCTGAGAGCGATGGTAATTTGTTCACCAGAATGATATGAAAATCCTCAGAGTGCTGCCATTCTTACTTTTAAATATCACTTCTAAAGTTATTTTAGTTGTTCAGGTCATCGTAAAATCTACAAAGTTATCTTTTTTATTAACTCTCCTTAATTGTACACATGTTCTTGATATGGACAAGCTTAAATCTTATTTTTGATTGTAACTTCACCTATGGCACTTTACAGTTCCTGACATTTCACCCTTGGTGTGATCAACATGATGTTTATGGTATCCTACTTTGTCTTGAGAGCAATTTAAAATCCTTACCTCTGCGCCTGAGGGCAATTGTTCTGGTCCCATCTGTTTCACTGTTAAATGCTACACAAGGCGTTTGATCCTAATACTTGGTGTTTTTCTTTAAACAATCGCACTCGTACTTCTGACGATCTGGACATTTCATCATAATCTTTATAATGTTTTGTTACAAAAAAGCCTGGGTTGAAATTCTTGGTTTAGGCAAAAGTGTGTACAACCTTTTTATCTATGCCAATCAGTTACCAAAATGATAAATGCCGCCATTGCCTGTCTTACTTGTCTTTATTGCTGAGACATGACCAGGTTTAACACAAGTCGACATCCAAATGACAGCGTCTAGCAACATGTCAGGCTGAATAACCTTTGTCAATCCTGAAATACTGCTTTGTTGATGCTGTCATTGAAGACAATTGAATTGGGTGAAATAGACATAGTTGGGTTTTATTTCGGGCAGTTTTTGCAATGTGAGCTTGCAGCAGACCGGATTAAAGCTGGAGGTCTTAGCTAAGCTATTTCCTTCACAGGTTTATTCTGAAAAAGGCCATTTACAGTCCCCTTTTCTGTTTGTTCTTGCTCTGTTGTCCACCTTGAAAGGTAGAAATGCGTTTTTTTATTGATGTTTCTCTTCCCTTGACAAGTGGCTTTGCCAGAAAGTTTTGCAGCCAATGTAAAAAGGAAAAGAAGGGAGCTTGAATCATCCATGGTGCTTTAAGAGTTACAATTTGAAAAAGAAGTACTAAAAGAGTGGGAGGAATGAGTGTTTATATGACCGGGTCTGCAAAGGCCACCAAAAGCGAGGAGTAGATATTCTCTCTTTACTGTTTCTCTGTCTGGTTGATTGTCCTCGGGTTACCATTGAACAAAAAAATGGTGCAAGCAAATTGCAATGTCAGTGAGAGAGGGGCAAATGAAGATTACAAGTGATCAATAATGTACGATCGTAAAGCTATAAATATATAGGAATGAGAATGTGTCAATCAACTGCCACTATTTCTGTTTGTGACTAGTTAGTGATATGTATATATAAACCTGTTTTTCAATTTAGTTATAAATAGTTTAATTATCTCACAGTGAATTCAGTGTCTCACGTTACTTTATAAATGTATTCATATAAATGGAGTTGTAGCCTTAAACCGTACATCCCAGTGCCAGCTGCTTATTTGTATTTATAAGATGCGGGTATTGAACTGCAGCTGGTATTTGAGCTACAGGAATAGATTCTTTCTCTTCACCATCCTTTGCATACTGGCAAGTTCATGCAGTCCCCATGTACATTATTTCAAAGGCATAATGACTCCAAAAGAATTCCTTTAAACAGAAATCTGATTTTTGATCAAAATTTACAAGGGAATTGTTTTCAGAATGTCCACACACACAACCCAAAGGTTAAGTGGAGATAAGGCTGTAGCTAATGATGTGTCTCTGTGTACAGATACAAACGTATTTGATGCAGTGCCTTTTACGTCGGGAGGACGTCTCAAAGTACTTCACGAGATTTACTCTAAAATGTAGTGACTGTGTATTTTGTAGGAAATTAGAACAATACAAATATGGGTCATTTGTCTCTCTCCTACCTACACAACGCTTTCCACTCCCATCTCTCACCCTTCTCAGGCTCCAATCTACCCTATCTTTACAGACAAAAGACTCTTTAATGTTGCAGGCTTTACTTTTGTGTTTTGCACTAGCAGGCAGCTCAGGAGATTTCTTTTTAAGAACATACCTTCAGTTCACTGCAATGGATGTCAACATATCGAGTTTATCTTGTGAGACTCTGGTCGGGAAAGGTGGGTCAGTACAAATTTTCGAAAATGAAGATCAAATTTCACATTGATGTTTTGTTTAAATGGCAGTAGAAATTTTTGTGTAAACAAAACTCTGTATAAATGGATAAAAGCTACGGCTTTTTCCACTCCTTAAAATAAAAAATGATTGGTTGTAGTTCATGCAGCATAGTTTGAGTGCAAAGTGAAATCTGAACTGTTTGCAGAATTATGAATTGGAGCTGCATAAGTTTCTTAGAACATTTGCAAAATTAAGAACATTGTCAAATCAATATTGCAGAGTAGCAGCTGATTTAGAATAGTATCATCATCTGGTTCACTCATTGGAAATATATTAACTGTACCCAGGAAAAGGGTTGTTTCTCTCAATATGAATTCTAGCTTAAAACATGAAACTGTGCTCCCAGATCTTCAGCAATATTGAACCCGTGAATCGTGCAGGCCAAACATATTGACAAGGAAAGAGTTAAATCTCTGGGTTCCTACATACACAAATACGAGTTATTAAAGAAAACGATGCACTGGGCATTATAAATAGCTTTACATGATTCACCATATCAACAAATAGGAGATCTAAGAATCTAGTCCTGGGGAAACTCCAGGGGAAAATGATGGAAAATGCATGCAATGTGTTGATAAAGTATTGTGGGTCAATACTTTGGAGGTTAAATCCTTAGGCATTCTGTCAGTAAGAGGCTTAACAATAATCTAATCAGAAATGTGCCTGTGAACAAAAGTGTACCAGTACCACTGAAATAGTGAATTCCAGGTTAGGTACACTCTTCACAACTGTCACATCTCAATGATCTTTTATTTGGGTGTAATTTCAGTTTTTAACAACAGCTTTATGCTCTCAGATCAGGATCAAGCTTTTCATTTTCTTGAATGTATTCAGCATTTCTTTAGTGATTTGGTTTTTGCATAAACACACAAAGAGAAACGTGATGTTCAAGCATTCCCCTTCTGCCATACACTTGTGCCATTTTGATCCTGAAAGTGCAGGGTTAGTCATTTCACACCTGCAGTCTTGCATTAATTGTGATTTCAGGGCCATCGTGACGTCACAGAGCACGTGATAAAATGGTGAAATTTGGGGCATTGTGTTGCAAAGCGTTTGTGTCTTAATGTTATTGTGCAGGCCAAAGTGCATAGATTGTTGAATCTATTCCAGCTAAGAGATGGAAGTGTGGAGCATAATTCTGATTTAATTACGCGTGGAGATCCCTAAGGTATAAAAAGGCATTAAACTGTTACAGAGTTTGATTCCAGTTGCATGTCTATAGAAAGAAGAAACATAAAGGGAACACAGTGAAACTTTGAAGTGTGTAGAACAAGTGCATATATCTTTTAATTTTGTTTGCCTTTTGTAATACTTAATTTTCTTTTTCTGTTCCTTTGACTGAATGCATTTTATTTGCTCTTTTAATCTATCCTAGCCCCTTGGTTGTTCTCTCTTGTTGGCTTTTATTTCTTTCTGTTTCCCTGTCTTTCCTATTTTTTTCCCTTTTCTGTCTTCTCCCCTGAAGGTACTGAATTTTACTGGATACAGCAGGAATCCTCCAGTATAACTCACGTATAACTTCTTCATGTGTGAGCTCAGGCAGTGAGTTTTGGAAGTTACCACAGCTGAACTTAATTCTGTTCTCACCTAAGCATAGATTTTATCCAGGAGAGTCACTGGATATCAATCAGCAACAGCAAAATTACATTTATAGAGCGCCTTTCACGTCGGGAGGACATCCCAAATTGCTGAAGAACAGGACCTTAGTTGATTCCTTCCCCATCCCCACTTGCATAGCCCCAGCTGTGATCAGCTGGCCTGGTATAGTTTCTTTGCTGCTTCTCTACCGTGCCTCACTTTTCTCATTCTGCTCTCCTCCCGTTTCACACCTAACTTCCAGGTCTATCTCGTATTGGTTCTGGCTGCAGTCGGCAGAACAATTATGGTCAGTGAGATCCGAAATATCCCCTGTTATTCTTGACTGCTGCTGTGAAGTGATAGGATGCATAGCAATGGAAAGCCCTGTAGAATAGCACCATTTGCCATTGTCCCACTAGTATGTAGATTCAAATTGCGGGCCTCATTAAATGCTACAATCTGTGTAGAGCTGGGAGTGCTGGCATGCCAAGGAGGCTTTGCTTTTCCAGCTGTCAACCATTTAACTTGTAAACCAAATAATAACTTTTATTTATTTGTGGGTTAAATACACTTTCTTGGAAATGCTTCAAATGCTTATTGTAATAGCTACATTGTTTTTCCAAGGTATTTTTAATAACACCTTTTTTCTAGTTTGTCAGAGGCCCATGTAGGGCATAAGAAAGGCTTCTGTTTTTTGGTATTAATTAATTTTGTTTTTCAGGATTCATTTTTAGCAATTTTCGAGTTCTATGTAGATGTCCAAAAATCTGGGTTTGAGGGTCTTTTGCCTTTTCCGTGCTGTAATGAGAAGATTTTATCGGGCATGCTTCTCCAGATGTCCCAGAAGCGAGAGAGAGGTGCCCTTATGCACGCAAAGTGACTCCCTCCTCTCACATACACATCCTTCACCAGATGCTCCTGCACACAGTGTGGCAGAGAGCGAAGTAAGACATGTGCAGTTGGCACACCAGGGTATCCACTGAGAATGAGAGAGAGAAAGAAAGAGAGAATCTCACTGATGAGTATCTTTGAGCAACCATTTCCGATGTTTAATGGATAAACGCCTATTTCATTTTTTTTATATTGGGAGTATTTTATTGCTATTTTTCTGTTAAAACTAAAAATCAGAAGCCCTGGGTATAGGTCTTGCATCTGCAACAAGGCCATATTTTGCATAATGCGCAATAGACCTTCATTACTTGTCGTGTACATTCTGAGGTCATTTGTTCAATTTAAAATGAAGTATTTTTTATCATATTCACATATGTGAACAATATAACCATGGTTACAAATGGTTTAGATGTAACGCACAATGAACTTTATTGACTGGATGTTTCCATTGTATGAAATTGCTTTCCACTTTGAAGTCAACCTCTGTGATAGTTTGGTTCCTCAGCTCAATGCTCCAGGGCACTGCTCATGACAGACCTGCTGAGCTGGTTTATTGGCAGGATTTGGAGAGGCAGACTAGGTACAGGGTTTCTTTCCATTGGCTGCTGTTAACTCGATGCCGAAGCCCTAATGGGTAGTTGAACAAGCAGGGAAGCTTGCCAGACAGTGCTCTCAATGGAAAGGTTTTTAGCTGGTTAAAATTCAGTAGTACCCTAAACACCCACTATGCGGTCCCCAAACCTTTACTCTTGCCAACCATGGTCGGAATCAGGTAAGCAGGGTGCGTCCATCGAGTAAGACAGTCCACATTCAATTCCAGACGCAGGGAAATTTCAATGTGTAGGTGTCAAACATATGTGGACCTCTCTGTAGGATTTAGATACTCTTAAATGTGGTTTCTGCATGTATCAGACACATGCTGATCAAAACAAAAAATCTTTCTACTTGTAAATCGGACTATAATTCACTAGTAATACATATGCAGGAATCATACCCAGCATTCTCAATAAATACGGTGGTAAATGTTTAACCAATATGACTGTATTTAATAGTTAGCAAGTGCAATTCTGTAATGCATAATAGCTGAATTGCATTTCCTCCAATAATTGAGAGAAGTCATTGTTGAGTACCGTGTTGGATGAACCATGCTGTTTAGAAATGTTTATAAATCAGGGAGTGTTCGACAATCTCTTGACTGTATTCTATTGATTACATGTGGTGCATGCATAATTCCTATATTAGGGTTCAAAAGGAGATCCAGGCTTAACACCTAGTAAAGCACCACCTGGAGAAAAGGTAAATTGAACTGGGAAGTCATTCTCCTCATCACTGTATGTTTCACTCACAATCCTTTGTGCTAAACTGTCTTTGCTGCCATTCATTCATTCCCATCATTGTCACACCTGCATGGTTCACCATTATCATCATTTTTGGCTCTTACCTCTTTGGAGGAATGTTTGTGAAGAAGGCTGCTCACCACGAACAGCGTGCATGATAGAATGGGGTGACGGTATATCCTTTCTGGTTTGCGATGCATGTGATCAATGTTGGTTCATTGTTTTTGTGCTCCATCTCTGCATTTCATCTGTGTTTTACATTGATGTGAATTTCCATGACAGTCGCTGTAATCCATCAGTTTGATTGTTTTTATTGCATGTGGTGTTGGATCCTACTGTTAGTATTTGAATAAGGGTGAGTTTATTTGAGAGCAACATTTCCACTTTTAAAATGGGCCGGTGCTACCAATTCACAGCCACAATTAAATGCAATTCAAGTAGCCAGTTGTTGGCAACACTTTAATGCTCTGTGCAATACCGACTTGGGTACTGAGGTTCAAATCCCATTCTTGGCTGAGATGCACAATCCAATGTATGACAAATGCTCTATTGCACCTTCCTCCATTCAAGTTGCCAGTCTTGGCAGGGTACAAATGATGTCCTAAATAAAAGGAGGGCTGGTTCATCCTCACCACAGTATAACTTAGCATCTGAACCACAACTAAGCATTAACATGAATTGGACCTAATTACCCTGGTCAGGTAGTAGCACCTGAGTGTAGGAAGTATCATTGGGAGAGAGAAATATGAGGAAAGCTCTCAAATAAGCCCACCAGGGAATGTAACTGTTAAACTGTGACTGAAGTGACGTTTTATAAATTTAAAATGGAAATTGTACAAAAGTCAAATGTATCTAACAATTTATGGGAACCAGATATTATTTTACTTGTAATAGCCACTGGAATGTAACAGTACATCAGCTAATTCCTGAAGAATTCAGAACTGTTCACAGAAAGCTTGGCATTTTCCAAGCTCATACACGTGGAAGTGGCTAGATAATAATGATAATCCTTGCATTGATACAGCGACTTATCATGCTTTTGAGACTTCTCAAAGCACTTCACAGAATATACTGTAAAGTGAATTGACTGTATATTTTGTGGGAGTTGCAGTGTTACGTAAACTTTTTCTTCCTTTTGTTATTAAAAATATTTCATCGCGGTACATATTCAAACTGAAAATTATTTGAATGTGGGCTAGTTTCAAAACAAATGTTGTGTCNAAAAAAATGCAAAAATATTACCCATAACAAAATATTGTCTTGTCACAAGCTCAGGGTTACTTTCAAGACACAGCCCATTACTAAATCACTAATGTCCACAAAGACCATTGCAATCTAAATCTGTCACTCCACTACCATCCTGATATTTTTCAACTGGCAGGAATATTTTGAAGAATTTGTCATCATAATACTCACTCTGAGAACAAATGCCCTCCTGGCTACAAAGCTCAGTCAGTGCCCAGCACTGTCATTTATTCTGCCACCTTCTGCCTTAAATATTATGTTGTTATTCCATGCAGTACCACAGCTCATGTATCAATGATTTCCTACACAGGGGGATGAAGGTCCAATTGGTCCAACGGGTCCTCCAGGTCCCCGAGGTCAGAAGGTAAAGTATTTTTCTTTTTGCTGCTGAATTGGTCTCATCTGAGCAAATTTATTTTCTTAAATATTTGTGAGGGCTAAAAGAAATCAAAGTGCTGTCACATTTGAGCTATCAATTATTTGCCTATACTTCCTGTTTTGATTTAGAACTCTGAATGTTGTGAAAGACAGACATGTACCAGTTTTAAGGTGACCAACAGTAGGATGATCCGAGTCCACATAGTTCAAATTCAAGTCAAGTGATGTATTAATACTCTGCAAATTCGGCACTGAATGGGACTGTGATATCAACTTGGTACGGACACCAAACAGATCAACCAAATATTTATTTCATTTCTGAGTTTGAAATGGGATCATGTCTTAGTTCTGTGTGCAGTTATAAATTTAATTTTCAATGAATAAAACCTTTGAACTTTTTTCTATCCCTAAAAGTGTTAACAATCAAAAAGAGCAAGAATGTGATGGTTAAATCCTCCAATTTAATATGTTCTGTCCAAACATGACCAATAATGCTGATCTGTATCCTACTGCATTCACAGCCAAGTATGATTGTATCAGATGTGAGTCTGATAGATTTCCATAAGTTACTGTATTCTCTTTGAGCTTATCTTAAAATTTTGCATAACATTATAAAACATTTCTGAATTAGGCATTGTTTTGCCCTTGAGTATCTTATACCTTGTGTAATTCTTATATTTTCTATTGTATGTCTTTAAAAATGTAGACAATTCAACAATTGTACTGACGAAATTACCCAGTAAACCATATAGAGAATAAAGGATCAGTGTACAAGTTAAAACAAAAGATATATAGTAAGCACCAAAATAATATACTGGGCTGTCAAGTCGCAGTTCAGTGACAGTAATTTATGTACATATAAAAATTGTAGTGTTCAACTGCAAAGCTTATTAGGAGAATCACATAATGGGATCCTGAGGCTTTATTTTCCTTGCATGTAGAGGCTGATGGTGTTTGCTGAGTTACAGGGGATGATCAGCAATACGCTGCTTCAGTTACCTCCTTAATATAGCCATGCACACTTCAGCCAGCTGACTTTTGTGTGACCGTTATTTGTACTGATAGTGTTGTCCGAGTGCTGGACTGTTCCCACAGGCCTCCAGTGGAACAGATGACACACCTCAGTGGCAACCTCCCTGTTAAATTTTAGCCTCTCATGTATTATCTTCATCATGCAGAGATACTGTAATAAATTCAGATCAGTAAGAAAATCAAAATGCTCCACACTGATGTTGCCTCAGGATTGGCGCCTGGCTGTTGGTTGGGCTCGTTCTCAGACCAAGTGAGGTCCTTTGAAATATTGTGCTGGAGGAAACAAAGATGTACAATTATTCTGCTTGATTCTCTCTCCAGCTTGGATGTAATTGTACGTGCCTTTTTTGAAATAGACATTATTTTAATCGTTTCTGCATTTGTTGCCTCAGCATGCTTCATCAAGTTTGTCTTGGTCTGTGCGTAATGACACTGAAATGTCTGCATAGACTGTAATGGAATTTAGTAGCTTCTGTCTGGACTTTACCGATTTCCTGGTAAAGTTCTGGATTGATTCATTTATACTGTATAATACCATGGTTAGATCAGTAAGCGTTTTTACTAACTCAAACATGTATCTTGTCACTTACAATTAAAACGCATGGCTGCTTCACCTCAATTAGAGGGCCCTTTATATCATACTTGCTAATCTGTCCTCAAAAGTAAAGATTTTTTTTTATCCTAGACACTTAAAAAAGCTCTTCTAAATCACAATCCTTGGCTGGACCGCTTTCTTTTGCTTGCTCAGGAGAGAAATACTCTCACCGTGGAATTGCATTTTGTTTGCAACAGTAACGTGTTCCTCTTGCTTATCATCCTCTACAGTCTTGTCTACTTGCTTTTCTAAAATGCTGTAGTATAGTTTTCCATGATTGATGTAGTTCCCAAATTGGATGAATTCTGGCCTGTCAGGTTTTCTCCGTTTGCCCAGTTTGAATCAACTTGGCTTCAGATGGCACACGGTGGCCAAATCAGGTCAGTGCAGTTTCAGGCTCATCAGCACGGGCGCTGCAGTTAAAATAAACACTGACGCTCGGCTGAAAATGTGCGGAGTGGCTATTCCCTTCACAAGACTAACATAAAACCCAGTGTCACTGTGGTTCAAATCAGAAGAGCTGATCGCTGGAGCAATCCATCAGTTGCAGTGTACCATGGCACCTGGCAACAGAATAAAACTTTATCACAGAAATAGGAATAAATGTTGTGGTATTTCTTAAGAAATATGAGTGAAGGTGTCATACACGGCACTCTGACCTGCTGGAGCTTTACTTTGAAAATGGAGAGTTGAAAGGGCAGTTCCTGTGAGTCAGAATCATGGCCTTCCAAGTTTCCCAATTAGGAAATCTGTCAAGAAATACCGTAAAGTTGCCCCTTTTAAAATTTGTAATTTGGACGATTGAAACTGCTCATATCCAGACCTGACCACAATATAAAAAAGAAAGACAATCCCTGGGATTCACATTTTTCTAATTAGGAACTTTTCTTTTGATCCTCTATAAATTATGCCAACTTTGCATAGTATCATACCAAAGTAGACAATTGTTTACAACTAGCAAGCATAAGGTCTATATTTTCAAATCGACCAAAGCATTCATTCTTAAGCAAAATTTCAGACCTTTCCATTTATATGTATAATATATATATATTTGCACATCTGTACATTTCTGTGTATTTTCTGCTTGAGACATTTTTACTGGTTTTGAATTATTTTCACAGTCTTCTCTTTCAATACCATTTTGCAATGCTTACATTTCTCGTCAAATATTGAAACCACAACTGCAATTTTCCAGTCTTCGGGAATTTTTTTCTCCTTACCAAGCAGTTTTGGAGATAGTTATTTTGTGATTGCTAGATACCAGCCCCATTGTACATGGTAGAATATTCTGTCTAATCACGTCTGTAACTGGATTGCAGCCATTTTTCAAAATTCCACTTCACCCTTGAGGTTATGTTCACTTCATGTAAACCATTAAACTAAATAAATCAATCCTTTTTAAAAAAAACTAACTTTATATTCTTTTCTTCACCGTCTTCAATGTTCTGATACCATGCAACATTGCTTGCCTGCGAACTGTTCCTTGGCCTTTACTAGCTTTATAACCAGTCTTAGGAGGTACTGAAGAATACCCAGAATAATTCAAGCTGTCTTCCTGACTCAGGAGAAGGTGCCTCACTTATTCTCCTGATCATTCCTGATCATTCCATTCGAACAGCCACATGAACGTTTTTGGAGGTTAAAATTAATAAACAGCTATATAAACTATTTGAATTTGGAAGCCAAGTGCCTGCTTGCATCTGTTGTTGACTGATTGTGCAATGACAGCAGTGTCTGTGTGCATGTCTGCACACCAGGTTGTACACCAATACAGTGGACTGCCTTAACTTACTTTCTTTAGTTGCTTGATATATCAATCGTGAATTTTGTTGTCTCAATTTAAAGGTCATTTGTTGTCTCTTCATACAACCAATCCTTTCCTTCACCAATTTTCGTCAGCTAGCAGCAGTGCTCTGAATAGGTTCCCTTCTACACTTCCATAAGGGTTATTTTCCCAAATATTGCCTTTGAGGTGTTACAGGTTTTTAATTCTTACACGATGAAGGAGTTGAAGGCTAAATAATTCTAACCAAAGGCAGTGATCAAAGTGATCAAATTGCTATTTACTGTATTTGTTCTTAAGCCTTGCTAAATTTGTATTTAGCCATCTTAATATTTTCAGTGAATTGCTTATAGCAGACTTGGATTAACTGTTTAGCCCAAGTCTAAATTTGGGCTAATCAGTTAATCCAAGTTTAGATTAATGGTTAAACTTGTTAATCTCACTCAGGAGAGAGTGTTTATTACTGCATCTATAATAATAATAATAATAATAATCCTTGCATTTGATATAGCGCTTTTCACGTCGGGAGGACGTCCCAAAGCGCTTCACAGAACACACTGTAAAGTGAATTGATTGTATATTTGTGGGCGAACGCGGCAGCCAATTGCGCACAGCAATGTCCCACAAACAGTCGTAGATTGAAAATGACCAATTTATTATTGTTTTGGGTTTTGGAGGGATTATTATTAGGCGTGTGGAGTAAGGAAACTTGCCCAAGGTTTCGCCTTGCCTGGAATTGAACTCAGGTCTCTCACTTGCAAAGCGAGTGCTCTAACCACTGAGCTACAGGACTCCACAAAAAAAAAATTATTTAAAGATAAAAGAATTGTGTACATTCTTTTGAGGTGTATGAAATGTATTTGAAATATTTCATTTTAAGAATCTAGGCAATGAATCGAAAGTAACCAAATGTCACAAAAATTGATCTCTGAAGGCAACTGTTGCTCAGATTCGTTTTCAGTTGAGTAATCTTGAGGTCAGTAACAGCATGCCAAAGCCGTAAATCATTTTTTATTGTACAAAGTAAGTTTTAAGCTAGAATTTACCTGAATGAACATGCAGTATTTTCATTGGTATTCTAAGTAGTGGGAATGCCTAGAAGTCTGAATAAAGAATTTAATTCTCTCAATATTGTATACTTAAGGTGCATAAGAACATAAGAACATAAGAATTAGGAGCAGGAGTAGGCTATTCGGCCCCTCGAACCTCCCCGCCATTCAGTAAGATCATGGCTGATCTATTCTAACTCCACCTATCCACCTTATCCCCATATCCTTTAATCCCTTTATTGGGGATTAAGGGATATGGGGATAGTCCATATTGGGGACAAATTTGCACTATTTATTAACAGGTTTCTTGATAAAAAAATTGTAATTATTGAATTTTTAAAATATCAAATATAATGAAGAATAAAATTATAGTTAATATTTATAGCTATTCTATAGGAACAGTCAGCATGCTGACTACATGTAGATTTATGATATATTCTTAATATAAAAACGTCTTTAGGTTCCATTAAATTGTTTGGGGAATGAGTTCTCCATCTCGTAAAAGCTGATGTATTGTGTATTTGAATTGGACAAACTGAATTTTAATTCATGTTAGATATGGTTTTATCTGGTTTCAGCATTGGGACAACTCCACTAACAATTATAGCCAAATATAAGAATAGATTTTCATCATTGGGGGGAGAATTTGTTACAGGTTATATCGGACCAGACTTATTATTTATTTATGCATTTATTAGTGAGGTACGTTTTAGACAATTAGAAGTTTTAAAATTGTATAGGGGCTGGACTAGTTGGCTCCAGATTCCTGATCCAAGTATAATGTTGATTTTAGCGAAGATTTTCAATGTACAATCCACTGCCACTTGGTTACTTTAAACAGACATTATGATCCTAGTACAGCATTTCAATATAAAATTCCAGGCAACTCAGAAAATGCCCTAAACCTTGGAATAATTCATGTGCAACAATCTTAAATCAAATCCATCCACAGTTATCTGTGCTCTGGAAATCATAGTGTAGTTTATAAGTCGATTCACTTTTGTCTTAAAAGTGCAGAACACAAAAGAGGAATGAACATAATAGGCCCTTTAGCTCATTTGATATCATCCTTCCAGAATAGCCTTCCTACTTTATCCCATTATAGTATCTAGCTATTATAAAAAGCCAATGACTGGCCTCAACCACTCTTCTAAATAAACAGTTCCAGCTGCTGATTGTCTTTCTTGCTGTCTGTCTTAAAATTGTCCTTCGCAACCCTGAGCATGAAGTCTCCTGTTTTGCTGCACATCTGAAATAATTATTCAGGGATTGTTATTTTTGATTAGATTGAGTTGCTGAATGAGCAACTCCATGACAGTGGTTTCTGATCCAAATATTTATCAACCAATTGTTTTGTCTGTAGTTCAATGAAAGTGATCACAATTCCATACACAGTTACTACACTTTGCAGTATATCGGTGAGGCGGTTGAGATGTCTCAATGCTGTACATCAAATGTAATGATTATTATAAGACAGCTTGTCACAACTCATTGTGCTAAATATACTTCACAAATATGGTTTAATCAATATTTTAGGGCTTAAAAGACTATTTTTCCATAATAACAAATAGAGATGTAATGTTTAAGAACTTACATGATTTCCCGCTAGACAATTTCCAATTCTGTTTTTAATTTTGTTTCCGTTATTAGCTTGAGTTTGTCACAAACATAGCTCGTACATGTGCAACAGGACTGTATCTGCTTCATACCATTTAGTTGGGAATCACAGTCTGTATCATCAAAGGAATAATTCAAGCCCTCTGTAGACTTGCACGCTCTCCTTGATTGCAACAACTTGCGCGTATGTGTGCTGTTAGTGCACATATGTATGCCGTTATTAATGACTAGAATGATAAATTGCCTTCTTCCACATCGAGTAACATATTGAGCTATAACTTTACAATGAAAATCTGTGAACAATTAAAATGGAATGAATTCAACAAACTGCACAAAGGGGTATCATATCTACCAGTCCACGTGCATAAAATATGCAGCAGGGATGTTTAAAACTTCAAACACAACTGGTATGGTTTTAGCTGTACTTAATACAACATGTGAAATCTCTTTTTTTGCAGACTCTGCTGTTTTCTATTTGATTATATTTCATTGATAATTTTAAATAAATCTGAATTTCTATTCTATTTCTATTCCACAGTGTACCCCCATACTCCTTTACATTTGATCAAAAAGGGTATCTATTTGTTGCTGACCATGACAACATGTATCCTCTTTTGATCACATTGCTGTTTTCTAATATTCTATAGCTGAAGTGCGAAGTCATCCACCTAGGTAGCAAAAACAGTAGAGCGGGTTATTTTTTAGAAGGGGAGAGATTGGAATGTGTTAGCGTCCAGAGGGACTTGGGTGACCTTGTACACCAATCACAGAAAGTTAGTCTGCAGGTGCAGCAAGTAATTAGGAAGGCGAACGGTATGTTAGCATTCATTATGAAAGGGTTAGAGTATAAGAGTAGAGAAGTCTTGCTGCAACTGTATAGGGCCCTGGTGAGACCACACCTGGAATACTGTGTGCAGTTTTGGTCTCCTTATTTAAGGAAGGATGTACTTGCCTTGGAGGGGGTGCAGCGCAGATTTACTAGGTTAGTACCAGGGATGAAGGGGATGAGTTACCAGGATAGGCTGACCAATTTGGGTCTATATTCTCTAGAATATAGAAGAATTAGAGGGGATCTTATGGAAACCTATAAGATCATGAAAGGGCATGATAGAGTAGATAGTGGGAGATTATTTCCCCTGGTTGGAGAAACTAAAACCAGGGGTCACAACCTTAAAACTAGAGGCCAGCCCTTTCACAGTTGAGTTGAGAAAAAACTTCTTCACTCAAAGGGTGGTGAATGTATGGAACTCACTACCCCAAAGGGCTGTTGACAATCAATCCTTGAACATATTCAAGACTGAGATAGATAGATTTCTTATTGCAAAAGGGATTAAGGGATATGGGGATAAGGCAGGGTTAGGATATTAGCTGGAGTTAGATTAGAAGATCAGTCATGATTGAATGACGGGGCAGGCTCGAAGGGCCGAATGGCCTACTCCTGCTCCTACATGTTATGTTATGATACACGCCATATCTTCTGTACTAGAAACATTTGCCTCTTATTGGGACCATTGTAATAATAACTTTGTCACTCAATCCACAACTGTTTGTGGGACACTGCTGTGTGCAATTGGCTGTCACGTTTCGCCCACAAAATATACAGTCAATTCACTTTACATTATATTCTGTGAAGCACTTTGAGACGTCTCGAAGACGTGATAAAGCGCTATCTGAAATGCAAGGATTATCTATTATTTATTATTGTCCAAATCAACTAAATATTTCTCCAGAGTTTTGATTGCAATCATATAAAGTGTTTTTATAAGGTTATGATGTTTGATTCTCCAGCTTTTGGGACCATGTAACCCATGGCATCCCATGGCTCAGGTCTCCAAGACAATTGGGCTCCTAGTGGATCCACTGATAAGATTTAATATCATCATGTAGTAAAATGTAGAGGCCCCAAACCTTTGCAAAGCAACCTGTCTGCCACCGATGCCTGCTCTCCTGATGTGGAGGAATTGTCTGGGAACAGAATGCTCACTTCCACTGCTGCGAAGGTTTCAGGCCAAGGGAACATTTCAGAGAGAAAGTTGAAAATTTACCAAAAATAATCCCTACAAAAAAAACGAATTGGAAGATTTACATTGAAAAGATCTTGCTAATCTTGCTCGACTTACATAAGTAACAATGTAAGTTACTTATATAAATCTTTCTGAAATCAAAAAAAATTTCCATTCTTCTTCAAAGTGCCATTATATAGAAAGAAGTAGCTGGACACTTTGGTGTAGTACTCATCTCATAATTATATTTGGCTCAATTGTATTTCTTAGATAGCAGCCGCTAGCATATGAATTGGGAATGAGTAAATTGGTTGGACTGTCTCCAGCCTTTTGAAAGAATAATTGCGAACAGCAGGTTGCTCTGGGCACTTTGCCTTCATGTTCTTGGTTACTGAAGCTCTCTCTTTCCAGTATTATCATTAATAGGCTGAACAATAAATGATTCATGGCAGAAGCGCTGTCTTGTTCGATGGTAAGCCAGATGAGCAAACCAGGCTTGTGTCATTTTCAGTAACTGCATAACCCAGAAGCAATGGAATGATATCTTTATCGTGCGGTGACATGTTTTGACACAATTTACTTTTATCTAATCAAAGCATTTGTCAAACATGTGTCGTTGTGAAGATGGTGCTCCTTTCAGCAAAAGCACATTTATAATCCACAAAATAATTGAATTTATACTCAACGCATATTCAGAAAAAGGAGCTAAATTAAATTAATTGTCATCTTCAAAAACTCTTTGCTTCCAGTTACGTTTAAAGCAAAGCAAATTGCCTGATTCATTTAAAATGTCAGCACCTTAAGAACTGACTAGTTACTAAGTACTTGGAAGTTGTCTAAAACGAGCACCTGTTGACTTTTTCTGTTTCAGGGTCCCAAAGGATATCAGGGACCACCAGGTCTGCTGGGAGAGCAGGTATGTGCTCTTGAATTCCTTTTCTCTGCATTTGTTGATGTTTGCATTGTAATCGACATGAGATTTGAGAAAGTGTTGTGCAAGGCACATAGGTAAGTTTCACAGAAACAGCACATCAACTGTTATGAATGAATAGAAAGTTGTACGTTGACAAGGAGGAATTATCATGTGCTGATTTGTTAGAAATTGTGGTTTCTTCATCACTTGTTTACAATGGGATTTAACATTTCCTGTTGCTGGCAAACAGCAAATGTGAGAGGCCTCAGGAATTTACTGAAAATTAACTATTTCATTGTGGCTTTATATTAATCAATGAGAGGCCTGTAATAAAAAATAAGTCAGAGGAAGTTGCTGAAAAAAAATCTTTGCCTAATCTTCTAATTAAGGTTTCTGCATCTGCTGGATGTTTTTTTGGTTTTGGATGAAGCATGGTCACTATTTCCATTGGGAGATCGAGATCAAAATCAAAGACACAGTGCTGGAATCAGCCTTGAAAATGAGCCACAAATGCTTAATGTCCCTTGATCGCCTTAACTCTCTAGATACTCAGTGTGCTGTAACTGATAAGAGTTGAAATGTTGGAGAAACAAATCTTGAGCGTTTCTTGTGACAGGTACCAGTGATTAGAATTAGAAATGGGGCACCATTCTGTTTAGTGTCAGCAATCAGACATAACAAAGGAACTACAGGTATCACCCAAAAGCTAAAAGAACCTGCTAATGTGACTTTCGAGATGTACTGCTCGCATTTGTACTTTTGTATTTTGCATGACATCTTTTTATGATAATCTCTGATTTTAAATATCCTGTTCCCAACAAACCTTAGCTTGGACTTGTTGAAAGTTTAATTGGCCTGCGTACTGGAATTGAAACCTCAATCAATGGAACCCCACGATGGAAGGAACAGATCCCTTATCGTAATAAGAGATTGTAGTTTAAATGAAATAGTTTATGCTCAGCAGGATTTAATATTTTTCAACATTAATATTTAATATCAATGTTAACGTCTAATTCTTTCCTCCACAGGGAATTACAGGGCCAATTGGCAGTCCTGGCAAAGCTGGTTACCCTGGCAGGCAGGTGCAGTAACTATACTTTGGATTTTTGAGGGGTTCCGTATTTGACACTGTTTTGTACAGTTTTCAAATATTTGCTATATTGACATTATCGCTTGACATGTGTTTGAAATAATATTTGGTGTCCAAGACATGTTTAACATGTTTTTAAATAATTGATCGGTTGGAAGTTCACCAATCATTACTCTCATGTCCTATTACCATCAAGTGTAGGATTCACAAATTAATATCCATGGGTGTACAGTTAGACAGCCGTGGATTGAGTGACAAATTTATTATTACAATGGTCCTAGTAAGAGGCAAATGTTTCTATTATAGAGGATATGGCGTGTATCAGCTATAGAATATTAGAAAGCAGCAATGCGATCAAAAGAAGATACATGTTGTGGGCAATTGTTTCTCCTTTTATCTCCTCTCCCCACTATAGCTGATATTAAGTGCTCTCCCTGTGGAGAGCTATGCTCATGAATCTATTTCCTATCGGCTATGCTGTTCAGAGAGCCAGCTATCAGCCAGCTTTCTGCCACCACTCACCACGTGGAACATCAATCCACCTGCTCTGTTGAATAGTTTATTGACGTAACATTGAATGGGCAGTATAGTGGTGTGAAACATATTCTAAGGTTAAAACGTAGGCCAATTCCATGGAAATCTGTCATAAAGCCTACCTTGAAAGAGAGAGCCTTCCTCTCAATGGTACTCACCTAATCTCAGACCCAAACCATATTCACAACCTCGTTTAGAGATCGCTGTCTCTCTACAAACCAACTGAAGACCTTGGCAAAGGTGACTGCTCTAAACAGAATGCCTGTTGTAAAAGATAAGTGGATGTTTCTGAGGGTTTACATTGCCCGAGTTTCTCAAATAGTAACAGATTCATTGTGTTTCTCTAGCAGTTGTTCATGCTTCACGCCTAGCATTCTGTCAGTGATTCTGCAAATGAAACATCAATCATGTGGAACATGCCTGTGTTTTGTCCAACCTTTATTTTGTTAAGAGCAAGACCAATGCTGAGATGAATCATGAAAGATTAAATTGTATTTAAAACTTGGCAGCTGCTATGGTGATGAATAAAATAGTGCATTTGGTATGAATATATCTCATTCATAGTTTCATAATTTATCATTCAACGACAAAATTATGAATGCCTACTAAGTATCAAGTTTATTTTGTATGGGATAAAATACTGAATTAATAGGATCACGAATTCTACCACTTTTTTAATGTTGCCTACTAACATGTTTTATGCTTATTGCAGGGTTTAGCTGGACCAGAAGGTAACCCAGGTCCCAAAGGTGTAAGGGTGAGTAAGGTCTTAAGGATGTTTCAAATAATTATAAGGCTAGTAAGGACAGTAAGGTTTAAAGACAATTCATTCTGTGTCGCTGCCTGTTTTTAGAGCTACGTTCTATACCTTCAGTTGTCAGTTCATTTGTATCATTCCTTTCATGCATTGGAGCACATTGTCTGAGTACATATGTATCCTCAACTTTTTGGGGAGGGGGCTTAAACCTAGAACAGGAATAAACAGTTGAGTAATTTGTGCTGGAGAATGTGTTGAGGAGAAAGTGCTGTCAACATCTGTGTGCCTCCGTGTTCTGCCTTAATCTTTTTCTAAAGAATTCAGTCCAAACATATCACATGTTAAAAGCCACTGGCCTGGGTTATTGCTTCATTTCGCACAATGGGAATAACGCAATCCCAGCACCCAATGCTTATTTATGCCTATCATACAGCTGGTGAAGCCCTGATTCTGCAAATTCATAGTAAACAATCAATAATAAAAATAATCCTTGCATTTGATATAGCGCAGCATTATCAAGTCTTCTCAACACATTTCACAGAATATACTGCAAAGTGAATTGCCTGTATATTTTGTGGGCGAAACACGGCAGCCAATTGCACACAGCAGTGTCCCACGAATAGTCGTGGATTGAAGTGCTCAATTTATTATTTTTTTGGAAGGAATTATTACCCCCGGAAAAGCAACTCACCAATCGACTAACAACTACTTATTGCTAGGTAAACAGAGGCGTGTTGAGTAAGGAAACTTGCCCAACATTTCGCCCTGCCGGGAATTGAACCCAGGTCTCTCGCTTGCGAGGCAAGTGCTCTAACCACTGAGCTACAGGATTCCCAGCCATTCAATTTGCTTTAACCTGCTAACCATTGATGACAATGCTACAGCATTTGCTCACCGCCACCAAGCACAAAATTACATTTGTATAGCAACCTTCAATCACTACAAACAATGAAATGACTCTGTAACGATGGTTGTGTTTGTCATGCTGGTTTTGCTTTCCGTGCATCAGAGATGGACAAATGTATCTTCAGAGAATACAGGTAAACTTCTGCATAAAGCACAACATTAACAAACAGTCTTCACCAATAAGTTCATGAGTTTAATCAAGAGTAGCTGAGCAACACAGAGCAGAAAGGTTTGTTCCCTGATCTTTGCTAAGTTAGCCGTTCTGAGCTTTGATAGAAGTGGATTGTGTGCAAAGAGGATCAGGATTTCAGTTTAGGGAGGAAAATTGTCCAAGCTCCTGGGCTTTGGTGCTGTGCAAAATTTCTGCTGGTGGCTTTAGAGACTAATTTATGACTGAAACAGGTTGCCAGAAAGGATTGCTGAGGCCAGGATATTGGACTTTTAAAAAAAAAAAAAATAGCTTGATGTTGTGATGATGGGAGGGTGGGTGTTCTCGGAGGATGAAAGAAGGGCTTTCTTCATCCAAACAGATCTTGTCATCCTTCAGGGAACAAAATAGGTACAGGAATTTAGCAAGGTTTTTTCTATGGCAGCTTGGGTACAAAGGGCGCTAATCCAGCTTTTTGAAGGTCAAAGGATTTTCAAGAGGAGATTTTCATCACGTGAACAGCAAGAATGATCAGTTGTAATTGTTATCAACATATTGGGTGTTAACGTGTACTGTATGCTGACAAATCCGAAACAAAATATTCACTAGCATCAGTGTTGGGTGCAAAACAACAATATTTTTCAAGAACAATTTTAGATTTGTGCATGCATTTTTCAGCTTTCAGAGTTGTGAGTTGAAAATTACTAATGTGAGGTCTTGCTCCTGATCACTGTTCAGTGAAATCTGGTAGAACTCCATTTACTAATACCTAACAACCCAGTAAACCCTGCAACCCCAGAAAGTCACGTGATACAATATCATGTGTTTGCTGAGATAACACTCCTTTATAATAAGCACTTTGTTGTAAAACAACATTTTTGCACAACATCCCTCCAGTCTAATATCTTGTTGAATGTTCCAAAGCACTGTTTTATCAGATTCTGAAAATAGAATTTTATTTTTCTCCTGAAGTAGGAGTGAAGAACAAGCAGTAATTTAGGCTGGGCTTCAGATGACTTATTCTAACCACTCCAGTTTTGATTTTTTTAGTATAATGTCGGCTCTCGCCAATGCTTACTGCAGTATGACTTCCTCTGTCTATCATACCAAGAGATAGCATAAGAACTATTAGTATTATTTTTTGTGTGGACATTAAATGCATTTCAGCTTAACAAAACAGAACAGCAAGGATTCAACTCTGAAACTTCCAAATGAGCTGGATTCAGTCATTCTTAATTCATTAATACTGGTCACTATTGTTGAACAAAGACCTTCACTTTCACATTCATAGTAGAATAGCAGTTTGTCTTGTTTCCAGAGTGCAATTGATAATTCTAATTTTCTGATTACAACTACACACATCTAAGCTGGTCACAAAAAATCAGTATTCTTTGCTCTTAAAATAATAGATTTATAGTGGATAATTACGAATTAGCTGAGTTCTGTTTTACAATTTTTTAAAAATCGAAATATAATTGCCCTATGGATGGCTTAATGTTCTATCATTTTTACATTGTTCATTTAAGTGGCCTATTAAACTGCACTCAAAGTCCTATTTATGTACTGGGATCATACATTCGAGCACAGCATTTACAATTACAACAAATGATCCATTCATATTCTTACTGTACAGATGATTCAGACCTGTGCATTTTACCCAGGATGTTTTAAATTATAACCTATCAATAAATGTCATTGCAGTAAGCAGACTATTAGATGTTTTTTGGCTCAACTGTAATAGGTGATTGTTGCCACTTGTAGTAGCTACGTGAACACCTTGGAATTTTAGGATTCTGTGGGCAATACTCCAGTTCTGTCGGGTGAGTAATTACAACTTCAATTTCCACTTCAATTCATCAGAGGGTTTAAACCCTCCAGCAACACCTCAGTGAGCATTTCGCCAGCTGGACAGTCAAACCTTTTCCTCTATCTAATTATTGTTGTCAAAACAAGTCAAGTCTGCAGTAGGAACTGAACCCACAGACAGACTTGTGATTACAGATCTGGTTTGCTTCTTACTGAGTTAATCTGGCAGCTGAAACATTTGTGCCTTCATCCAAAATATATTACAATTCTCAGTTTGGAGGCAAGATTGATTCATATTTAGAATACTGTTGAGCCTTTTTTTAATATTATGTTGCAACTCTTCATACAACATCGGAATATTTTTCCTTAGCTTTTCTTTAATATTTCCAATTTTCTGATCACGGAAGGAGCAGGCGTTCACAGTGCAGAAATCTAACACGGTTAGCAGAGTAAGAGAGAAGATTAGATAAATATCTATGAATGAGATTTAATTTCAACATCGTATTGTGTAATGCAGGTAGGATGGGGAGCATGTATGGTGGTGTATTATCAAGTTTGGATATGTCAGCACATGATGTATATATCTCCCTGCATAAGATATGTGATTTCAGTACATGAAACATGTGTGCACAGATTGTTAATTCAAGAAGTGCCTTGCTATCCCCCTGGTGGTTGTTTTACAAGAAGCTAAATTCTTAAGTCACTTGCCTGCAAATCTGTGATCACAGGGAAAGGAGGTCAGACAGCTTTGTGGAAAAGTACCACTGAAATTTAAAGCACTATCGTTGTGACATATAACCATCTTTCCAAACCGTTCAAATTGAAATACATTTCTAAAGACTTCTGAAAGAGCCTCTCACTACAGAGTCCTGGATGGACAAATGTGTAATCCCCAAACACTGAGATAACACCACAGAACAAATTTGCTTACTATTCGATTGCATTTTGGACCCGAGTGCAGACATCCTGCACACTTCCTGCCTGTCGATGGCTTTTCACATGAATATGAATGACTCTCAGTTCATTAGGGCATAATTAACGGAACTTCTTGCTTTGATGCATCCTTAGGAACCTAATGACATCCAGGTTAAAGCAGGAACATCATGTCCCACTTTGCTCATGCAAAGTAAGTGACTTGATGGTGACCCGAAGACCCAGAAATGTTTTATTTTGTCGCGCAAAACAAGCTGTCGTGCGAAAAATAAGCATCTCAGCTACGCACGAGCACAGACATACCTTACTGTTACGCGGATGTATCCCAAACACAGCCTTGGTACAGGATTACCCTGGATTACATTACATAAAACACATGGGCACTTATCAGGCTAATGTATACTTTTTTATCAGAGTGAACATTACAATATAAATATGGAATTTTCATTGCAGTACTGTTTACGTTACTGAATGTTGGAATAACACTTTTAAAAAATTTAGAGAATTCCACAGGATTGCAACCAGCAGCAGAAACAGCGATTAAAACACTCAAGCCTCTATTACTGGAGCTCAAATTGCCTAATTGGACTGAGAAAAAGGTCTAGTTAATTCCTATTGAGACAAATATTTTAACCACATGATTGCACACCTCAATCAGTATCAAAATGCTAAGCTTTCTTAACAGCAATAAATAGTATGGAGAATAATTGATAATTGAAAGTGTTACAAATCTTTAAACTTTTAACCAGTTTGTGTGGCAAAGCAGAGGTCCTGTGTGTAATTTAGATACAACAAATTGCATTTATTTAGTGCCTTTCATGTAGGGAGGGCATCCCAAGGCGCTGGACAGTCGAAGGTTTCCACCTGAGCTGGAAGTTGGATTCAAGAGGGGGTGGGAAAGATTTATTCTTTTACCCCATTCCCCCTAAACTTTAGGCGACAGGAAGCTGCTGTCTTCAGGCAGTGGTTTGTAAACTTTACTTTGTTTGTGGAAGGAGGACAATCTGATCAGCCACAGTGAGATTAAGTGTGACATTGTATTGCAACATGATTTACTATCATTATGTCACATGTTTGTGTTTAGGCGACACAGATTTTCCCATGCCTGTTTTGTTGAAAATTATACTTCTTTCAACGCTCAGCTCTGTTAAGATGGATGTTTAGCCAACAGCTTTGCTGAGCGGGTTCCCATGGAATTCTGTTTCGTTGTCTCCTGTTACTGTCATAAGTTTTTACCATTCATTTCTGTGTCGATCTAAATCATCCTCTAAGGTTTGTACCACCAATATTTTGCTGGGAGATAGCAAGTGATAGGAGGAGATAGTTTTTGCAAAGAAGAAAGGATTTTCTTAGTTTGCAATATCTTTACACAGAAGGATAGTTCTCAGGTTCCACTTTAAATTACTTGACTCACTGAATGTCATTTGGACCTATTTCTTATTTGCTCTTAATTTAATAGAACTATTTTTTCTCATCTCAACAACAGTCTGAAAAGCTCTGTTTTTTTTAATTGTCATATGTTATCATACAAAGGTTCAAATCAGGATGTTTCTGTTCCCAATTCAACTCTTCCTTTGTTCTGTGCTGCATGCTTCTCTTGCATGATGTTGCCTGATCAGATCAAAGGCAGCAAAATAACAACTTTACAAGTCATATACAGTATTTGCCCTGTTCAGTTATTCTCTGCCACTATATCAGACTGCAATGTACAGTGCAGAACATCCATTTTAAAAGAGCAGTCAGGCTAATGTACATGATATTAACTGGTAAGTGCTCACTGTTTTCCTATTACATTTTAGCAGGAAGCTGCAATTGTGATTTTTTTTTAAAACTGCATTTTACTTTGGGGAAATCCCACATGTTCCCTTGCCCAGCATTCTTTCATCCTGACAAACTCAGCCTGGTGTCGTGAGAGCAATATAATATCTGTACGATTATATTCTACTGTTCTGGCTAACGTATCCAAGTTCTACATTCGGTTTTCTAACTGCTTCACTGCATTGTCAACAACAAATTACATTTTGTGTAGTGCCTTTCAAGTAGAGACCCTGAACTGACTCGCCAGTCACTTCTCTATTCACTATGCAGAGTAAAGTGTCAACATTTTTAAAGTTTTCAATAAGTTCCCCCTTAAATCAGAAAATCAGATCCTTTTGTCTTAAAATTTAAAACTGTGTATCGTCGTTGAAAATTCTTTAAATAAGTCGGAATTTGGTAGCGAGTCTTCTGCAATTCTTAAAAAGAAACATCTTCCAGATGAAGGCTGGATTTTGTAATTTTTCCACAATTTTGCATGACTTTAAATTTTAAGACAAAGTGGCCTAACAGGTTTAAACTATATGGCGCTTAATTTGTAGAAGTAGCTTATCATAAGCTGACAATAGTTGCATGGTATTATTGACTCGCAGTCAGACATAGTTATGTAGAAATGCAATAATAATAATATTAACCTTTGCATTAGATATACAAGCCTGGTCATGTCGTTGAGACATCTCAAAGAGCTTCACAGGATTGACTGTGTACTTTCTAAGTGAAACACAGCAGCCAGTTGCACACTGTAACACAGCAATGTCCCACAAACAACCATGAAATGAATTATTACATTTTCTATTTGGGGAATTGTTGGCCAGGATACCGGGAGAGAGAAACTCCCTTCTCTTTTCAAATAGTGCCATGGGATCTTTAATATCCACCCGAACCTCGATTTAACATCTCATCCGAAGAACGGCTGATTAATGTTAATGATTTTCTGCTGCATTAAGTTCCAGTCTGATTTTCATCCAAATTCTGTCCCTAGGGTTTTATCGGTTCTCCGGGGACAATGGGACCACCTGGACCTGAAGGAAAACGAGTAAGTTTGTGACAGGCCACACGCTACAATAATGATCCTTCCATTTTACACAGACTTCCATGTCAGTTGAATGTCTCGAAGTGCTTCACAAAATTTACTGTAAAGTGCTGCGTATGTTGTAGCTTATGATATGATCAGCTCTAAATATAATTGCCTCTCAAATGCTGTGAACATTTTAATCACTCACAAAAAAACAACAAAGAAACCTGGAAAATAACTGCATTACTTAAATTAGCTTTTTTTTTTGCTTTTTTCATTTTAAAACAACTTTTGCGTTTAAACAAAAAAAGTCTCCTGCAAAACCCATATCCATCATAGGTCAACAGCCCTCAAAAATCTACTACAGTGACTAGTACAGATGACAGACTGTAGTGGACTGTTCAATTGTTTTAAAAGACCATGACATTTAAATGTTATGTGGTGTAATAACAATGACCTTTTCTTCACAGGGTGTGATTGGTCCCAGTGGAAAAAGAGGTCCAAAGGGCAGACAGGTAAATTCTATTCCTGTGAAATAACATAATTCCAGCTTAGAACTGTTAGTTTTATTTTGACATTTTTGATTTTAAGATAAAAATTAACTTCTGGGCCTGCAACTTTGTTCTTCTGGTACTCTGGAAACTTTGTACACACTGAAACAGGTTAATTATGTTGGGGTTTGTACATACGAAGTTTGTCATGCTGACGCATGGGAGCTCTGATCTGATGGTAGACCGTGGGCGAGCGCGTTCCCACTATTTGTTGTGCTAAACTTCACTGAACCAAAAAGCATTTTTTCCATAAGAATGCAACTTGTTCCATTTACCAGGAAGTCTTACAAAAGAATTTGCAATGTTGGAAAACAGTGTTCATCAATGCTATTCCATGCACTGACCTTAAAAGATTATTCATTATCGTTTTTTTTTCTGTGCCGCTTTGTAAAGTTGATGATGCCAGATTTAGCTCCATGATTATTTTTAGAAGTGATAATAAGAGCCTTTACTAATTGTGAATCTTAAAACTGTACTGTTACTTACTTGAATCCAACCAGTCACTAGACTTGAGCTTGATTTGGCAAAGCAACTGGAGCTAAAGTGAATGCTACAGTGTTGCTTCATATTGGATGGGACCACATGATCTTATGTTATTGATCTGCAATAAACAAAAAGGCAGATTATTCTTCATTGAACTGGTCAGATTGTGGTACTTTAAGTGCACCTTTTGTTTGATTTTTCTTTGAACATTGAAAGTGGTATTTCCCAGGGGAAAAGTACATTTTTTTTGCCCATGGCAAACTTTTATCACCAACAGTTCTTGTAACCCAACCAAGAGGACTGAAAATTCAGGTAGAGGACGATGAGTAAGATGTTACTGTTTTCGCCCCCTTGAGATCGAAGATCTTGACCTCACACTCGCTCCAACATCCTAAACTCATTCAACTGACGCAAATGAGTTCACACATTTGGCAGACTGCAGTTTGAAGCTGCAGTGAAACAAAACATTTTAAAACGTATCAGCAAGAAACAAAACTTAAATACTTCCAGGCTTCTCAACACTAGACACTTGGCATGGAACCACAGTACTGAGCAAGGCGAGCGATTCCTCCTGCTTTAGTTACAGCACCTCCTGCTGGCATATTATTGTTCAAGGTTGACAGGAAATCTACTAATCCCTGTTGTCTTCTCTTGTCTTCTCTTGGGTGGAAATGGATATCTAATTACGATAGTAACTTAGAGAGAAATAGAAGTTGGATGTTTTTGATTGTTTTTAGAATAAGCAAACTAAATGAGGTCACAATAAAATGAGCAAATACGCAATGGTTAACACTAGTAAAATAGTAATGTTAAATTGATAACCCACACTTCAAAGCAATAAACATGCTAAGAATGACTGCACATCAAAAGTTTGTTCGCTTTAAGTTTCACAGCTCTGTCATTCGCAGGACACTTCTTTGGAAATATTGTATGATTGGCATTAAGTATAAGAAGGTTCTCTTTTTATAACACAATATTTAATGCACTATGATTATTATTCTTTAATCCATTTGTTATAAAATATCAGTTCTCACTGTGTCTAAAGAGCAGATAACTTAAAAACATTGTCTTCTGATCCCAAATCCTGCTCGAGTTACTACCTCAGAAATTGAAATAATCACAATTATTTGGAGTCAAGTAAAATTAATTAAAATATAAAAGCAGTAAATACAATAATGAGCCTTTGGTCCATTTATATAGTCGCTCCAACCGACCATTTCATTTTTTGAGGGTGGTTGTAATTTCTTTACAGTCATTTTATTCTGATAGGTCTTCATTAGCATGAAAAATAACATCACTTTGCAGGACTGTGCATCTGCTAATTGTGTATGTGCAGAACCTGCTTTAGTGATGAGTGAGACTGCTTAGGATCAAGCAATATTTTCAAGTTACAGCTGGTAGCCAAATTATAGCTCTTTCAGCAAAGCCCAAAGCCTTACCAAAGGTTGATAGTCCTGCTTTTTCCAGCTTTGATACTAATTAAGTTCTGCGCCAGATAAAACCACATTTGTTGTGATGAGCCCTGGAGCCAGTAACATTAAGGAAATGAAATTTTAGGAGCTTGGAAAAATGTACGAGTTTCCAGTTTCCAGTCAAATTTCCACTTCTCCCACCCAACATTGAGCTCTTTTATACAAGATTGTAAAGAGCAAACAATTGGGGAAGTAGAGATCGAATCACTTTGAGACTGGAAAAAATGAACAAACAATGATTGTTTAGAAGGGAGGGAGAGGGCTATGTCAGACAGTGCTATCAGCCACTGGAATGTGTTTACACTTGCTGCAATCAGACAGGGAACACACATCAGGAACCAGTGGTTTATGACAGGCTCATTAACCCACAAGTGCCACAGATGTGGAGAGCTTATGAAGCTAGTATGTGTTTTGTTTACTTCTTGGGTCTGGTTTGTGGCGCATAATGTACTGTCTCGAGCTAGAATGGAATCTCACTGCAACTTGAAGTCAACAAACCTTAGAAACTCCTCCTTATAAAACTGCCTTTTGCAGTAATCTTTTCTTTGAATGTCTCCCAAAGTCATTGTCCTAACAAACGTACACTGTGTTTCTCATTGGGAAATGGGATTGCCAGGAATCAATCCCTGTTGACATAACTCATTGCATAAAAGCCAACACTCCTGAACAAATTCACTCACTACAATGTAATACTGTAGTTGCATTATCTACCTTGGGAATGATTAGAATGAATGATGCATTGTGCTTTATGCTGGAATAAGGTGAATTAAAAAGACTTGGTTTATGTTTTAATCAGTTGTCTGTTGACTATTCCAACCTAAACCTACTGGCAAACATTTTATTAAAACCAAATAGTTCTTACTTAAAAAAAATGCTTACTTTATTTTCCTAAATGAAGCTGTCGGGTGAAACTGATAAATATGTCTAGTGTCAAAGAATTTTCAATCTGTCCCGTCCAATATACTGCAGTATATAAATTCTGTGCATAACAGTCATCTGACATTTTTTGCCTATTTATAGCACACACATTTTTATCATAAGCATTGGGTTTGTCTGACTCATAAGACTACTGGGAGCAGGTTTTATCCCATAACTTACAAAGCCATCCTCATTGGATCGTACATCTGGTGCAAGTTAATGGAACTGAAATAAACCAGTGAGTGAAGAGACGTCCACAAGTTGAGTGAGTAACATCCAGATGAATAAGTGATAGTTTGGATGAGCTTTGTGCAATCACACAATCAGCACAAACAGGAGATAAAATTGGGGAGGTAAAACAGATTTGAGATTGAATTAATCTATATGACGTCCAGGACACGTAAATAACATTAGAAATATGGAAATTTCTGGACAGTGCATAGTTTCCTAATTAACTATTAAAACAATTTCTTTTACTTAAGGTGGGGCGCTCTTTTCCTTGGGCAAGATTAATTTTTTGCAAGATTAAATGCAATCTTGTTTTAGATCGTGCATCCAAGCTACCAACAAACAATACCATATAAATCCTCTGATGTTGCATTGCTTATGCCTGCTTAGCCACAAGGAGGCATCAGATGCTATGTTACCTGCATTGAACTATTCTAATTCAAACCGACCATGAGAGGAACTATAGTATATTCTAATATTGCTGTCTGGAGATAGTATTCTTCTGATTGGCAGCAAAGTACTTTATTTTACAACATATTAGCAGCTGAATGAAAATGTTAATTTTAATAACAGAATATTTTTGGGATGTCTGAAATCTCTTTCAAACTCACAAAAGTTACATGTAAAGCAGTGGCTTTTTTTTTGCATTGGCAAGTTTCGGCGAAGCCTCTGTTGAACGATTGCTTTTGGTTTAAATTAGAATGAATATTTCAGTGGTGGTGGCAGGAGATTGTGAAGGAGATATAAGTGGACTCACATGTCCTTTCTCTTATGACGCTTTTGGTGAGAATATTCATCTGAAACTCTTCCTTATTTTAATAGGGTTTTGTAGGCGATTTTGGAGCAAGAGGTCCTCCTGGTTCAGATGGCAACCCTGTGAGTTACCCGAATGCCAGTGTCTTCTGTCCATTATCAGTGCTATCAGAGCCTTCTGTCTTGAAGGGGGACTGTCTTGATTGCATGGAAGCAGCAACGTCACAGATCATTTTTATTGCAATGACATAACATGAAAGCAATGCAAAGATATTTTTACAGCATGATGTGTTTTGATGTGATTTATGTCATTGCTTTGTGTGCTTGGCAAACAATTTTTTAAAAAAGTTGACAAAGCACTTTTTCATGGAGCTGTTACTTGTAAAATGTGACATTTAACCTTTGAAATCTTATTGTTGCCTAATACAGAAAACAGCCCGATAATTTGAAATTGTCTAGGAATTGTTGTCATCGTCATTAAGTTCTCTAGAATCCAGCTTGAGTTTATTGAAATCATCTATGTCAAACAGGATTATATTACATGCAGTTTTACACGTAAAGTGCATAACATTCAAGCTGTAACTATCATGGAGTACATCACAAACCATCATACTTCACGATTGACTTACAAGGGGAGAAGATATTATTCAAGATATTCTTGTAAAAGGCCTTTAAATTCCAAGGTCTTGTAGATGTAATGCAAAATTCAAAATCATGGTATTGTTTACCCAGACTGCCCTTATTATTATAGTGTGTGAAATAGGTAATATTCTGCTTTATACTGTTGCCTTCTGTGGCAGCTTACTTTTAAATGTTTAACGCATAATGTACATGCAGCAACAGCAGGCAGAATGGCTGTGTTTGTAGCATTTCGGAAGGAGTGAATGTGCTGACAGCACGGGGAACTTGTCTATCATAATTGGCCTCAAGTCTGTCCCTAGATTGCACTGCTGTACATCTAAATCAGCCTCAGTGTGAAATGTTCCCCAAAGGTGGAATTGATTCAGAATTTATAAATCAACCTGCATTGCAAATCGGAAGCTGGATTCCAGTTATTTTTTATCTGATCTGTTATTTGAAACGTAGAACAACGCAGCATTTATTCAAGATCATTCTGAAAAAAAACTAGTAATTTCTATTGTAGTTAGTCGAATATGATTTTGGTTCTGATTAAAATCACTGTGTCAATAGATCTTTGCGAAGGGAAATGAACACAGGAATTGCGATGATGTATGATGTGCTATTAAATACAATACAGTATTATTGTATTGTATTTTATGTGCTGTTAAATACACACAAATAGAAGTGTTGTTAACATTTAATATTACTTGCATGAAGTCCAAGTTACAGACAAACTGTATAAGTTGTATAAAATCCTATTTAATCATTAATCTGCAATCGTAATTCAATACAGCTGGTAAGCACAGGAGTAATAGAGGATAAGGATACAGTGTTACGATTAATACGACTTGTACAATGAAATCCAAGTGTTTTGGTAGAAAGCTGAATTGGACTCGACTTATAAAGATACGAATTATGCAAGTTTTACTGTCGCATTTTTTTGAAGTCTAAGAAAACTTAAGTATTAATATAGAATTGTTTTATTTTAGGGGATTGTGGGTGGTGTTGGCCCTTCTGGATTTCCTGGTCTCAGAGTAAGTAGAACACATTCAGAAGTGTGGCAAATGAATACTGATTACCAATTTCAATATTCCCTGTATATTTAATATTACTACATAGTTACACTCATTATTTTATTTGATGTAACTCGTATTTTACTTGTCAATTTAGTTAAACTATGTCCAGCCCAAAATATTAGCTATCTTCTGCTCTTAAAACATTGTGTATGGGGTATATTTGGTGCATGCTTTGCAATATGTATATAGCAGACACATTACAGGATGTACTGGATGAATAACAGTACTTCATTTTGACTTTTGTATCAGCATATTTCCCAATGATTAAGTTTCAATGTGGATAAAATGAATTTTGTTTGCTATGGACTTTCGGTTGAATGGAACATTTAATAAACCATTTCTTTTTATGAATTTAACAGATCCAAACATGAGTTCTGACAGCACATTGAAATAATATAAATAAATAACATATGTTCCTGTCATAGTGAAAGGTCTGGCGTACAAGTCAAATATGGTGTTGATGTCTATTTCACAGGACTGTTTGTTTAGAGATTCATTTTATGGACTAGCAGGGTTTATATAATATGCTGTGAGCCAGAAGCTATAATATAAGTTTACCAGTGATAAACTTAGTAAACTTATGAAACAAATGTAGATATAATAGCATAACCAATTGCAGTTTAATTAGTTTATTGTAGTTTAACATTCTGGGGTATTGGCTTTGTAAATATAAACATGGCAATAAAGCCTTCAGTTGTGACAAACGTCTAAAAATATCCTGCCAATATGTTGTCCATTTCAAGTGCAGTTTTGCATTATTAAATCAAAGCTTACAAGTATTTTTCAAAAATTGGACAAGATCTTCTTATAGATTTTTGGTAACATTCAATTGAAGGGTGTTTTCTAGTCCCAGATCCAAGAACTTACAGTTGTAAGTATATCCAAGAGCTGTGTTGAAGACAAGTTCATCTCTGTGCTTCATATTGGAAACTGGCCAGTTTGCAATTAGATAGATAGATATTTTTAATTAAAAAGCATTAATGAAAGATTACCAATCTGATTTGAAATCCATAAAATTTGAAAGCCAGGTGATGTCAAAATGGCATTTGTTAACAAGAATCCTGCACCATACTATAAATTAGTGTGGTATTAAATTCATAGGCTATTCAAAGATGGGTTTCCAGGGCTTCCAGTTCAAAGCATATGATATAAGTTGACCTGTCATGTGTTCAAAGACCGCAACAATAAAATCTCCTGAGAAATTATGTCCTGGAAGTTGGGAAAGCAGGGTTCAACTCCAAACACCCCCTCACCCCGCTTCAACTTGATACTTGATTCATGTTCAGCCCTGACTTCCTCTGGATTACAACTCTCAGAAGCTTCAGTCAGGTTGTGGTTGAGGTGGGAGGAGTGAGGGAGAGGGGTTGGCCTATTCCTGTGTTGCAACATGGGGATCTTTCCAGTAGGTAGACCAAAATGCATTAACGCATACTGGGCTCAACCTCTCTGTTGTATTTCACCCAATTGGCTAACCTGGTGTTTGCAGTCGTTTATGAATGGGATGGATTCATTCTTCACCTGATGTCAATACATGTGCACTTTCCAACAGAGGTTGCTGGATAATAATCAAGAGCAAGAACAAAGGATGAAATGTTTGCACCCTATCCTTTGTAAGAATGTTTAATTCCTTTTTTTTATAGGGTAATTTGGGTCCTGTGGGATTGCGTGGACTCCAAGGAATTTCAGGACCTCAGGTATCTGTTTTTGTCCTCTAAGGCACTGATTTTCTATTTGCTGAATTTCTACAATTATCCTATTGTGACATGTGATTCATATCTTCCAGATGTAACAAAACCTCTCCTCTGCTTTCAATGTTTTTTTCTCCCCCACAGGGCTTGGTGGGAAATGTCGGGCAACCTGGATTGAAAGGTGATAAGGTGATCTAAATATTTCTGTTATTGTAATCTTTAAACACTATGGTGTAAACACGCAATTCTCTAGATTTCCATATTGTGTTGAACACACAATAGCCTGACTTTAATTTAAAAGGCTGTAGTTGTGGAAGGTTTTCTTCTGTTCAGAGTCTTTTGAAGTCAAAGAAAACTGCAGGGGGGTGGGGGGAAGAAAGCATATGTGAAATCCGTTTTTGCAGAAAGTTTTAATCACTGGTTATAAATTCACACAAATCAATATCACATTCAGCCTTTGTTGTAAATGTGAGCAGTGCCCTGCGATTTGTGCCCCTTGTTGTAATGATTACTGCAATGAACAAAACTATTATTTAATTTCAGAAAATAAAACGTTAAACCTAAAATACTAACATATTGTATTTGGTGAGTAGATAGCACCATCAAACGATGATAACATTTGGAGATCTTATTTTAAACAAAAGCACAACAATAAATTGCATTTATATAGCACCTTTCATGTCAGGAGGATGTCCCAAGGTGCTAGTTAGCCGGGTATTTGCACTCGAGAGGGGGCGTTAGATTCGGGAGGGTGTGGGGGTAGTGGGATGGAGATGACCGAAGGTTCAGTCAAAAAGGTAAGCCTTGAGACGGATCTTGAAGGAGGTGAAGGAAGGGGCGAGGCGAAGGAACTCCGGAATGGAATTCCAGAAAATGGGGACAGATCAGCTGAAAGCTGGTCCACTGATGGTAGGGCAGCACGGGTGGGGGGGACGTGAAGAAGGCTTGTAGTTGGCATAGTCAAGCCTGGAAGTGAGGAAAACAAAACAAAGATCAGAATCCTATAGATTCTATGGAACATATTGTTTTGTGCGAATTTAAAGTTTGCAGTATATTTTTAAGATGAAATATTTAGCTAAGTTTCTTTATGATATCATTTTAAACGTTGCTTTGATTTGAGAAAATATAAAGCAATTGTATTTAAATTCAATCTCTGCTTGTGTAATTTTTCCGTATGGCTGAACGGAGATAAAATAAACCTCACAGGCTGTGGGAACTAGTAAAAGTGCTCTCTGCACATGTAGACTTCATCAATTTCAAAGAAAAGAATTTTAAAATTTCCTGATGCTGCATATATATTTAATATGTTTTACTGGGTTAAGTGTGTCTAATGATCAAGGGAAAAACTGTCCACATAGAATCAATTTCATGTGGTGATGAAAGCATTTGTTGCTGTGGTTTCTATAATGTTGGGAGGTGCTTCCATGTAGGTAGGCAAATTTGGAAGGCAAATTGAAGCATTCCTCTGCCATCTGCTGAGCATGAGTTTGCATAGGTCTGGGATTAAGTGATAAACGGGAGAAAACAGGCCGACTCTGTAGATCAGAAAGGAGGGGCAACATCAATCATAAGAGTGTTCAACTGATTTCTTTGTTATATTCTAATCAACCATTGATTACTCGTCATTTAATAAATTCTTCATTGTTAATTCACGAGAACAGAATAAAACCAAGCTGAAAACCAATAAGAAATAAGAAATTAATGATACTTTTTAACATTTTATTAGCTGATATTGATGATGTATCCTTTTACGGGATAGGACAGTGTTTGTTGGTTTGTCTACACTGGTACAGATAGTGAAACAACACTGTTTTACATATTCTATGTACCATATCCATATTGTTTTTCTCGTCTTATGGGAGTAATACATCACTTGTACAGAAACTGTACACTGTTTAAACATCTGCTTATCTGAGAAAAAAAGCTAAATTAATTCCAGCTAATTCATTTAATGCTTTTGAATGTCAACCTCTCTTCATTGATGGGAATACATCTGCAAGCTTTAACACTGAAATGGAAAAGAAGCATATGGCACCAGATGTGAATCTATGCCAATTGTTCGCTAGTATACGCTGCTGTTCAAGCACGAGTTAGTGGCAGTTACTGATTCTAAATAAATGAGGATGATCCCAGTGTTAGAGAAATGAACTATTAGGAAATGAGCTATCAACAGGTAATGATTGGAATGAAAAATGTACCATAAGCTTTACTGTATTTTCAAAATGGTGGTGCAGAAGTATTTCCACAATCATTAAAGGCTTTCAACTACAGTACTTGCGTGATTTGGGGACTTTAGGTTGTATTGCTTCACTCAGTCCTCTTGGACCACAAAATCTAATGTGAAGCATTACCCTTATTGTTGCAGAGAAATCCTCAGGAGCAACACTTCAGTTGCAAAGATAATAACAGTGATTAATATGTGAAACATTCATTTTCCATTTGCCTTTGGGTAACTATCAAAGCTAATCAACTTGTGCAAATTATTTAACACAGGTGTTTTCTTACATGAAATGTGAAGCTTAAACAATGCTGTTTTGTTCATGTGAAAATTGGCTGTGATCATTGTGTATCTATATATGGCAATGTGATGTCTAGGGTGAGCATGGTCTAGTGGGAGCATCTGGAGAAAGAGGATATCCAGGAGACCGGGTAAGATTTAAAGTCCATTTGAAGTGGGTGTTTGGTTTTAAATGTATTGCATGACAAAAAACAGTATAAATAAATTGACCGAACTAACCCTTAAGAAAGTATCTGTGGAAAAGGTCACAGATTATTTGAGCAATCTGGCTGTCCTGTCCATCAAATGCGAAACCAAATAGAAGAACCTGAATTTTTGTAGCTCCTTTTGATGTTGAAACATCTCAAAACATTTTGCAGGTAATTACTAAAGTATAGTGACTGTAAATGCAGGCAAATGTGACAGCCATTTATGCCAGTAAGGTTCTACAGAGGCTCAGGAAGTGAATGATCAATTCATTTGAAGATAACTGGTCATCTTAACACTGTTGCACCCTGATTCTGGGTAAAAGCCTGATATCTGGAGCTAATAGTCTAGGCTGACACTGATGTTATAGGAGAGAAAGTTTCTGAGCCTTGATAAATCATCAAGAAAACTACTGTTCTTGGAGTAGTTCCGTCCTGTCATTCATGCTATATGGAAACTACTGCTAGTGTGATTGCACTGCTGTGAGTGCACTACCAAAGATGCCAAGTTTGCTTGCATTACTAAGCTGAGAGGGATTGGCAGAGAAAATCCAAGAGTTGTAAATCCTACTCATGTTATCAGCTCCCATATTATTCTCATTTTATTGAGGCATGAACATGGCCAGCCAAAGTAGAAAATGCTTGTCTAGTTAACCCAATTAAGTCACTTAAACAGCAACATTTATTTACAGCTGAAATGTAACTGACAGTATTACATCTTTAGGCAGGAGTCTGAAATATTGTGGCAAGCAATTTTATAAAATAAGTAGTTGAATAGCATTCAAATATCAGTAAAAAATCATCTAGTTTCCAGCCATTATGAGCGATCTGTATCACATCAGGATCAAACCCACCTCTTTAAATATCAGGTCAAGAAGAATATCTTGAAATATTGGGGTCATTTCTATTTCTTATGCATCAGGAACAATGCAAACATACATTTGGGGCAGCACAATCCTTCAAAGCTCTAGGAATGACACAATCTTGGCATGGTTCCATTGGCTACTAACTTTGACTACTGAGCTCCTGCATCAAAATCTGCTACTTAAATAAGGTTGTGGAAGGTGACTGCTTCTTGTGGAGTCATATCCCAATTTGAGTCAGTGCCCATTGCGGAGTAGAGGAGAAAACAACATTAGTGTCAATTTCTGTCTCAGAACATCTGTCCGACAGAATTCTTTGAACATAAGAGGCTCTTTATACATCTGGGGCAGTGGGCTTTCAAAGAAAGGAATGGGGAACACAGTCACTTTATATAGACTTGTTTCACATCAGCAATTGCTTTAATGCCAGACCAACACAATCTCTTTAAACATCAAGGAAAATAATCCAACTTCTTTCTGCACAGACAAACACAATTATTAATAGTAACCACGCTACACAACACAATCACTAAACATCAGAGAGAACATAGGCTTGTTACATGCCCAGGCTAATAGCAATTTATTTTCACATAAAAGAGTGAGCAAATCCCCGTATACATGCTCACCAACCCATACAATTCAACCTCTGTATTTCTTTTATTCTGCTTTATATTTAAAGCCAAGCATATTAAGAAGTTACGGCATATGACATATTTATTGTCTTTATTTGTGTCTGCAATAATTATTCAACCTCATGTGTGTATAGTGAGTTAATGCAAGTTGCTACTGTCTATTTTAATTTGTTTAAATTTAAAATAGCTCCATTACTTTTAATAACATTTTGCATTAGGATAATAATGTATAATTCAAAGACTCCCAAACTCAGTTGTTATTGCCTGTAATGGTAGACTACGGTTGTTTGCATTAATAGCCTTCTATAATTTGTATTTGCTTATTCCAAATGTATTCTTGTTCACTTTTTAAGGGCACAATTGGTTTACCGGGGCCACCAGGAGTTAAAGGAAAACAAGGACCACTGGTATGTTAAATGTTCCATCAGCTTGTTTCATTCATTGTTTTTGTCATGATGAATATACTCCAATTGACATTTAGATAAGTTACTGTGGCAAATTGCTTGCATTCACTTAAGAATGGATTCAATTCAAATGCCAGATCAACATAATCTATTTAAATATCAGGGGAAACAATACAAGTTCTGTTTTCAAATGCAATTACTAAAATGTACCAATCATTTTTACAGTGGTCCAGGGACTACTATAATGGGAGAGTGTGTGAGATTTTTATCTCATACTTTCATTATTTTTACAAACTTCACAAGTTGAGCTGACTATCACAGTTAGCCTTTGATTTATATTTGCGAAGTATGAATGGTATTTAGCATCACATTTATTGCAGAATTATAATTATTGTGGTTTTAACTACTCAGGAGGTTTATGTTTTGCAAAAGTATTTCAAACTGATTAGATATGTTGACCATGCTTGTAGTTTGAATTTAAATATACAGTGTATTTTCAATAATCAAATGAACCCACAGAACTTCTAAGACTAGCTTTTAATGGTAAATAAATGCAATATATTGGGATGTATCAGATGGTGATTTCAAATAAAATTCTTTAATGAATGAATGAACCCATGTAGGGACTTATTCTAAGAACCAAAACTGTGTCACAATGTTTCACAGATTCTCTCCTTTGAACATATTTCAAATACGAGCTCATATTATGTGAGTAAACTTGACATATATCTAGATTTCTGAATGAAGAAATCCCTTTTAAAATCACCATATTTCACTGCATTAGAGATGTAAGTTCTGTATCAGATCACTAAACGTAGACTGATTCCTATGGCATTTCTCTTTGACCTTAGGGTAAAGTTGGTGATTCTGGGCCGCAGGGTTTGACAGGTTCTGCTGGACCAGAGGTAAGGACTTCAGAGCAATGAATCGTCATTGTTTTCTCTTGTTTTAGTTTGTAACAGAGAAGGTTTTCAAGAGAACTGAACAGGTTGACCAAAATGTAAGCTCTGACCCTTTGGTAATCGCAAAGATATTCAACCAAAATCAATGTCAGAAAGCTTGCATCAGTTCGGGTTGGAGAGGTAGACACGACCACCATTGTCACCTCTTCCGACATAGGAGATAAAAAAGAGAGAAAATGATAAGCAAAGTGAATCTACCGCAGGTGATGTAAGATTAAAGTTGCCAAGTGGGTGCATCCTCATTGTGAATAAGCCCTCCACTTTATCCAGTCAATCAATGAAGTTAAATTACTTTTTACTTTCTTTCCATCCACATCGGTTCCAGTAGTCAGCTCAGATTTAGTGACAGGCGATGGAGCAAGTACACAAGGTTCAAACTTTATGTGAAACAGAAGGCTATTTAAACTCTTCTCATTTTAACAATTTTATTGTCAAAAAATATAGTAATTTTTAAACTAAAAAAAAAAGAAATACAGAATCAGATTTTATATTGTATTGCTGCATGTGAGCGAAAAAGAATTCAGTTGATGAGCAAAATTCCACTTTTAATTGTTAATATGACAATACATACTTACAGTCCTGTACATCTTCACAGTTGGCTTCAATTTTTGGGGGAGGGTGGGAGGATGGGGTCAGCTGTGTGTCTGACACATGCAGAAACCCATCACCCATGCTGAAGGGAATCCAAACCAAACTGAGAATTCAATGTATCCCACCTACACATGGAAATTTCAGAGATAAACTGTTGGACTGCAATGCACACTCTCTCCCTGGAGTGACGCATCCTGGTTACCTAATTCCAGAAAGTATTTAGGACAGGTTGGCAAGAGCCAAGGCTTAGGGACCCCAGAGTATGTGCTGTCTAACCTGCTAAAATTGCACATCGTGCCATTGATAGCAATGTCTGTCAACCTTTCCTGCTGCTTGTACAGCTAGGACCAACCTTACTTTCTAACCCTTAGGGCTTTGTCTTGCGGGTTTATCAGGAGTTGAGTGGGAGGATTCCCTGTCCCCAGTGACTGGTCTGCTCTTCCAGGTCCTGCCAATGAGCTGGGCTGACTGAGCTGTAATCAGCAGTATAGAGTAAGCAAAACCCTGGAGTACAGCAACCTTCCTGGTTGGCTGGATTACATAACCTATCACAATTTCAGTATTAACCTGCAAAGGAAAGTGAGAACCTGTAGGATTCAGTCGCAAAATACTTTTGAATATGTTTGCAAAAAAAAGTCCACAACATATGGGATGCAAATAAGATTAACAAGGCCAAAGTATTCATTTTGGCTTTCAGCTGAAGGAAACAAAATTAAAAATATCTCTTTTAAGAAATCTTATTCCATTGCCAAGAGATTGTACTGGGTTTCCTGCTGAACGTCAGTTTGCCTTGTTTTTATTCTACTGGAGATTCTTTATCTTCTTTGTATCCCAGATTTATATATAAGGAAAATTCCACACTACATAGCTGAAATAATGAATTTAACTGCAGTTACTATTTGCTCATTCAGATCTTCACAGAGTGTGCATTATTGCAGGTGTTACCTGTGATTTTCCTGGATGGTATTGAAGGCAAATACATCAATATTTTTAGGTTTCTGGCACGGGACTGGTGTCTTAAGGAAAGATTTGGTAGGAATTATGCCCCAGTAGATGTTTTTGTTATTGGCTTTGTTTATGTAGGTTGAAAGAACTAAACATGGGCCATGGCTGAAAATCTGCACTGAAGAAATGTCAGGGAAGAAATTTTCACAAATAAGTGAGCTCTGCCAGTGAGCAACAAAAAGCCTAAACATATAGACTTCCAGAAACCCAGAGTTGGGATTTAATCCCACAGGACTTTGTAGACTTTATCCTGATTTAAAGTTTCCACTTTGAAAAAGAATACATGGAGTCTGTGATTCTTCTAGTGATTGTACCGTTGCTATTGGCCCACATTCACTATGTTTTACAATATCTGCTTTCAGCAGCTTCTTGCTTCAACTATTGGTATTGTTATGAGGACATTTGACTTTCCAAATGCTCAAATTTCCAGTTCACTTTACCACACACTCAATGTACATGTGATTGCTATCAGTGAAGCAGTGTTGTTCTCCCGTTTACCCTGAATATTTATCAAGGAAGCAGTTTAAATACTGGGATCTATTTACATTTTTTACACATTGAATAAGAAATACCTGGATGTGTTGGAGCTGGATATGCTCAACACGATTCTCAATGTTGACATTGCATTGGACTTCTGGTTAGAGGGATCCTGGCTTGCATTGGCTAGCAAGGGGTCACTATCCTCCTAACTGGCAGTCAAGCATGAAAGTTGGCTTCACAGACTTTGACGCAAAGATTGGTCCAAGGGGAAGAATCTGCCTCAAGCACATCTGGGGAAATGGTATTTGATATTCTAGGAGTTTCTAAATTTATACCGCATGTTAGATCCCAATGGTTGTATGACTTTGAACGAGGGGCTAGTTGTAAAATCACTTTGCTGAAAATAGAGAAGGCACTTGGAGATTTATGTGCTCTTTCCATATATTATAATTCAAATTCAAACTGGCTACACCACTTATTTACTTACAGCTGTGGGATATTAAAGTTGATATCCTCCTAAGTCGACTCTGAAGCAGTGAGAATTTCTCAAGGTGCATCCAATTAAGGCCCATAGAACTTTTACTCACAAGTGAGTCTAACATTTTAGTCTCCCATTGATAACTGCCTAATATTCCAAGCAATGAATAATAGAACCCATTTTGTCAACGTGTATTCACATGCCCCCATGTGGCTGTTGTGGTCTACTGCAGACTGATTCGCTTGGGAACCATTTTAGCGTATTTTGCTTGAACTTTGCTGAAAGCTTTCGTTTTATTAAAATGCGCAGTGTGACATCTGAAATGGGTTAAATCATTTTTTTTCTACAATTTCATGGTATGGTTATTGTAGTGCAAATCATTGTGTAAGGTTCCATGGAACAATAATCCATTTATACCAGGGGGAAGAAATTCTAGCAACCAAGGGATTAAAGAGTGAAAGGAATTGTACTTTTTTTATTGCTGGTTCAGTAGCATACATAATTTGCTTGGGTAGCACTAAGTGCCCCAAAAATCCAACAAATGGTAAGATTGGTAGCCAATTACTCTGTTTGGCATGCTAGAGATCTGCTGACAAACAGACAAACAGTTAGCAAGGCAGCCTGACTTAACAGCCATGAAAGGGGGAAGGGTTTTGAAAGGTTGAAACACAGATCTATCCCTGAAATTTGGGAAGTTGGCATTTATTAGAGAATGTGTTATGTTCTGTAACTTTCACGCTCCCAGGCTCCCTTATGCTACAAGGCTTTCCTCAGGCATAGCAATGTCCTGTACTACAAAACACCTCCATCCCCTGTCAATTATTGCTAAGTTTGGAAAACTTTACAAACAGTTAGATAGGGTATTTAGGATTTATTGCATAAATAGGTACACAACCAAATACTCCCTACTGCATGGCACAATTCGTTTTTAGAAAAGATAGGTAAACTACATTATGAAGTCATAGATTCGAAGAAAGTACAGCCAAGAAACAGACTATTCAGAGCATCCTGTCCAGCTGGTGCTGATACTGCACATGAGTAGATATGAAGACTTGAAGAATATTCGACACAGTGTTTAATTGAAAAGTGCCATGCCTCATGGTGAAAGCAATGTGTAGTGTATTTAAATACAATGTTCATTGTCAGTTTAGCCAAACTATTACAGCAACAAAGAATGTTTATCGCTAACCATTTATTTATGCATCGCCCGTCTCTGCCAATACCTCTCCCCAAAAGTCGCTGAAACCCTGGTCCATGCCTTTGTCACCTCTCGGCTGGACTACTCTAACGCCCTCCTCACCGGTCTCCCCTCCACTACCATCCATAAAATCCAAATCATTCAAAACTCTGCCGCCCGCATTCTCACCCGCACGAAACTCCCCTCCCCGATCACCCCAGTCCTTGCCAGACTGCATTGGCTGCCTATCCCAGAGAGGGTCAACTTCAAGATCCTCACCCTTGTGTTCAAGTCCCTCCACTCCTCTTTACCCCACGACCTCTCTGACCTCTTCTCTCCTCAAAACAGTGCCTGTTGCCTTCGTTCCTCTGAGTCTGGCCTCTTCCTCGTCCCCCGAGTCCTCCACTCCACCCTCGGTGCCCGTGCCTTCAGCCACTATGCCCTGAGGCTCTGGAATTCCCTTCCTCACTCGCCCCCTCTCTTCCTATTTTCAGGTCTCTGCTGAAGACCTTACTTTTCGACTGCGCCTTTCGTCACCTTCTTACCCCTCCCGCTGGCTCGGTCCCGGGATCTGTTACTGTAAAGCGCTCTGAGACGCCGTGGAGGGCGCTATATAAATCCAAGTTGTTGTTGTTATTATAACCAGTTATAAGTCCATAACTAATCACAAGGGAAAATTTACATTGACCTATTCATAAGGTAATAAAAAGACTTCCTGTTCTATCTATTAATACTTTAGAGAATTGCTTCCTATTTTGTATACTATATTCCACATGCAAATTTACGATTTGTTTATATTAATGATTCCAAACAAAAGAGTTAGAATTTAAATGCTTCTAGATTTTTTCACAAATAGTTTCTCAACATTTAAACACTTCAACAACTTTTTCCTATCCATTCCCTTTTCACTTCACTATTTGAATCCAGTGTGACAGCTACATTAAGATGACACTCCAATTTGTACATGAAGATAAGCCAGTTAAAATAATACCCTGAAGTTGCCTTTGAAAATGTTCAGGGCGTATGTTCTGTCTTTGTGCTGCTCATATCTTTGCAGTGTAAACACAACTATAATCATGCTTGAAGTCAGAATGGTCAAATTAAGTGAAGTGAAGACTCTTAAGTTAAGGACTGCTTGCCTGAAAGGATGAATTCATTCAGAACACAAACATGAACAATGTACTTATTAATACTGATGTTAACAGATTATTACGACATAAAAGTTTAATTTTTTTTGTGTCTTTATAGGGTTTCCCAGGAGACATTGGCTTGCCTGGTCCAAATGGCCCAGAAGGCCCAAAGGTAAGTTGATGTTGAAAGAGATTTAAATCCATTTTTATTTGTGAACCCATAACATTCAGCACCGGTCTCTGTAGTTTCTCGTGTCATGGGACCATAAATAGATCTGATCTGCACTGATGTAAATCATAGTGTTTTATACTCTGTAATGGGCCATTTTTCACAGTTCACGCACCATTGCAGCACGTAGCTCGTAAAGAGTCTTTGATGCAGACCGAGTATATTTAAAACGATTTCTCCTCCTTTTTGGTACGTGTTATTAATAACTCTTATGTTAAACTTTTATTTTGTTCCAGGACTATGCGATGTGCAGCATATAAGTGGATGCGTTCTGATTTCATTATTGTTTTTGATTCATGATTTCTTTTATTTTAAATTCACCCTTTGTTTGTGTTCAGGGAATTTTTGGTGAAAGAGGCCCACCGGGGCCACTTGGTTCAAGAGGACCACAGGTAGGAGAGAAACCTACAGCGAAGGATTCTCAGAAATGTGTAGTTCTTGTCTTTCAGGCAATATATGACATTGGGAATTTCTTAATTCTATTCAGCAGAATTTGACTTTAACTTTATGATCATCTGCGACTAGACCGAAGAATGTATGTCAAGTGTACAAATATCAGTTAGAAATAATGCTAGTGAGCGCTTCATTGTGTTGTTAAAAGAAATCAATTACATTCCTGGAATAAATGAGCCATTCATCTATTCATTCCACTTTAGCAATTGCAGTTCGAATCAAAGACTGCAATATTTCTTGCAACTTTTGGCTCAATAATTGTTATAAATGTGGTTGCATCTTCTGCTTTTTGCAGATGTATGATCTTAGAAGACAGGCACAGATGAACGAAGCCCTTTGCTTTCATTTGATCTCATCCGTCCAGAATACCCAAACTATAATCTTCCTATTACAACAGCAAGCTTTTTCTTAAATGAGTCCAGAATCCTGACTTCAACCACCCATCCAAGTAATCAATTATAGCTGCTGACCATTCCATGAGTAAAAGTACTATTAGACTCTCGTCTCCAAAGGCCATCTTTATTCATTCACCAAACACTTTGGGCTAAGTTGCCCTGGAGGGTTCCTTTTCCACGGAAACCATCAGGCATGCTGACCCTGCCATATGACCACTGTGTAGAATTCTCCCAGAACAACACATAAATGCTGTAACATTTAGTAACAGCCAGAATTATAGGCAGTAGGCAGTCATTCCCTACAATCTTGAACATGCTTGTAATACTATCTTTGTTGAACAGGGCAGTGAAGGGCACTTGGGACCTCTTGGAGGTCGAGGGCTAGTGGTAAGTTTTGACCTTCTATTAATCTAAAAATGTTAATTGCAATACTTCTCATTTAATGCTAATAATCCTACATCATAAGGTGTTATCTACAATTGACATCAACAACAACACAGCAACTTGCGTTTATATAGCGCCTGATCTGAGATAGCATTTCGAAGTGCTTGATCAGCGCTCTATAATACTGCTGTACCCATGAAGTGGAATCAGGTATATTATTATTTTTCCAAGTACTCCTTACATATTTACCACTGTGTGTTTGAGCAACTCTGTGCAGGTATTCTCACATTTAACATGTGAGAGATTCTTTGTTTCAAGTGAGAGATTCTTTGTTTCAAGTGAGAGATTCTTTGTTTCAAGTGAGAGATTCTTTGCTACATGTGAGACATTCTTCTCTTTGACCGTGCCTTCAGCTCCCCTCTCGACTCTCTTCCCCCTCCTCGCTCCCTCCCTTCCCTCCCCTCACCCTGACCATTTCCCCCCAATGCTCGGGTCATGACCCAACTGTGCAGCGCCTTGGGACGTCCTCCTGACGTGAAAGGCGCTTTATAAATGGAATCTTGTTGTTGTTGTTGTTGTTGTTTGTTGCCATTATGAGCATATTGGGACTTGCTACGGAAAGAATACCCGATAATCCAAAAAATATTTATCTTTTATTAAATTGTGTTTTCATAAATGGTGCCAACAATTTTGCTGCAACACGCATGTTGTAACTGTCATAACAGGCTAGAGTAAAGAGTCGTGTGTTTCATAAAAAAATATCTTATTACATTTTATTGACAGTTTGGCTAAATTGCTTGTTGTACCTGTTTTACATAACGGACAGATTGGCACCTTGTCTATTTCTTAGGGAGATTTAGTACTAGTGTGAAACTGAATTGTGTTTTGAATGAACTCCCATGATTTTATTTAATACTGTCATAAAGTTAGGATCAAAAATCCCACTATTGAAAGGCAGATTCTTCAGCTTCATTGTAGTACTTTTCCTAGTATATTGCAATTGACGAACAAGCCTGGTACAGATTTTCCTGTGGTGGTGATAGGTTCAATGACTAGAGTACAAGTTTAATATATGAATTTTTTAAAGTTAAACCTTCTGTTGCACAGTGACAAAGCAATATTTCCCCTAATAATTATATATAAAAAAATATGTGTACAGTTATGTGTTTATTGAAAATGTTTTGCTTTCTTGTCTGTGAACATTTTGTTTCAGGGAAGACAAGGCAGAAAAGGATATCCTGGTCTGCCTGGACCTGAAGGCATTAAGGTGGTAACAAATCACTTCTTTCAGAACAATAGAATGATTATCTGCAAAGTATTGTCTGATAACATTAGCTTTACATTTGTGATCTAACCAATGCTAGTCTACTAATGGGAAATATAAATGTGTGTGATTTCCAAATCCTCAAATGGGCTAGTAACAATACTTTGTTATTCTGATAAAACAGGGAGAACGAGGGGACACGGGGATTATTGGCAAGAATGGCGAGCCGGTAGGTTATTCATTATTTTAAAAATCCACTTTGTATGAGTTTCCGTGTGAATATTGACGATGCTTGTGACTATAAATCAACCAAAGCAATTTGGGTCAGGTTTACAGTTGAAATACTGCATATTCAGTGTAACTTGTTTTGAGCACAATTTTTTTTAATGCAACAAAAGTGAGCACCCCTAACTTGCCCAAACTACAAAGTTTAGGGACTTGGATAATGTGAATCACTGCCACCTTAATATTATAAATATTTTATGAGCGAAATGTTATCAGCTGAATTTCTTTACCTTGAAGTTTTAGTTGGTTGAGAAAAGAAACCACACAATCTATGGCATTTACAATTTTTAAAAAATGGTAAGAATTTTCTATGTATCTATGCCATAGTTTATTTTATTTTAAATACAATAGAACACATTTTATATTTATATAGCGTCTTTCACGGCGGGAGGACATCTCAAAGCGCTTAACAGTGCTGCAGGTGATCTGAGCCAAGGAGTGGGGAATAGAAAATAGAAGGGAAAGATGAGAGCAAACTTAGAGGTGCATTTTGAGATGTGCCTTACTGCTATAATTGAGGAGTAAACTAGAACAGTGGAGAAACTTGTAGCATGTAACTGATTTATATTTCCTGCTCCACATCACACACAGGCTATTGCACATCTGGCAGCTAATTCAGAATGTTGCACATGCACAGAACACCAAACAAGTGTTAATTTTGTTTGAATGTTATAAAGGGCCTTTAAATGTTGTCGATGAACTCTTTAGTCACATTTTAAAAAAAAGTCTATTTAAAAGGAAGAGAACTTTATTGAGAACATTTGTTGAACCATGGGTGGTGAGCACAGTGTTTATACTGCAGCACCTGATTGCATTGACCTGAAACCACCTCCTCCGAATACAATGCTTTCCACATTTATAATATAAAGGTTACAGTGCTCAATCCTGATTTATATTGCTCATTTTTGCAGCAAAATGCCAGCAAACACCGTATAAAAACTTCGTAACGTATCAAAAATGTAATGATTGTATGGTACAATGGGCTGGTTACCTGTTGCATTTAAATATCTGAGGAAGAAACTAGTTTCAACAGAATTATCGTTGCTACGGCTTTAAACGTACTTTTGGAACGTTGACAAAGGCATGTGGTAACTTTTATTTAGTTACTCTTTTACTTTTGCCATTGTTTCCTGTTTCCCATATGTTCTGGATTCGTTGGTTTTTTTTAACAATAACAATCCTTACATTTGGTGCAGCGCCTTTCACATCATGACGTCCCAAAGCCCTTCACAGGATATACTGTAAACACGGGTCAGTGTAGTGGCTATGGAGTGAGGGCACAATCTTTTATTCCAATCCTTCACCTAATGGTTTGTATGAAAGAAATGCAATGCTTTGGACCAGATCCATAATTGGGGTTTCTCACTGAGAACTTGAGGTAAGGGGCAGTCCACATTGGTGTGAAATGAAATGGAACATTGTGGATTATAAGATGCTAAAATAAATACAGTATCTGCAAGCACCAACTTGATCGTTATTCAACCCAAAGCAGCAACAATTCAACAGATATTCATGCAAAATTGTCAAAAAGCAGTTTGTCATTTTAGAAGCCAGTAGATGATAAATTACTTCACATTATACTGTCAAATCAAATTTCATGAAGATCACGCAACATAAAATTATTTACGATTGCTATTAACAAATTGGAGCTAGCAGTCTTTTTTATGGGGAACACGTTAAGGATACTACTGGATATAGAGTACAAGATCTTGATATCTTGGTGCTTTGACCATTTGCTCTTTGTAGTTCTTATTGGACAGATAACCCATGATAACATTCCAATACGTGACAACTAAAGTGCTGTTGAGACTTCTGCTAAATTGCTTGTTCTCTGCTCAGTCAATGAATCATTGAAATGCAAAATGCAATGAGACACCGTTGATGAATTTTATATCAATTGCATCATTCACAATGAAACATATTTTGCGAATATGCTTTTTTTTGCAGAAACAAAAATGTTATTAAGAGTTGGATAAGCAACCGACATTTCAATAACATTACATAAACTCCTGAGATTTCTTGGGGTCAATCTTTTAAGGAACTATTTGTTGAGTTGATGACAAATTGATATTCTGACAAATCCTTCAGGTGGCCAAGTTAAGTGGTTTGTTGCATGAACAGATATGAGACTGTGGCTTAATAACTGATTTATACTGTGTGTTTCACAGTAGTTTGTTATAATCCGCACAGTGAATTGGCATGAAAAATATGAGGACTAAGCACAGCACAGCTTAGTTAACAGTTGAGCTAAATATTGTAGGAAGGTAGCAGGTGGAATTGGAAAGGCCAGCTGCCTCTCCTACATTTGCTCTGTACTCAGGATCTAAGAATGCCCACCAGATGATACTATTTATTTTATTATGAGCTGACTGGATATTAGCCAAATGCACATTGCAATGAATTTTTATTGGAAACGTTCATGTGTATGCATCTCTTTACATTCATGGCAAGTCTAAAAAGTGCAGCTTAGACAAAAGTTTTAAATAAAATTGCTGGCACTGAATGAGGTAATGCTGAGTGATCCAAAATGTTAAAATAGAATCCGAGAAGCTGAAAAAATTGAATGGGGTAAAACGTTTTAGAAATTGTCTGGAAATAAGGTAGAACATAAAGATGGCCAATTGTGCGATTCAGGAAAGTATTCATTGTTTAAGTATGAATAGAGAGCTAATCATGCCCAAAGAAAGGCTCCAAGAATGAACATTTATGAGGAACTTGCACAGTACATTTATAATGATGAAGCAATGAATATTGTGATGTGTGGTGACAAGATGTCACTTTCATTCCAAGTCAGGAAAAATATGTCTAATTTTGCCATTCTGCACTTTAATACTGCTTATTAATGGGTGTTTATATTTTTTTAAGAATCATTATAACGGCAATCATACGATTGAACATCCCAAAGATTGAAGCCTTCAGAGAAATGAGTCCTGTACAATTTACATCTACCATGTGGGTTCATTATGATGTCTGAGATTTAGTTACATGGAAAATGTAGCAGCAAATTGATCTCACATTTGCATTCAATGCCAAAATACCTTATGAACCCAGAGTTAGTCTGCGTGCATGATTTGAGAGATTTTGAAAAATGGAAACATTCAGGGGAGTTTTAGCAGAGTGCAACTCTCTGACTAAGGCTGCTGTGGATTTAAAGTATAAGCAGTTAATGCATTCGTAAAGCTGAAGCATGATGTATGGTTTTAGTATTGCATTGGTTTGACAAACCATGGATACTATTTCATAAAACATCTCACAATTGGAAGATGCTGTGTGTTAGAAGGTTGGCCTTTCTCCTCGGGTAAGTTGGTTTGATTCCAACCCAGACTGATCTTAGGAAAGACCTTTCCGAAAATTCCAGAGGCTCTCAGATAATTCTGTTTAGTTGATCTCATCTCAGTTCCATGTGTTCATCACTCCAGCACAAATCTTCCCATAATTTGGCAATCCCATTCAAAGAGTATCACAAGGATATCTGGTGTTGGAAATCGAAATAGAAGACTACTTAGTAATGTTAAAATTCTGAGGTTGAGGTTAAGACACATTCTTGGGTTACAATAGAGTGGCAAAACAATGCTCATTCTGCGCTGGGATTGTTTGAAGGTGGTCATGGATGCAACAAGGACATTATTCAACTATTTTGAGTTTGAACTTTTTGGTCACCACTCACTAATATTTTAATAGCACTCAGCTACTTGGTCTGCAAACAAATAGGTACAAGGGCTGATTCTCTTTACCAAATCACTGCGATGTGAACCGATTAACCACCTACTCATAGCTGGGAGGAGGCAGGAAACCAGGAATGTTAAGTAGAAAAATAATTTAAAAAGCATTTAAGTTTTTAAAAGAAATTACTGTCAACAAATTGTAAGGAAAAAAAGAATAAGTCAGTGAATGTGAAGAGAGAGGGAGGCCTTATCATGCACATTTTGTAGTAAGTATTCATCAGGACATGCTGGGCTAGTTTCAACTTGATTGTCTACAGGAGAGAGGGAAAATATGCTCCAGTGCACTAACTGGAAGGTTAGCCAAGAGGTGACCCTGGTTTGCGGTGATGCCTGAAAGCCTGCAATTACAAGGGTTTAATATAATAAAAGCACCATAGTTTTGATGCCCCTTTTGTTTACATTGTACATTTATTGATGCTTACAAAATGCAATGTTAACCTTCAGTGAGAGGCTCTAATTTTAATTGATTTCTTTATCTCTTCACAGGGTGCTGTTGGTTTACCTGGGCCTTCTGGTCCCAGTGGAATACTTGGCGAAAAGGTAAATCTATCTTGACATTTTTACTGTTTGAGTAAAACGCTTTTGATTCCTCTTTAAAAGTAAGTTATTTTCCTTGGTTCAGACAGTGTGAGATACACCAGCTGTGAGCAACTATTACTAAGGGAGATGTGCACCTGCGCTTGGAGCAGAATAATGAAACCCATCTGTCTGCCCTTCTCATGGCCCAGAAATAAACAGTGTCACTGACATGTCTAACTGTAGTGTACCTATTCCCCTTTAAGTGTTGTTACAAACTCTCATTCTTATCCCTCAATAATAGCGAATTGCATTTGTATAGCGCCCTTTCACAAGAAAGAATGTTTCAAAGTGCTCAAAAATATTGGATCTTGGGAAATCAATCTTAATTTGGAAATTGGTTTTGCACAGTTAAAATAAAAGAACCATCTTCTCATCCGAAGGATGCTACCTCCAACAATACAGCGCACCCTCAGGACTGCATAGGAGTGTCAGCCTAGACTGTAAGTTCAAAGTTTCGATGTGGTCTTGAACCCATAACCTTCTGACTCAGAGTCGAGAGTGCTACCAACTGATCCAGGCTGAAACGATTATTGAAGATGCCTGGAGTCCATGGTACCTGATGTCAGTTTTCTCCAGACAAGAAAAATCCCTTTACAAAAGAAATCCTATAAATCCTTTGAGCTTATAAGTTATGATTCAAGTATTTTACAACCAGTGACCTGGAGATACCTTTAAATAAATTCAGAATTGTGTCCTTCAAATACAGTACCAGCACAAAAATTCCTTTGCTACATCAAAATTTAGTTTATGCGTAGCCTGGCAATATGTATTGCATGGTTTCTGTTATCTTTCCATATGTTTACTGAGTCACAGCAGGTGGAGGAAAAGCAGCTCATTGATCTTATTCAAGAATGATGAGAGGGAAAGTTATTATTTGTGTAAAGTTGCTAGGTAAATCCACAGGGATTCATTTTAGAAATAGAAATAAGCTTCTGGTGTTCAAATTATTTGCAATTTACGTACTTTAGGCAGATGTTGATTGTATAACTTATCAAAATGTGGCGTGAAACTGCGCCACAGTGACAAATCTAAGGTTTTAATGCCAGTTTCTCTTGGAAACAGATGTACCCATCTCATACTTGAATGTGATCTTTAAAGAATCCAGATAAGTGTACATTAGAAAATCAATATCTCCAGCTGATCTGACATTAGATCCAATCCAGCAGCACCATTTGCTAATTTATTTTCAGGCTGCAGTATGCATTTAATCCATTGACAATTTTTAGTGTTAAAACAGGAAAGCTCATATAGTACAAGACGATTTGCATGAGATTGTCTGCATATCTTGTAGATAGTTTCGACCAAGAAATGAAGTGGCTTAAAATGGTTACATTGTATGAAAGTTGTTTAAATTCCTTAAAAATACAGAAGTGTTAATTCCCTGGCATAATTCTGTTCTGTCTTCATTCCTAATTTAGTACAACCTTAACCAGATGGGTTTAGAAGTTCAATAATGTAATCACCAGGAGAACTGCCAAGTTCACTGGTATGAGACAGAATCAGATCTTATCCTGCAACATTAACCTTTTTAAATGTGGACTTTCTAATTTCAATTTTAATATAAAATATTAGTATGTTATAATATACAAAATATACACTCAATTCATTTACAGTATATTCAGTGAAGCACTTTTAGATGTCTCAAAGACGTGATAAGGCGTTATATCAAATGCAAAGATTATTATTGTTATGTTAATAGTGCTAGTTTGGAAGGATGTTAACATGATCACGCACATTATTACATACACCAAGTCTGCACAAGATGAACTGTCAGAGATCTAGTTAAATTCAATCATATTTTAGTGTTTTTCCACTGAAGTTACCTACAGTAATTTCATAAATTCGATCCTGTTTATCATAGTCAATGTTTTGATTTACTTAGAAAAGCAGCACATTGAATAGACAAATTAAAAAAAAACAAAGTGCAAAAAGTTTCTTAAAGCGTCACACAATTGACGAACACATATTTCTTTGCAAGGTGTTCATGAGGTCATAATCAGTTTACATCTCAGAAAAATTTAATTTTGCACCAAGCATAAGTACACAGCAGAATCACAGTTGTACATCTGTACCCCTTTTCCCCAACCCGAAAATATGATGGACTAAGTTCAGCAAGCTACCTTTACCACATCCGTGTTAAATGATTTCTTCCAACAAATAGCGCCTTTCGATGACATAGAGAACTTGTTCTTCAAGACATTTTTCATGAAGATCAAACACCTTCCACCTTATGTGTGAAGTGGGTTCGCGTCGAAACCAAGAAATATGCAGAAGAAAGCAGACCGCTCTGCACTTTATAACGTTTGGTTTGATTAAAATTGTGATGCAGTTCATGCATTCTACTGTTCAAACTATAAGCAAATGATGGATAGATGATAAGTGTTTGTGCAGAGCTTGGCACCTAGTTGTTTTATGCGTTGTCATTTTTCAGGGTGATCGAGGTGATCCAGGCCCCTTGGGTTCTCCTGGAGAAAAAGGATCCATGGTAAGCAGTAAGTCAGATCTATGTTACTCCAGGTTTCTGTATATCACATCTGAATTGTTTAGCACTATTTTCCATGAGTTTGGCCGTACAACCATAATGCACTTTTATAAAACGGACCTCAGAATCTAACCAGTACTTTCCACGCACCTCCTGACACGATTGAGATTTCAGACAATTGTGGACTTAACCTTTTGAGTGCTGAGTTTTTTTTCAAAAAACGTCTTCAAAACTGTGCCACCACCTCTGTAACGGTTTGGAAGTAAATCATAGAAGCTGCATCCAGTAATTTCCTGAGTGAAAATCATGGAAACTTAGAAAACGCATAAAGTTTCTGAATTATTCAAATAGAGTAAATTGTTTTTTGTTTTTTTTGTTTTGGTCAGATGTGTCATTACACTCCCCCAGATTCATTATGATTCGCTGACATTCATTTACTGTGATTGGCCAAGTGTCCTGGGTCCTTAAATTTGGATCCCAAAGACTCAAGCTGGCTTTGTCTATTAATAACTGTTCAGTAAGATTCAGCAGATTTATTGCTGGAATAGACAATGGCGACCTAATTGAATGATGAGGCACAGCCATTTGGAGATCACTTCAGTCCGATGGTAATAACTTTATGAACAAGGTTAATCGCGTACTCGAAAGTGCAATATTGAACAATCTGACATGTCTTTGGGGGCTGACGGAACACTTAAAGCACAGCCCACCTGTCCCCATTAGCAGGCACTGCCATAGTCCTACAGAAAGCCAGCTGAATCACTTTTTATACTGATACTTTTGATCCGATTTTACGTCTTACCAATGGTGGAGAGATAACTGATATCCACCTGAAACCACAGAATGAGAATTGGATTGAAGTTTCTATTCGTATCTGTTTAGGAGATGTGAGCACCATCTGGTGGTTAACAGAGAGGCTGCAAAATTCAGAGTTCTCTCATGGTTTGATACCATCAATTGTCGCCTGAAATTCTTCATGGTCATAAATTTTTCATTAGCCATAGCCTTAAAATTTAAGATTATATAGAATTTTTGTACAGTTTGAATGTACAGGTTTAATATTTCTGGGATTTCGAACAATATCTGCCAAATCCATAATTCTACAAGGTTCTCTGTACCATCATCTGAAAGTTACAAATTCATGCAAGTTCTGTGACATTACCTGGGACTTGTTCAACTCTGCAGATACCTCCCAATACACAAATATCACTGAGACTTAAGATAAAGAAATATCACAAAAGCTGAAGAACATATTTGCTGGGATTATATTATTAGTATTAACTGCATGAGTCGTCTATCAACTCATGCTCTTGCACTTTCTCTAAATTTCAAACTGGTGTTTTAGGATCCAGTTTATAGATTCTGTGTCCTATATAGATATATAATAATGTATCTGGCAGATTGGCAGGTAAGTGTGGAACAATTTTGCATTGAGTAATTGATCCTTTTCAATTCCAAAGTTATTTTTTTTCTTGAATAAGGTGCCTGGCTGTGTCTGGCAAAATGAGATGGTGCAATAATTCAAGATAATCCTGCAGATCTAGATATGTCCTGATTCATGCAAGCATAAATCTGAGTTTGAAATGTTGCATTGTGCTTGGTTAACCCCTTTACCTTTATCTGATGAGAATGCTCAGTGGTAGGAGATTCTTATTAAATTGAACACTTGCATCAAGTTTTAAGATAATTTTGCTTACGAGTGCTTTATTTGGAGAAAATGTTAACGCATTAAGACAAAAATAGTTTAGTTGGAGCCAGGGAGCAGCAATTAGCTGGTTTGAGAAATAAATGATCACATGAGATGTCACTTCGAGGATGTGATCTAATGGAAAATGCTGTGGATAAATTTAGCCCTGTATTCATTCTGTCTCTCTTTCTTCCACTGTGCTTATTTTTGCAGGGTTATATGGGATCTCCAGGAATCCCTGGTCCAATAGGGCTCCAAGGGCTACCAGTAAGTCAACGTTTTGTAACTTTACCGACGTTAACATTTCTTACGTACATGATCAAATCATTCCAGAATGACGTGATTATCTGATCCAGCCTGCACTTGTGAAAAATAAGTTCCTGTTCTTTGTTAGATTTTTTTTGTGGCATTTGAAAAATTTCCTCACTCTTTTTATACAATAAAAAGACATATCTTTTGTAACTGTAGGGATTGAAACAAAATGCCAAGAGCACAGGTGTACAGCTTATTCTCAGGCTACTGCCAATACCTGTGACATCAGACTTCCCCGGAGGCTGCCTAGATATGACCCATTCAATAACCCTGAACAATAGTTCAATAGTTCAATAGTTGTAGCCTTGATTATCCAATCCAGCTGTAAAATAAAGCTTAAATGTTAAATTGCCTCTTATTTGACATTGCATATCATTTTGTTGTAGGGTCTTCCAGGAGGACGAGGATTACAAGGCCCTCGAGGTCCTAAAGGGAGGAGGGTAAGTGACCTAAATCCTTTTTTATTTTAATCTTCAGCCTTAATTTTAAAGTTCCCTTTTATCAGCTTTCTCTCCATTTTCCAGATGAATTTTTTGGCACTTCTCAGGATTCCAAGTGTGTCACTGGCTGCTCTCTTCCTCTTGGCAGTGATGTATAACAACATAATAATCCTTGCATTTGATATAGCACCTTTGATATAGCATCTTCCAAGACATCTCAAAGCGCTTCACAAAATATACTGTAAAGTGAATTGACTGTATATTTTGTGGGCGAAACTGTATGTGGCAGGAAAATGGGTGTTGTCATTTCAGTTACTTCTGCTACTTTAAGAAAGATTAGAAATATACAACAATAATTGTGTTTGGTTGTAGATGAGCATGTTGGGTGCAAGAGGTTGAAATGTACACAGTAGGATTACAATTGGCTTTGTGCACCGTATTGGTTACTATGTTCACTTCAAGAAATAATGCAGCAAATGTGNAAAAAAATTCTAGAGTTTTGGGGATCAGGGGCAATTTTCACAATTTTAATAGTACTTTCTCATGTTATATTCATAGTAACATGAGACATCCAGTTACTGATTTCTTGATGAGTAGATTGATTGGAGAAATTAATCTATCTTAACTTTGCAGCATTAGACAGTGTTAACATATGCATAATTAACACAATGTTAATTTGGTCTAACTATTGCTTGAACTATCTACTTGAATTAAATGTTTTTTTTAAATACAGCAAGAGGAGGCATACAAGGTGTGAAATTCTGTGGTCTAAAGTTATTATCTATAATGTTGGCAGATGTATTGCACAGTGGAATATTATGACGATATCAAAAAGTAGATGTGACTGAACATCTGCTTCATCATGTTGAAAATCACTAGAGAGAGATGTTAACAGCAATGTGTTAAATGACTCCTGCAGTGTGCAGTGAACCTTTCAATCAGAATAGTTTAGCACAATCTTTGTATTCTGTTAAGACTGAGAATAAGCTTTTCTGTTAAACATTTGCTTATTTATTCTGCAAGCATCCTTTTATTTCAGGAAGTGACTTTTTTTTCTCTATTTTAAGTTAGTTGTACATAGACCAGCTGCTTCTGACTAATTGGGATGATCCACACAAGGTGGAGCTTTTTGGACAAAGAACAATAAGGAAGTGAACATCAAAATTTAAAATAAATTGTGTGATATTTCACAACTGCCACGATTTTATGTTTTTGCACGAATACAATATCTACACATTAGCTTAAAAAAAGCTTTTACGTTTTTTTCAATATTTTTGAAATATAGTTATTCATTCTGGAAAATTCGTGGAAATTTTCTTGTATCTGGAATGGGAAGCGCAGCCTCTCCCTGGAAGGACGCACCCTGATTACCCAGTTCGCAAGAGCCAAGGCTTGGGGGCCCAAAGTCTGTGTGGTGGTAGCCTAATCGGAACATTGGTTTTGAGATAATGTCCAAGATTTTCCACCAAGCAAGAAAATGTGCACGGGAGGCAGACATTATTTACCCGGTGCACCTACATTTTGGATCCAAATTACCCAATAATTTACTAAAATTGTCCAGTACAATTGCGTGTCAAACCACGGACACATTGTGTTGTCACCAAAGGAGCAGTGTCATAACAAGTGCATTTTTATTAGCATTGAGCCCTGTGTAGTGACCTTTTGTACACCTTTTACATTTACTGATTACTTTTAAAAACCCGCGTCATTAAGATGTACCGTAGTACTTACGTAAGAAATTATCCCATAGACGATCTTGGTAACTGTGGTGTTTAACAGCAATGTTGTAACGACTTTCAGGGACCACGAGGTCCAGATGGTCCTTCAGGAGAACCTGGGTCACAAGGTAACAAGGTAAAAGTCAAATTAGTTTTGCTTTTGTTTCCCCGGAACATTTCTGACTGCAATTTCAAGTGACTCATTTAGATTGGAGTTAATAAGTAGAATGGAAAATAATCTGGGCAGGTTTCAGTTTTTAGAGAGAAAAAAAAATTCTGTGTTTCGAACTGAAAATGTCAGCTTTTGTATCAGATAATCAGTGGAGAGATGTGGCAAGCTGCCAGCAAAGCTGACACTCCAGGTATAGCAATGCTTCATTCGTACCAACATGTATTGGCAGAGGCTGCACTGTCAACCACATCTATTTGTGTGTTCTTTGTGGCAATGTTCCAAAACGCTACAATTTGCAAAGCTATTGTTGTAAAAAAATGTTTTGTGTGCAGAGCCAACAAGACAGTTTAATATTAGTACTTAGGGCACTTTAGCTTGCGCCAGTGCTGGTAATGGCATATTACCTTCAGAAGTATTGTATAATTTAAATGAGGGACTTCACCCTGCCTCTGGAGGTAACAGTGCCTGGTACACCTGCTTGTAAGTACAGTGGCTGCTATGTGGTCCAGGCTGGACTGAGCTGAAACCATTCTGCTGAACTTACCCCAGACATTATGAATGTCCAAGACCAGAAAAAACAGTCACAGCTTAGAAGCTGCTGTGCACTGCATGAATTCGCAGTTTCTTCCATGCATTCACAAGTGTTGTGCCCCCACAAAGTAAATTGGCAGAATTCCAAGGCATTGTCTGCCTTAGGCTTTCTTCTATTTGATTCACACTAAATTAAGCATTAATGCAAGTGTTGCATGTCATTTCCTTTACAACCTTCGAGGTCTTCACATCTCGTACATTAACAACATATTTCCTTTCCAGGGAGAAAGAGGCGAACCTGGCCTGAAAGGTGAAAATGGACTTATTGTAAGTATGAAGCAAATCTACCAATAGAGATTGACATTTAAAAATATCCATCAACATCTTTGGAAGTCTATCGCTCTGCCTGACATCATGTAATTTCTCATCAATAGGGCAAAGCAGGAAATCCTGGAGAAAGAGGCATTCAAGGAGCCCCAGTAAGTATAACTTTACCACAAGATATAAGCAGAAAATGCATGAACATATACATAATCAATACCTGAAACAGTAAGTTAGGGTAATTTCAAGGGTCGCCCTTCATTTGGCTGGAACATCTCCTTTAAATTGGGATTGGAATTGCAAATAGGACAGGTCCAAGAATTCAATGTTATCAATGTATTCCAGGTACAATAGAAATGTTAATGCGCACAATGTGCTGACTCCAGCCACTTTTTCTTATCGTTATCCTCTACTTATCCAAAACCTGCTGAGTTAATACACAAGCTCCCATAGGACCAGAGAAGACATTTATGGGCTTCCATAGATTTTATCATAAATTTTGGTTGATGAAGGTTAGGTCAGTCTGAGCAAAGCCTTTGCAGCTCCTATACTCAAATCCAACATGGTCTAAAGAGACTGAAGTCCTTTTATACTACCAAGGATGGATCCAATCTTTATAGGTATCCTTGGCTTATGCCGACTGAGTATGGGAACAAGCAAGGTATTTTAATAATAGCACATAGCAGCCATCAAGAGTGGAGGAACCATCAGCAGCAAAGGGTCAATGGGGAAAATGGTCATCTGGGCTGCATTTTGTTTATGATTCTGCGTATCCATCAACTGTTCATTTATAGGGACAAGGTAAAAAATAATGTTCGATGATTGCAACTTAAAATAAGCAATTATATTTTTCTTAAGATCTTTAGATTAAAATCATTTCAAAAAATTATTCTTGAGTTCTAATTTGTTCTGAGCTTTTGGAGCTCAGAATCTTGACAGAAAATCCTAACTCTGATGTTGTTTTCATGCTTTAATACTTTTGCGTGTTCTGATTCCTAATCTTGCTTCCCGTAGCCTCAATGTTACAGTCTCCTGCTCTAATTTCACACATACAAACCTGATTTCACCTCTTCTGGCCTTTAGCCCTGATTTATTTGTTTTTCGCTTCACCTTTACCCAACCAAGCTTGTTGCATTTGATTCTGAATGTACAGATGTCTGCTTCCTCATCATGAGTCTTTCAAGGCACAAGTCCTTATTACAGTGAACAGAAGAGTATGACAAAGGAAGGGTGCAGCAGATTATTCCTTTAATTATTTCATTGATAATTTTCTTAAGAACAAAATGTTTTTGAAATTTGGACAAAATATAGATTGCTGTTAGCACTCACCGAAACATACCACATTGTACACCACTGTGTTCAGTGGAGAATCAGTAAGGGGGAGAAAATCAAAAGAAGGACAAAGGTAAAGGTTATTTAGAAAAATAGTAAAAACTGACAGACAACACTGTTCTGCATATTCAGGTGGAATCCATTTCCGACAATAACCAATATGACTACTAAATACTACTCATGCACCTAGCACTCTATTTATCATTAGTCAGTAATCCTGAGAAGATCACTGCTTGTGCTCATGAGATCTGTTTGGCCTAGTGATGCAAGTTCACACATTCCAGGGGATAGTAACATTGAGACCCTAGGGAGTAATTTTCTACTTGTTAAATTTCATGGGATTTTCCCATTATAAGCACACACCATCAAAGTCCATGGATTTACCGGCAAATAGAGAATTACTCCCTCGGGTGCTCACACACAAAATCCAGATTTACTACGGCTCAGATGAGAGACGTGATCTGGAATTTTTCATTCATGATCAGTGGAGAAATAGTCCATTTGTGATCTCTGTGCAGAGTGTTTTATTCTAATTCTCAAAAGCAATGTTGGAAATAAAGATTTGGCTGTGGATAGATTCAAAGAGTATTTTCCAAGTGAAATATCCGAAGATATTTCTCCTGTGCAATGCGAAGGGAAAAGTATTAATGATCCAAAATCCCCATCAGCAGTTTTGCTAATCTCTTTTTGTTTGGGTCCGTGTGCACAGTAATGTTTTATGTAACAAGGGTTCAAACCAAGGGCAGCACTTCACTTTTATACTTTTTTTTATTAGAGTCACTCATCAGGCATAAGAATTGGAATACCACATGTGATATATTGGAAAAATAGTGTGTGTGTGTGCGTGGGGGGTGGGGGGTTACAGATGGTATTTCTGTGATCTCACTTTATTTTTAAACAAAATGCAAAATAGTGCACCAGACGTGATCTTGGAGATTATTTCTTGCTGGCCATTGGGATCAAGTTTGGTGTGTGGTCTCAACCAGCTTATTCCTCCTGAGTTCTGTAAGTAAGTTAGAACAAGATTAGGGATGATTTTGGTTGATTTTGCTTGTTTGGAATGTCTATATTTGTTTTCAAATGTGCCAAAGATCATAGATTTGATTGTATCAACAAATGCGAACATTTTTATCAGTAAGAATTAGCATTGCTGAGTACATTCATCCTCCCGCACCGACATCAGAAATATACACAAAAAAACTACAAAATTTAAAAGCGATTTCTTTTTTTTACAAATTGAAATAAGTAAATGATCATCAGGTTTGAAGCTATTGCTTGTGTACTCTTTAATTGGGTGTATGATATGATTTATTTGACAGTTGTTTTTACACAAATTCTTTACACATGTAACTTTAATGCAGCACAGATTTGCAAATCTGATAGGAGAGAAAGGCCATGTTGAACATCCTACTCAAATTTTTAAACACATCACTTGTGGCTGACTTCCGAGGATCATCAAGTACTTGAGAAAATGATAGTCACCACAGCACAGAGCTTAAAGGGGAAAATCAGTAAATTTTAAGGATAGAAAGAAGTAACTCAAACCATCCGGCCTCTCTTTGCCTCTTTTGCCCAAACTAGGTGCCGAGTTTTGTGTCACGGTGATAGGTTTTCAATCTCAATGCTTGACTGTGTCATGTATTTATTAACAATGGAAAGGCATCTCCATGACAGTTTTACAGGACTGTAAAATTAAAATTCAAACAATGGGTTTGTCAAAGCAGCATTTGGAAGGGTTTAATTTTTAAAAAATAGGATCAAATACTTGGAAATGACCGCAGGAACCAGCTTTAAAATAGCGAGGGGTCAGTATATTGAGATACAAGCCTGTTATTTTGGAGGATCTTCAAATATTTAGTTTTCTGGATGTACTTTGGTTTTAGATAAACAGGAGAATTCACCATGTAGAATAACTGCTTAAATGCAGAATGACCTGTGAGACATGACGGAAGCCTTGTTTGTATTTAAAAGGCAGTTTGCTTTAGCAAGAGTTCATCGTTCTTTTGGAAAAAATGGGCATCACATATTACTGTACTTCATAGTGAACATAAAATTTCATTACACAGCAAATAATCTTTCCTGCTGATTAAATGTCACCCATCGGGCAGGTTGAACTCTGGCAGATGGCTTTATTCTTCATTGTGAACAATTTTCAGATTTGGTGCTTTTAAAATGAATATTAATACTTTCCTGCCTTTGTATTCAAGTTAGAAGAGTTCAAAATGGATTTGGAACTGGTTAATTCCACCACCAGGAGCTCAGTCACACTTACAGCTGTTATTTCCATCTGTCTTGAGGAAGCCTCACTGTCTGGTCAGGCGATCGCATCCCACTCACACTTCAAAAGGTCATCATGAAGTCAAGTGTTTACCATGATGTTAACAAAGATGACGGTAATAAAAGTGAACTCCAAGGGAAGCGGTTTTCATTCATAAGATGAATGCTTAATTGCTGAGTTGCATATAAACTTTGGTGCAGGACAGATTTAAAATAGAGGCACGTGTTAACCCTGAGGCTTTCTTTACAGCTTATAAAGTGAACACATCGGTTTTTCCCCCTCCGCCGCTACAGAATTTAATCCTGGGTGTATATTGCACATTTGGTGGTGAATTGCTGTGATTCTTTTGACAGTGATGTTCTGCTAAACATGAAATATAATCTGAGGCTCGAACAGTGCAAATAATGCCGCTGTATATTCAGCCAGTTATGTGATCAGCGCTTTAATAATAGGAAAATATCCTCTGATTTGAACCTATTTGGAACAGCAAGTAAAAATTGGCTTCCCACTTCGTATCACTATAATGCCGAGAGCAAAGAGGCTTTACTGCCAGCAGTCTAAACACAGGAAAATATTCAGCCTCCATTCTCACTAGTTCATCGTTTAATCATCATAACAATCACAGGTGTTCTGTCTCACATTCACCACTAAAAATAGTGAAACTTTCACTGTCCTGACATTTTCAAAGGTTCCCTAGAGTGGATTGTTATTTAAGTACTAATTTGTATTCTTATATTGAAGATCAGTATTAAAATCAGTTTATGCTCTTATGCATATGGTGTCACCACGTGCATTGCCATTTAGCAATGGAATTTGCTTGGCATTATTTCTCTCTTGATTTCCCTGACTCAAGATTGCAGCTATCTTATAATTCATATGTTATTTGCATTCTGGTCATTTACTTGTCCAAGAACATAAAATTGGTTGCAGATGTTCACTTGGTACAGCAGATGGCTCCTAGACCCTCCCTTCTTTTTGATTCCCAGCTTCTCACTGAGACCAATTGGTTGAATGACACATTTACCTAGTGCAAGTTCATTTGTAGCTATATGGAGGGTATGCACTCAAAAGTCCTGCCCACTAGAGTAATTATATTTGTATTAGAAAATCCACCTGTCTCAGTTCAAAGAAATAGTGGCAGATCAGGGCTAAGGATAAACTGCTGGCTCTCTGAATCTGCTGTAATAAAATATTTTAAAATGAATCTATAAATATGATAGCTCATTCAGTTATTAAAAATGCACGGCAATAACCTTGGTAAATTTGATGAACAGAACAAATTTGGTCCATTTAGCAAACGGAGCAGAATACCCCACAGTCTCACACCGCAACTTTTCATAATTGCATTGTTGATCACACTGAAATGGAAATGATCTTGGAGCACATGTGCACTGTAATTAAATGCAAACTGAGTGCATTTCATTTTCAAATATGAACAGAATTTCCTGTAATTTCATGCATTGGAGTTCGTCATATCTGTTTTGATTATGGCACTGGATAAACATTGAGTCTCAATAAAATACATTGCTAAACATTCGGTCTCATCACTTTCATCTCTTTTTAGGGTCTGGCGGGGTTTCCAGGAAGCAGAGGAGATTTGGGACCCGCAGGGCCACCGGTAAGTTCACTTTCCACTTCGGAATGACCGTTGTGAGCTTTGATTCTATGTGCATCGCATGGTCATCTCTCGAGATATTTCCTGTGACCAACATATTTGTTTTTATAGGAAAATAACCTGTACACAAATGTAGAAAGAAAATCTAGAAAACTGAAGCAAATGAAGGAGAAAAACACGAGGAACATTATTGTAAATCGTGACCAATTTTGTGTGGAATAACTCTTGTTGTACATACATATATATATATTACTATTGTGTCAATGGTGATGCTTGTGGATGGCTATATTCTTTTGCGGAAAGTAACTATTATTTTTATGTCTTAAAGTGCTACATTTTGCCCATATCTTTTCTTTGTAGGGCCCTCGAGGACAACAAGGAGATGCCGGGCCCGTCGGAGAAATTGGACTTGAGGTATGTCTATTTTGCCTTAGATTTTATATTCCCAACCTTTGAGGATTTTAAAGCGTTGATCTGTTTTAGTTAGGGATAGGTTTTTTTTCGCCAGAATCATTCAGACTTTGTAATTATCAGATTAAAAGCGCATCACAATATGAATAACGTTTTATTTCGCAGGGAATTTCAGGTGCTACGGGTGATGCTGGTCACACGGGGGATCCTGGGACGAAGGTAAGTGCGATACATTTTACAACCAGTGAATTGACGGGGTGCTGCTTGTGGGAAGATGCAGTGGTGTTCAGAAATGAATTACAATTTCCTGTCAACAGCTGGAAGAACTTTACATTCTGCCACAGATCTGATGCGTCTTTGAATTGAAACTTCATAACCACAGAGTTCAAACCTCCAGCTTCTGGAAATTGTTAGACTTAGCAGCAGAATGATGTGAACTTTTGTATATAACAGTGCATGTGACAAATACAAAAGAAAACCAATTCTCAAAAGCATAAATTGAGGTTGCATGTGTTCCATTTCACAGGACGTTATAAGTTATATTTGTTCAACTCAGGCAAAGAAATATACACCTTTGTAGATATGGACTTATGCCTGATGAAAAGGAAGAAAAAAACACCAAAGAAATGACTTTCCAACAATTAAAATAAATTTCAACAATTAAAATGAATGATTTTTTCCAAGACAGCATCATTTGAAACAAATTACATAATACATCGTAGACACAAATCCTATAGTCCAGTCTTCCATCATTTTGACTTCTGTTCAACTATGTCTGTGCCTCATTTCCTTCAATGTATCCTTCTGCTGGTCTACAGGAAGCCTTCTCTCAGTGCTGGTAACCTGCTTGCTCTGTACAAAACCTCAAACCTATTCAGCCTGGTGACTGAAGCTTGATCTGTTGTCTAGACTTTCACTTCCCCTTCCACCTATCTCTTGGTCCCATCAATCTTTATAAAGTTCAAAATATGGAGGTGATATCTATTGTTTGAAATTATCCCTGGGTGCAATGTATTTCATCTCACTTTGATGATGTGCTTTCAGAATGGGATTTCCCATTTAAACATGCACACTTCAAAAGCCAAGAAACGTGCAGAATACCACCTTCCAATCATCAACAAAATTTGAAATGCTAAGTATTATAAACCATAATAAAAGGAACAAGTGGAAACAAAAAAAGATAATATTCACAGTGCAGAGTAAAGCAAATGATTGAACAAAGGTAGAAAGTAATTTGCCGATCCTGTGAATATTGCACGTATTCTCTTCTTTACGTTGTATTATGAAGCTTTCTTTTGAATAAAACAGGGTGAAGTTGGACCAGCTGGAAATGTCGGAGAACCAGGTCAACTGGGATTAAGAGTGAGTTTGAGTTCCATACAATATCTTGTCTTCATTGTTTCTAACTCTGCTCAAGTGATCTTCATTGCCTTAAAAATTGAAATATTGATGTAATCTGGAGAATCACGACTCAAAGAGTTTACAGTTATGAAACGCTGCTTTGCCATGTGTTAATATTAATTAAGGTACCAAATAATTGTGTCTATTGTCTGCCTATAAAAGTAACCACTTCAGGAGCCAAATGTTAAATCATACTGTACATTGCACCACATAACAATATCCCATTGTTGTGTTTATCATCTCTACTACCAATATCTGACTCTGTAGTATGCTTGAGGGTGGGGTGGATTTTTGTCACAATATGGCACAACATTTACAATATTTTCACACTTTATTAACATTAATTTTTATCAATGTCTTTCTTTCTATGAAGTGAGATTGCAGTTTAATTTGCATTATTTTTGGAAGTCGTTCTCCCCCAAAGGAAGCAAACTTGTGGTATTTGTGTGCGTATCTGAAATTCTACACTTAAAATGCTTCTGCCACTCCGCTGAAGCCTGAATTTGTACTCACACAAATAAAAATAAAACATTGTCTTTGAGATCCTCTTTCTGTCCTATTTTACTCTATCCAGGCATCAGGCATGTTTACCCATCAGAGCACGTGAACGGTATTGATTTCAGTACTCATGTAAAGGAAAGTTTTTTTTCAAACTTCAGACTTTGATCAGTCATTGTGCAGAATCTTCTTTTCTTTTGCTTAAAAATTAAAATTCATTTGCACCAATGATTCTCATAGTGTAAGGCTACATATCAATTGATGCTTGAAGTGTTATTTCCAGTAAGAAAAAATATACAGTGCATTTACTTTTACCCCTCCTAAAACGAGAATCTTTTCTAATCTAGGGGAACCAGGTCCCATAGGAGAAGAAGGTCTTCAAGGAAAAGATGGAATAAAGGTAAATCCACATGCTGAACTTACAGGATCTGGATTTTTGTGTGGGAGTAGGAGACATAGATATACTGCCATAAATAAACAGTTAAATTTATCTCAACAGATAGCTGTGATTGTCAGTGGCAAACGGGTGCTCAAATGCTGTGCAACCTGGCTCGGGGCAGAAATTCTGCACCTTGACATCACTAAGTCACGCATGTGGGAACTATTCCACTATTCAGTGAAATGATTACCTTGAAAAAGAGTCAGGTGAACTACTGCAAAATCAGCTGGTACAGGTACCACCATGCAAAAACACAGACGTGCAGCTTTGTTTAGCAAGTTTGTGCAGATCTTTTTCTTTTGAAGAAAGCTCTGCACAAACTTGCTAAATTTGGTATAAATCCAATGCAAATATAAGATGAACACTGTCCATCATATCCACTGCACCCAGTGCATGTAGTTACAATCCTATTGATCTTCCTATAGGTTTGAGTTGAAACTCATATTTCAGAATTTTAATGTTTGCAATTAGTGCCACAACAATACTTGTGTAACTTTAGAGGGATTATTGAACACTTACAATTACATATCAGGTTTACATTTGTACAGATACTAACTATCAGTACAAGACAAATAGCAGCTTGATGAAATTCACCTGGTAATATGCGATAGCACAGGAAACTTAATACTTGTAATCTGCTGTACTCTCTCTTTGTGCTATTGAATATGAATGTGTATAAGTGGAAGGATTGACACAAGGTTGGTGAGAGTGGGAGAAGTGAGATAATCTGGTCTGATTGAAATCAACTGTCCCTCTTATTTTTTTAAGCACTGCTCAGTGCCAAGTATTGGTGTTATTGATATTATTTCCTTTAGTTCTAACTGCACGCACTGTTGTTATAGGGTGAACCTGGTGATCGAGGTCGTCAAGGTGAGACAGGAGAAAGAGGCAACACTGGAGTTCGAGGAAGTGCAGGTTCAGTTGGAGGATCTGGGATAAATGGCATGCCAGTAAGTGCATTGTTTAGTGACTATGATAAATGATGCGATCAAAAGAATGTTAAATTGTTACAAACTTTATACGCTGATCTATATTTATTTGTTTTCCTACAACAAACATGTTATAGTGTTTATGTTTACTTTGTAGCTTTGTTTAACACTCCATATGCCTATTGCAAAAGCATATTGTGCAATCGCTATGAACACTCATTTTTCATTTTAAGATTTTTAAGATTTGCTGGCTTAAAAAATTAAGCTGTTTCTTGTTACCCTGGTCTGTACCGCTGGAATCAGGGATTCCTGATTCCTACCTAACTGTTCCCAATCTTTCTCATCAGTAGCTGAGGAGAGTCAGGATAGGCAAATCAGTTTTTAATGTTATTAAAAGTATACAGTCGCCCACAAAATATACAGTCAATCTACTTTGCAGTGTATTCTGTGAAACGTTTTGAGACGTCTCGAAGGCTTGAGAAGGCGCTATGTCAAATGCAAGGATTATTATTATTAAAGAGCAAGTTGTCAGCTGTTGGCTCAGCAAAGAACTTTTCAATATCATTTTTGAGCAGAAACTAAATAAACTAAGCACAAGTGAATTGAAAGTCTTGGTTCTCCTCATCCAGGAATAATACGCACACACACATTTCTCACTTTTCATTCACAGGGACCTGAAGGGAAACGTGGAAAGCGAGGACAACGGGGACGACAAGGCAAAAAGGTTCCTGTTTTGTGGTTGTGAATTGACTTTGTTTAAATATTAAGGTTTAATCTCTTTGGGAGTCAGACTCGCTCTTCTAAATTGAATAAATTCCAGTTGTTTAAAAGCTAGTTTTAAAAAAAAAACTAGGAAAAAAAGTTATTCATTTTGCATTTTGCTGTGTTCAGGGTGAAAGGGGCAAACAAGGGCCTTTAGGTGAAGGAGGTGACCCAGGTCGTCCAGGTGACGAAGGAAAACCAGGACCTAAAGGAGCAAGGGGGACACGGGGGCTGATGGTAATTTTTTTTAAGCAATCAAAGTGTGGGAGAATTTGTCTGCCTTAATCCATGGTAACGTGTGTTTGTGGCTCATCAAACACATTAAAATCTGTGAGCCAGGATTTCAGGATTAGATTTTGACACAAATTCCTTTGAAACCGAATGAGTCCCTCTCTATTTCTCCTCAATGCAACAAGACAAATACAATTAACAATTAACAATTTCCACTGTGTTGAGCCAATAATCCTCTCAGGCTTCCCTACTTGCACTGGCAGCAGATATATTGGGTATCCTGGCCCCGATGGAGTTCGTTCACATTTCACTCCACCCGGTTTCTCCTTCAACATCAGACAATAAGATCAGACAAAGTCCCTTTTTTTTAAAAAAAAGTAACAACTGCTACCCATTAGCAAGACAGCAGGAGGTGCTTTATTTATGTTTGTTTAACTTGGGGGGGAAGATGAGTATTTAAATTCTGCACACATGCAAGTGGTTAAAAAATACCCTAGGGAAGCATACTGTACTGTCAAATGCTCATTGTGCATTCAAGCTAGCTCAGCTTGGGTTGGACTATTTGCTTTAACTGAATCTTATTGATTTACTTTTTGGGCAGTCAAACTCCATTGTTACTTACTGTATTATCTCCTGTGTCATAAGTCATTGCCTAAACAAAGCCAGGGAGCTTCTCCTAGGCCTCCAGGGCTTGCACTGAGCTGCTTGTGTGTGAAGGAGTGGTTCAGGGACAACTCTTCTTCCAAATTTCTTTCCTCCCCCTGGGCATGCACTTGGCGTCTGATCAGCACTTGCCTACATCCCATTAGTGCTGAATTATTAAGCCAGCAACTGAAGCAAGCACACAATCCACATCCCACCACTTTTTGCTGATGCATCAAATTGAGATCTTATTTTTAATGTACATTTCCTCTTTATGTGTATAGTAATTATTCATATCGTTGTAGGGATCTTTTGGTTTGATGGGTCCAATGGGAGAACCAGGACTTTTGGGATATGGGGTGAGTGATGACAAAAATGAATTAGACTACACACAGTACTGTAATGCACTTTGGCTGTCTTTGTTCTGCTACCATTAACTTTATTCCCAGTAGGACAGGCTTCAGAAAAGACCATATGTATAAGAGTAGGCAGAGAACAAACCAGATGTGCTTTCAAAAATTTTAGCAAATATTTTTTATTGGTTGAGACTGTCGTGAAAATAGACATACCTTAATCTTGGATCTAATTTGAGACCTTAAGTGCTGTTTCACTTAATTTTGCACTAAACGCTGATTGACGAACTAAGATGTTGGAGTAGCTCCAATTAGAATTTTTGTCTTGCCTCCAAATTGCTGGATTTGAATCTTCACAAGCTTACAGTTTACCAATTTAATATATTGTATTATACGTATATATTTTTCCATTCATCTAGAGTACTCTGTGAAAATCACTGGGGATTTCAAGATGTATCGATTTAGGTTATATGAATTGTTCAAGTATCCAATGCACAAGTTTAAATACTGAAGAATGAACTGAGCAACATTAAAACATATATTAATTTCAGGGTCATCAAGGTCCACAAGGGTCTTCTGGACCACCGGGACCGAAGGGTGAAAAGGTAAAATACAATTGTTTTATTCACGAATTTGTCACTTCCCACCTCAATTTTTCCAATGCCCTCCTCGCCGGTCTCCCTAGATTCACCATTCAGAAAATCTAGCTGGTTCAAAACTCCACTCCCTGCATGCTCACTCAACAAAACTCCATACCCCCATTATTCCAGTCCTTGCCAGGCTCCACTGGCTTGCATTTGATATAGCGCATTTCACGTTGGGAGGACGTCTCAAAGTGCTTCAGAATTTAATGACGGTGTTTCGGAGGCCAGTGTTTATCTTGGAGAAGTTAGTTCTCGATAGCATTGAGCATTTCCAGTTTCATCCAGCGAATAATGCTACAATCTCACTTTACAGAATGTTTTACATTGAAGTCATAATAATAATCCTTGCATTTGATATAGCACCTTATCAAGCCTTCGAGACGTCTTGAAGCGCTTCACGGAATATACTGTATGTTTTGTGGGTGAAAGTAACATGTATCTGAAAATTAATGACAATTTATGTAAAATATTTTCAACGTTGCTCCTGTTAAATTTGTTGCACAGTTTACAGGACAAATACATTTCTTTTACTATTCAGGGCTATCCAGGGGAAGCGAGCAGTGCCACAGGTCTGCCGGGGCCTCCAGGTGAACCAGTAGGTTATACTTTTCACAGTAAATTATTATAAATTTTTTAGACCAATTTAAAAAAAATCTTGGATTCAGAGATGGCTTTCAGCATATGTTCCTTCACATAATCTGCCTTTCAGTGGAAAAATGTACTTCCATAAATTTGATAAACGGAATTTAAAACACTCGAAGGTAGTGCAGAGTTTCACAGAGTAATAGAATATCATGTCAAACACGGTGAGAACGCCAGTGAGAAGCACTTGTTCACTGACGGGTAGAGGAGGGGCGGGTTGGGGGGGATGAGGAGAAATGAAACCCAGTCATTTTCATACATCATCCAGTGGTTCATTATACATTATATTTGCACACCTCTTCCTTGGCAGGAAAATGGTGCATGATCTTGGGAAAGGAAAAAAAATCCCTACCTATTTATGAAATTTAAGAGTGAAATGAAAATTCATTTTAACATAACTGACCTATTACTAATCCTTCAACGTCAATGGCATTGATATTCCTTCCACCACGAAACGGTTGCGTAAAGGAACATTCTGAGGGTTTCATTTACAAACTGATTCTCGAACGCTACACTTAATAAAATTGGCAATAATTCACGACAAGTAGCTCTAATAGCATTGATTCTAATTTGTTTTCTCTTAAGATGTTATAAAAGAGAACTTGGAGGTTACCTATCAAGCTAGCTTCCTATAGACTTACCTCACCAAGGTAAGGTAAGTTCTATGAAAAAGCTCTGCTTGCTGGATAACCTTATTATTCCAGTCCATTCCAACGATTTTTGTGAATGAATTTTTATTTTTCATAGACACACATTCTGTAGTAAAGATGGGTGTAGGTTTCTGCCCACGTTTTTCCATTCTAGGCCTATTAGGAAAGGCATGTGTATCTCAAGTAAAGATGTGTAGTGCCAGTTCTGTCACCTAGCTGTGAACCAATAATACGTAGCAGACATGATTGAGTGTCTCTTCACTGGTGGCACCCAATTCCCTTGTAGCAACATAGTTGCGTGAACTTCCAAATTCTGCGCCTGTCGTGGTGTTCTTGAAGAGGTCACAAGTGCTACAACTCAACTCTGTTAAGCAAAGGTACTTTCATAAGGAAGTACAGAGTGCTTCAAAGAAAGCTGGTGCTGAACAGCTGTATTTTCATATAGGTATACAACAAATAATATCCGTTTGGTAGAGTCACAGACGCCTCCCAGTTTTTGCTGTACTGAGCACTTTGAACGTTCATTTATCATTTGTTCCTCATCATGAACGCTTAGACCAGTTTCATTCTGTAGCAAATTGGTATAATATATTCTGCTTTACGTCATTAAAGGTTTCTTATACCCAGTTTTACTGCAGGAAGTCTGATATATATTTCAGTCTCTGAATTGCTCTCACCAGGAGGTCTCCAGGCAGCACCAATCTCTGGTGCAGTTTGTAATGTTTCTTAGAATGGTTCTTAAAGACTTTGAAAGGACCATCTTCACGTTGGAGGTTGGATTGATTCAAACTGCCTGCATTTGAACTGCAGTGACAAAATTGATATCCTTGTGAAACAACCTACTCAGTGTGGCCTCTGCAGCTGTCACCAGCACAAATCACCGTGATTCAAACCTGATTTATTCTGTTTCAAAACAAAATGAAAATATTAAGACTTAGAAAGCAAGTAAACCTAAAATTGCAGAATCTTGTTAAATTTACCTGCAAACCCTATTTAAAAGCTGGGTGATTTAAATGTAACTAGACATGGAAATTAAAGCCTGCAAAATTTCAATGGCTTATGGTTGGGTGTGACAGACAATTACTTGCATGCTGTATGTTACTGACTGTTCTGTTTCATAGGGTCCCGTAGGTTCTCGTGGAGACCGGGGGGAGCCAGGGGATGATGGCTACATGGTAAGTGAATGAAGATTGGTATGAAATTCTTTCTGTTGCTTTTGAAGATGAATTCTACCAATTGGATTGACATATTATAGGAGAAGTTTCAGTGAGTCAAAGTGAGTTGCGGTGAATTACAAAATAAGAACAGCCCATCATTCAAAAACCATCCAGCTCTAATTCAGTTCTAAACGTTTGTTACCTACACAAGCTAGATGTTTGGATTGTTCTGTGGGTATGAGTATTTTTCTGACGTGCAGAGTTTAGTAGTTGTACAGTATTGACATTTGTTCTGAACTACTCTGGTTTTGACCATTCAGAAGGATTATGTTTAGACTACTTTAAAAATATTAATGTCATAATAATGAGAAAACATTTGCAGGGGCATGGGGAAAGGGCAGGGTAGTGGGACTGATTAGGTAGCTCTTCCAAAGAGCCAGCACAGGCACGGTGGGCCGAATGACCTCTTTCTGTGCGGTAATATTCTGTGATTCTATGATTTGGCAACTATAACATTGAACATTATATAACATTGAAAATCTTTCCAATTACTTCACCAAGTGTCTGAAGTATAGTGACTGTGTACCTATAGGCAAACACAAGTTGACCACAAAGAAAGGAAGTTCTTCCAAGTTGGTGTGATGTACTTCTGGATTCTTAATTAAAGAATTTCATTCGAAATAGACCTCTTGCGTGTGATTTTCCACTTTGTAAATTTACTGACTAGCGGAGAATAACCTTCTGAATCAACACTTATGAGTATTATCATTACCCTCACCCACAGACATACAACCAGACACCCAAGGGAAGGGAAGCTAGCAGGACATTTTCCAGCTTTGTAGACAGATATTCCATGCTCCACAGATAAATTCTTTTGTAAATTGTTTAAGCAATGCAGGTGCTCCAATCAGTCCTTCTAACTGTATCCTATTGACTCTGTTAAACTCCACTCTCCTACACAATCACCAATGCACGCAACAGGAGATACAACTTTTCACCCATATATATTGGATTGTGCTTTATTCTCATTCAGCTAATTATAGCTGTAATTTGAGATTTCATTCATCTCCGTAAAATTACAAAATTTCACACAATTTTATTTGTCATGACTGCACCCAAAACTTAAAGGGCTCAGTCTCCATCTGATAGAGTCAAGTGTATGCAAACAAAATATTGTCTTGGCAAATAATTACAAACTAATGAACCATTAATCTAGTTTGACTTGCACGAGCCAATGCTGATAGAGAATGTTCCTGTGCCTACTTGTGTACCCGGTTGTACAGTTTATTCTGCCTCTGATTCCTAGAAAATGAACCTACTGATGCCAACTATTCAGTCAGTTGGCTTGAAGCCGGTACTACAATTCCCATTACTGTGATAATATCTTTATTCAGTGGGCTTGTTAAAACCCATAACTAATTTGACAAGGAACATTATATGCTTTGATAGAATTATGCATTTACTCAGATTTGCCTGTATTCATATTTCTCAGATACACTTGATAAACATTTTATTATCTTATCTATATGTATAGGGTTATGATGGTATACCAGGACTGAGAGGGGCTGCTGGGCAGCAAGGAGTGCCGGTATGGTATTTATTTTATTTAAAAAAAACATTTTAAACATTGTCACCGTTAATGATCTAAAAAACAAAATATTTATACCTGTACTTCTGCTTTTTCTCCACCTAGGGAAATCCTGGCGATCCGGGTGAACCAGGGCATAAAGGAGAAAAAGGATCCCAGGTTAGTAAATAAACCAGATGGAGGTGCAAATCACCTCAATTCTGGTGATACCTGACAATAGGGAACTTGCTATGCCCCACTTTGGGTGCAAACCCTTCACTGTCCAGCACCTTGGGATATCCTCCTAATGTGAATGGTGCTACATGAACACAATTTCTTGTTGTTTTTAGACTATATGTAATGTAACCTAGTCTATTGTTAATTAATTTATTTGTGGCAGGACTCCAAACAACAATCTGGCACACAACAGTGGGCACAGAATAGTGGCCATATATCAATGGGAACATTAAAAGTAGGATTGATGCTTTTGCATATGTACACTTCTGTATTCCTTCCTGTTGAAAGCTCTATGGTGATAAGGTTGCAAAATGAAATGTGCAAACCTGCTCAGGAACAGACGGTTGAAGTATGTTATTTCTGTCTCTGTTATTTCAGAGACTGCTGACAAGCTATGTAATAGAGAAGCAGTATCAGAAATCAGCTTCTATAACTGCACTGATTTCCATACACATTTCTCACTAGATTTCAGAGTTTGTTGATAGAGTATATTCTCCAGGACGGGAACTAAACCTGTCTGTTCTACAGCTTGACTGAATGAAATTCGCTATGGTCCCAATGCAAATAATCTCTCACTTGTTCTCTCTTGCTTTCTATTTCTCTTGCTTTTGAGTTGATTGCTTGCATTTGGTAAATATTGCTCAAAGATTTTGTATTTGCTCACTGGAATTTGTATCTTTGAAATTACCCAACCAGCCTGAAAGAGCCCTGTTGTTGATAAAGGAAGAGCTAGTATTTTTACGCCTAATCACGTTGAAGTATCTCAAAGGTTTTTTTTAGCAAGTATTTTACAATCGAGTATAGTGGCAATTATAACTTGTATTTACATAGCACTCTTCACGTCAGGTTAATATCTCAGAAAGACTCACAGGGACAGTTGTTGAGCACAGGAGGAGGGGGAAAGAGAGAGATGTCCATTCAGAGAAGTTTACTACTCTGTAGGTATTCGCTCCATCCATTAATGGTATCCTTCTTGAAGAAATTATTCCTTTTTTTATGATAAGCTTTATTATATTTTTAATTAAATGGACATAAAGCCAATTCCAGCCTGATTCAGGACTCCTGCTGATTTAGTATGTCACTAATTTTGACATAAACACAAAGAGAAATGATCATAGCAAAGCATTCAGACAGAGACGGTTTATTGCTCTACCATCTGGATTCTCCAGCTGTACGCGGTGCAGTTTACATAACGTCTCATTCTTTCATACATATTGGATATTAAGACTGTATTTTTAGATCTGTCCCAGTAGACATTAAATGGGCACAAAATAAAGAAGGTTGTCTGTTAGGAACTGCATTTGATCGACCCCAGATTGTTTACAGTGTTTGTATATTACAGTGTGAATGTCCACATTGTGAGTGTTCAGATCTGTGTTTTACATCTTCTCTGAAGCTTCTTAATGCACAGCAGTATTCAGCAATTTAAAAGTGCTGAAACGATAATGGTATTGAAACTTTTGTGTTGAAATTTCCATAAACCTATGAGTCGATGTCTCCACTACAAAACAAGAAAATAGAAAAAAAATTGATCTCTATCTCTCTCTTTCTTTACTCCTAAGTTTCAGCATTTGATTAAATATAGACAGTGAATACATTTACTTTCAGAAGGACTTAATGTTCCACTTTTTATGCTTTGCCTTTTGCAGATTACTGACATTTTCTTTCATCTGTAAACACTCTTTTCACAAACCTCAAACGTCTGTTGTGGTTTGTAATTGCTGTTGTCAATAGATTCTCATCTTTTCCTAAGCAAGTGGAAGAACACCCTGATAATGTATAACGTGATCACCTCGCAGGGATAGTGATGTTTTGTACTTTATTTGATTTCTCTGATAATCAGCTGTTTTCCAGTCCCTTTTACGTACAGGATATAACAGCTTTCCACTTCATTCATTTTACCACCCTTGGTCACTTAATGCACAAGCATTGACACCCTGTGTTTTCCATAAAGATTTCTAGAGATGCCAAATAAGAACAAGCTGACACAAGACACAAAATCCTACAGTGGGAGGAAACGTCATGGGACGTGATTACGAAACGCACCTTGTCATTGCGTATTTAATATTTCATTGTAATCAGAGTTTATTTGTAACAAATTCTGAGCTCTATTTACCATTCCAGGGTCCAAAAGGGACTAAAGGAACTCGTGGTGGAGCAGGCAAAGCAGGACTCCCAGTAAGTAGCACAAATCATATTTGTACTCTCTTAACACTATTATTAGAAGCATTTTATTACTCCAAAGACGTTTCATGGAACTGTTCTACTGTTAGAATGTCAACTCGTGTCTATTAGGTACCACTCTAGAACTGTACATTGTAACTATCAGTGTCCTGAAATGATTTTCCACAGCTCACTCAATGATCACTGTTTACAAATTAAATTAAAAAGTGGGTGAGTGGAATTCATATCAGATATTAATGTAAAGAAGTGTTTATAATTTTCCAAATGCTGTGTGTTTCCTGTGTATCATAAGCCTATTACATACAAGAATATCAAGGTTCAAATTGCTTGTTGATTAATCTCACCCTGTTATAGTTGTATGCTAGTGATTTAAAAGATGACTCTTGGTGGCTCTGGAGTTGTAGCTGAACCTTGATATTCCTGTGTACGAATGCTTGGCTGGTAGCCAGGAGGCCATGTGTTTAAGTCCCAGATTTGTCTTCCTCTCTCGCCTCTAAACATTTTGGTTTGGTTCCTGTTGCCAAGGTGAGCTGTGTTCATTCACTGAGTGGGTTGCATGGAAGCAGTTTGAATTGGGACTGACTGAGTTGTTATTTTACGGCTTGTTTTGTACAATTACAAGCCATAACAAGTAACCATGCAGTGGCACCCTTGGCAACCTGCATAAAGGTAGCCCAGACTCACTAGAGGACAATCCTCATTGCTGTCCAACTTGCAGTGGAGGGGAGAGAATTGAATGAAATAGTTTAAAAACAGCAAACTTCCAAGCAGTTATTTTCTTGGTTTTCTAGGGGAGCCCTGGACTAACAGGTCAGAAAGGAGCAGCAGGTTACCCAGGACGAGAAGGCAACCCTGGAAATGTGGGAAGACCTGGCCTGCCTGGAGCGGTCGGATATCCTGTAAGTGAATAGTGCACCAGTGTTGCTGAGAAATCACACAAACTAAAAGGACAAACGAGCAGAATAAATGCACTTGTACGTTTCACGGCAGTACTTTTTGCAATGTTGATGGCAAAGAATGAGTTAGAGTAGAGGTGTCATTGTTTCTTGATTTCAACAGGTTCCAGGGAGAAAGAGCAGGTAGTACATATGTCTGAAGAGTTTCCATACAACTCCGATTTGTTCCATTTTATACAGTTCCATTTTACAAACTGGGATTACAAAGACAATGATGGATAGGCCATCCCTTGATTGTCTCTCCCTCTTATGTTTCGATATCGCCCACAAAATATCCAATCCTTTCACTTTACAGTATATTCTGTGAAGCGCTTTGAGATATCTTAACGACGTGATAAGCTGCTACATCTAATGCAACGATTATTATATGCATTGTGCAGCAGTTTTGGAACCACCTACATAGTCTGTTGCTTCTCACTGAATGAAGCTTCAACTAAAAAGCAACAGCCAGAGGTGGTGCAAGTGAATCTCCACTAAGCCAATGGCCACAAAGACGTTGCTGTTCTCTTCGTGTCAAATAGTTGTATTTTTGCCAATTATTTTAAATGGTTCATGCCTCATCCACTAGAATCTCCTTCTCCTTCTGTAAGACTGCTGCTGCCAAATCAAATATTTCATTGCCATGAAACATTGCTGTGACTGAAAGATTCTGTACATGTGAGCATTATTTTATCGCGCTTGAACTGCAGCACACAGAATGCAAGTTAAATTATTTATGCCCCATTTAACTACTATTTGCAACTGGCCAATGCAAAAATGATGTTGAACAGACCATGATATAAATATCGGTGTGGGCATGTTATTGCAGCGCAATTTGTGCTCTCTGCAGCTTGCAAAGCCACCAGCAAAGTGACATTTATCGCTGCAATGTCATTGCATATGATACAGCTCTTATCACACAGAAACATCTCAAAGCACTGTAGAGGTTTCTGTAAAGTGCAGAAACTGTATTTATAGGCAAACGCAGCAGCAAATTTGTGTACAGCAATATGTCCCCCAAATAGCCATGAAATGAATGAGCAATATTTTATCTGGAGATTGTTGGGCAAAACACCAAGGTAAACTCCCTTCTCTTTTCAAATAGTATCATGACATTTTTACCTTCCACCTGAACAAACAGACAGGACTTCAGTTAAAGTCTCATCCAAAAGATGGTACCTCTAACAATACAGCACTCACCCCAATAAATGTAGACAGTGTAAACCAATTCAGTCTGTGTTAGTCTGCCACTAAAATGGTCCCTTTGAAACTCTGAGTAAGTGCTCTTTAGCTTTACTAAGGGACTGCTTGTGTGAGCAACTCTTTAATTATATTTGAACCCAACGTGACATTTAGCACTCGTTAGCAGATTGTTCCTCAACTGGCACAAACCAATTTGGGGAAATAAATAGAAACAACTGTTTCTTGTTCCTAACCACTCCAATTACAAAGTGATTTAATAATAATAATCCTTGCATTTAACAGAGTGTCTTTCACATCAGGAATATATCTCAAGGCGCTTCACAGGATTCACTGTAAAGGGTATAGATTGGGTGTTTTAGAGACAAACGCGGCAGCAATATCCCCAACTCAGCCATGAAATGAATGACCAATTTTAACTGAGAGATTGTTGACCAGGACATAATGAAAAACTCCCTTCTCATTTCAGTTTGTTTGCAGGAGTGTAAATGGGATAGTAATTAAATCCACCATTTAGTTGCTTTAAACAAGCATTCTAGTTTATGTTTGATGCATTACTTTTGTGTAATTAATTTTACAAAATGCAAGATGCAGTCACCACATCAAACCTAAGATTCACACCAAAATAGGCTGTAGCATTACTACACACAGAACAATTCCACCCTTAGATATTATCGGGTATAATTGCTTGTAATCGGATTAAGGATTATTGTTATAAACAAATCAGTTTTTACTAAAAATCATATTGAAAAGTGTTTATATACTGCAGCTATTTCTCCTGAAAATATTTCCAGCCTGGCACTGAAATGAGAAGTTATTGGACGATGATAAAATAGCCACATTTAAAGTGAGATTCTTTTTATTTTGTGTCTTTCATGTGTTCGCCGCAGTATTTCCTTTCCTGTAAACTAAAACATTACCAGCATTCTAGGACTCCTGACTGCTTTGCACAGTCATTTCAGTGTTACAGTCATTCACTTAATACTGTTGGATTTTTCAGACAATTGCACGCATTATCTAAAGAAGTTAGGTTTGATCATAAGCAGAAATGAGTGTCAAAGATCAGCCCACCACAAATAATATGAACCTAATCCAGTCATATAAAGGCTTTGAAACTGTTATCCTTTTTGTCTGTATAACCCTACAGTGAATTTCATAGTTGCCTTTTTGAAGTTAAAGCTGTGAAATTAAGTTTGAATTTAACACACTTAATTCTGTTTGTCCTCCTGTGTACCTGCTTACACTGCCGAGTCTGAACTGAGTTAATCTGGTAATGGACAGCGTTCTTGCTTGAAATTGGTATTTCAGGGCCTTGGTTAATGACGTCTCATCCAAAGGATGGAAACTCTGATGGTGCAGCGCTCCCCAGCACTGTACTGAACAGTCAGCCTAGAGTAGGAGTTTAATTGAGTCAACCTGACATCCAAATTAATGTCTTGATGACACAAATGTGCTTATCACAGGGCAATCCAGGTGAGCCAGGATTATCAGGGCTGGCAGGGTTTCCAGGGTTACGAGGACCACCAGGAAGGCCAGGCTTACTAGGTGACCGAGGTCAACGAGGAACAAAGGTATTTAAATGTTGTTTTCCATGTTTTCTAAGCAGTAAATGGGGTTTGGATGTAATATTTGCAAACTGGATTTGGTGTGTTAAGTGTGAATTCTGGTTCATGAATATCAGATTGCAAAATTCAATGATCTGGTTCTTTAACAGTTTCCAATCACTGGATAAATTATTGTCCATATGTACACTCAAGTTATGTCAACATCAATCAAACGTTTTCACTATAATACTCAGTCATGGTCAATATTTGAATACTTTGTTATTATGCAATAGACCCTCCTTTCCATCCAATAGCATATTTAAGCCCACAGTGAAATAGACAAAATATTTCCGCTAATTTATCTTAAAGCCTTTTAATGGTGGCAATTTTTGTCAAGAAGTAATATATACCTGTCAGTCCTTGAAGTGTCAACTGATGCCTTCAGCTTCAGGCAATCTCATGACCGTGGTTATTGTCACCTACCAAGTAATATGATTCATAACAGTATCTGGGAATTGGCATAGCTCTTTGTATTTCATACCATAGTCTTGTTTGATCATGTTATAAAAAAAATTATTTTGCTATTCAAATTTTCAAATTCAACATCATGCCATTCAAATTTTCTCATGTGAGAGCAGGTAATACTAAAATATTTTATTGAGAAATTGTTACTGCTAAAAATAATTTCTTTCTTATCAGAATTTATTTAATAAAGGAACAAAACTATCAGTAATTGATTATATTGTCTGATTGTATGTTACATATGTACCTTTACATTTCATCGCTGATGTTTTCTATGTTGTGATACATTGTTATTTCATAACTTTTCCATCTCCAATATTTCCTTTCAACTGTGCTGTATAATAACATTTATACCTTGACAGGGAGAGAAAGGCTTACCTGGTGAATCTGGGCAGCCAGGTGTGAAAAGAGGTCAGATTGGAGTGCAAGGTAATCAAGGAACATTTGGTGAACCTGGTGCAAAAGGACAGCCAGTAAGTGTTCTGCAGCAACAACAGTCTAATTGAGTAAAAATATTTTATCCATAAAGGGATTACATGTATAAACATTCAACTCACAGTTTGCTATACTGTTTGTGAGATTATTAGTGAAAATATCCCTTTGGAAATTTGTGCGAAGGGTTTTGATTTCATGACATTGTTTTGTTCTTACAGGGAGAGTCTGGTGATCAAGGACTAATGGGTTTTCAGGGTTTCATGGGTCCAAAGGTACGTAGAACTGAAGCAGAGATTAATATATGAAAACTTGCAGAAGCATATCTCTGGGCTTAAAATCATGCTGACAGCAGTATTGGCATTGTCGGATACAGAAAACATGCAAAGTTACTATAACAACATGAACAGTTAAACAGGCTGCAACATAGTAAAAACTTAGAAGGTAATGCGGAACTGTCAGATTGGCGGTGAGATCATACCACATTGTTGGTTCACGTTATGATCTGCATCCAGCTCTGCCTACACCTGACTGGAGTGTCTAACACTGGCAATGGACACTCCATGTTCCAACACTGATACCACTCCCTTTGATCAGTACAAACATGCATCGTTTAGGGGGAAAATATTGGGGAAATTACCAATTTTAAGTGTTGGTATGAATTTTAAGTGATCGTTTCAGATAATGTTTAGATCAAAGCTGTGATTTTGTGTGCATAAAATAAAATGAATATCTGCATTTATTAGCTAATTAGTAGAGTATTTTTCTGATGTTTTGTTAGGGTCCTGTAGGAGACTTTGGTTATGCAGGAATTCGTGGTCCAAAGGGGCCTGCAGGACTGTTTGTGAGTAAATGTTGTCTCTTAATCATTTTAAATGCTTTTGGCGCTGCTCCTTTGCACATGATGCAATGGCAAGACAACAGTCATTAATCTCTCCTCAGTGATTTTTTATGTGTATTCCAGACAGGACACCTGGGTGGGTTGTAAGCAGAGGTTGAGAAAATGTCCATCAGTAAGGAGATAAAAATGGGAGAGTCCATCCATGGGGCTCCTGTGCCCTCTATTGCTATTGAGATCACAACAGTTTCTGAGGATGATCTCCTGCTTTCAACCTATCACCTGTTGCTTTCCTGTTATACCACCAAACTATTTCTTAAATGAGTCCAGAGTTCTGGCCTCTTCCATCCTTTTTCTGGTAACTCACAGCACTTTCCGATTACCTTATCAGTAAATTCAAGACAACCCTTTTCCTCAGCAAATGATGTATTGCCCAGGGAAACTTAAGCAGGTGGCAAACATGAGAAATATAAACCTTTAATCTATGTTTCTTCAACCCTGAAACTCAATTATCTAACAATTCTGCGTACCTGTATATGTTAATTTCTTACTCAAATTTTAATTCACATTTCTGATGTTTATTTGAAGGGATATACCGGGCCAATTGGACCAGCAGGAATAGTAGGCCCTGCAGGAAAACCCGTAAGTACAACATTTCTAACTTCTAACAGCAAACATATCTGATGCCCAATAACCTACAGCAAGAACTTGCATTTAGATCATGCGGGGTAGAGCCCGGAGCACTTGATCATTTGCTGCAGGGGAGACGAGTTTTCGAGTCTGACCAATTACAGATCTCTAGTAATTAACTTTTACTTTCTTGTTTCCTTTTCCCCATGAGAAGAAACTGATTTGAAAGTATTACCAGTAAAATTACTGATACCAATAATACTGTATGGAAGATTTAAAAAAAACACGAACACAATGAGGGGAGGGATGGGAGAAAGAAAGATAGTATTTTCAATGAAATATTCTCCTAGAGTCCAAACTATTGTTTAATACATTGCACCCCAGAAATCAAGTAGTCTGTTTGTATGTCCATCTTACTAGCCACTTATTCTTACATCCAATGGCTCTGACAAGCTGCCAGTGAGTTGACTGCACTCCATTTAATGCAGTTTTAATGACGGGCTTTATGAAGGGTTCCACTGTATTTGATTATATAATCACAATCTTTTTCTGTCTACATTTTTTTTCTATTTATTATTGAACACTCGCGATCCAAGGTCATGGGAGAGAGATGAGAGGATCTTTCATTTACTGTTCCAAGTTTATTTGAGGCTTTAATTATCTGTATAAACAGGAATGCATCAGAACACCCTCACAGCACTAAAGAACACATCAGGAAAAGACTCTCCAGAATCTCATTTACGTTATTTCCAGTGAGCTACTGATATATAAAGAGACCTGGGTTTGAACCTTGGGCAAGTTTCCTTGCTCCACTGCTTGATAATAATCCCTCAAGAAAAAAAACACAATAATATTTTGGTCACTCTTCTACGACTGTTTGTGGGACATTGCTGTGTGCAATTGGCTGCTGCGTTTCACCCACAAATATACAGTCAATTCACTTGAGAGTATATTCTGTGAAGCACTTTGAAACATCTAGAAGATGTGAAAAGAGCTATATCAAATACAATTATTATATTATTATTATATAACCTTAAGCTTCAACTTTCCTTTCTTGAACAGTTAATTTCTCTCGTAAAGAGTCTGAGAGTGCTGCTACTGCCAGGAAAACAGTTCGGATGTGGGAGATGCTAGGTCCAGTATTTGGCACAGACAGGTCCTTCTGCTCATACATTGTTTTTTTATGGAGCAAAAACTACCTCATTCCTGTGGCTGCCCTAATATGTATACCATCCATTGAATATTATAAAATGAAATATTCAAGCAAAGCAAAGTGTCTTACATTACCAGTGTTGGACAAGCTCCAAATGTAATGTTTGTAACCCTTCGCTTTCAATTAACCAGAAGCCTCAATCCTTCGTAGAGTTGCAGTAAGACTTTTAAAGTCATTTTTTGTTATGTAATTTCAAACCCACACAGTTAACTCCAAATCAGCAGACACACAATCCAAAAATAAAATTTGTCTGCCAATAATTGATTCTAAGTTGGAGCGCTTTGAAAGTTAAGATAGATATGTTATAAATTAGCCATTCATTAATGAAAAATGGTCAACAAAAGTCTTGACCCAAGGCAAATCATTTCTGATTTTATGTATCAGGATTCAGCTGTTTGAATATAATGTAACAAGTATTATTCTTCTTTCCACACAGGGTCCAAAAGGACAAAAAGGAAACAGGGGGGAAATGGTAAGGTGTTTACTTAGACATTCTGATGATATGCCTTTAACTATTGTATTACAATAGGAAAATATGCTTGAGAATGGTAATGCATGAATACTGGCACAACAGATTAAGTGTTTAATGACCTCTAAGAAAAACCTTGAGAGCTTTGTAATCCAAGCTTGAGTCTTATGCAGTTCATTAAATATGGCTGTCAATGTTGCATTCCATCAGTAGCCCGTTGTCACATGTGCTTTGAAGTTAGGGGATGACCCAATGAATCTCATAATCTTCACACATGTCTTGTTAGCTGAAGCTAGCAACCATCTTGTGCAGCCTAATTCTAACTGGACATCGTAAAATGAGCATAAATATAAAATAGTTCAAAATCACACTGCTGTGTCTAGTTATTCAGCACTCCTTGAACTGTATGCGTATAATCTCAGCTTGGTTTGGATACTCTTAAGCATGGTGATGGGTTTCCACATGTGTCAGACACCTGGCTGACTCCCAAAAATGCCATATAGCACATAGGGACAATATAATAATAATAATAATAATAATAATAATAATAATAATAATCCTTGCAGCTATGGGATACAAGGGCAAATATTTGCATAGCACATTCCCTTTGTTGAGGATTATAAGTAAGAACTTGTTCAGAAACACCAAAATCAGACTCAACAAAATTTCTCAAAAACTCTCCTGTGAAAATTATTTCTTAATGTTAACCACTAAACTGTACTGCGTTGCCACCTTATGGCAGAAGTCTGATACTACAACACTACCAGACTGACTAGTGAAGAAAAACTTGACGCGACTCCTTGACATATCAGAATATCTAAAAGCAATTCAGACAATAAGCTATGGCATCGCTTCCCTTGATAGTTCCCATCAGTTAAAACCATCAAGATCAAGATGATAAATTCCTAAAACAGATCTAAGAAGCTATGGGAGCCTTTCCACCAATTGTGTCAGATAATTAGGAATTAAGATTTATGCGCTTTTATACACAAAATTCAAATGCAGTAAAAACAACTGAAATTATATGAATCCATCTGTTATTGAATAGTTAGTTAAGCTTACAGCAAAACAGAAGTGTTGGTTTAAATGACCAATCTGTAATGCACTAATAAAGTCCTTTTTAACTGAAGGAATGACTGGAAGGCTGACCATCAACATTTTACAGCTTTTATAAATCTTTTTGTTTCTTAAACGTAACAGGAGAAGTTTCTGTGCTCCTACAGCAAGTGCCCGATGGAATAGCCGGACTATTTGAGTGTGGATTACGAAATGCTGGTCTGAACACCTTTGGGGGAAAGAGAAAAGCTGAATCAAATAATAATAGAATAATAATAATAATACTTGCATTTGATATAGCGCCTTATCACGTCTTCCAGACGTCTCAAAGCACTTTCTAGAATATACTGTAAAGTGAACTGACTGTATATTTTGTGGGCGAAACATGGCAGCCAGTTGCACACAGGACAATTTAAAGAAAATGCAGACAATGCAGAAAGTGGCTTGAAATCAACTCAGAATTTTTTCCTTTGAAGCTCAAACAAAGTGGGAGGAGGGTACTTTCTGTTTGAAGTCTAAATGTGCAGTGTTACATGTGGCCTGAGAGAAAATACAGTATAATGGAATTCCCTACTGGGAGCTGCACTTTGGCCTCCTTCCCTTCTCAGCTGCTCTGTGACGTATAAACAGGGAGCAGTTGCATGACTTCTGAAGCAGTTATGGCACTCTAGACTGGCTTGTAATCAAGCTGGAGCCATCTGACCGCAGACTAATATACCAGCAACTCCTACATGCTCAGCCAGTGGATGCTTGAACTAAATCCCCTGAATTGACAAGATTTTCTGTTTCAGTCACAGAATAGATTTTGGTGCAGTTCACATGAGTGAAATCTGTAGGTTTAGCGCAGCTGCAGCGCAGAGTTGGGCTGCATGAGATGATGTGACTAAGGGCCATCATGCAATCCATCTGTGATGCAGCTATGAGTTGGTCTGCAGAGAGCAACAAAGAAAGATGTTGTTTTATCACTCCCCCAATATTGTTTACTCTCCAATCACAGGGGCGTTCCTTAACTGGAAAATATAAATTGAGCCAAATGTAACCTAGCAACTTTAATGGTTGGCTGCCCTCAAATCAGTGCAAATGGAAAAGGTCCCTGCAGGCTTTTTACTTCTGTTTATTCAGATAATCCCCGTAAATTGCAAACGTTCTGTGGTTTCTTACATTTCTGCAATGCTACTTGGAATTGTTTTAGGCTTAGAATGTTGTGAAGTGCCGTTACAATACATTATCAAAAACATGTGGGTATTTCAAAGACTTCAAAGGAAACCTAATACTCAGTAAATATTAAACATTTCATAAGATATTGCAGAACCTTGCTCGAAAATACATAATTTATAGATTGCTAAAAAGTTAAATCGGTTCTTTTGAAAAAAAGCATTTTTTAAAATCTTTTGTGTCTCAGAACTCTGTAACCCAGAAGAGGCATATTTCACTTAAAGTATTTCGATACGATTATAATTCTGGGGCTTGTGAAAGTCCGCTAAAGAGGTGGTGAAGTTTTAATTTCATCCATTGGGCTGCAGTTAGACTGCTTAAACATGGAATTAAATGACTTACATGGAAATCAGACTTAAATTCTGTATTAATTGGAAACTGTCAAAGATGAACTCACACAACCTTTCAAAAGAGAACATTAAATTGATTCACCAAGGATTAACAATACCTACCAGTATTCATTGATGAAACTCATGAATCAGTTTGTATGCGAGGGATGCTGTGTTATTACGCATTATTTTATTTACCTCTGTTTACCTAGCAGTTATTGTTCAGCCATTATCATAGGAATCAGTGCTCATCAAGGTGAGGGATATCGGTTCTGGCACTAAATCCACCGTTTCTAGGAATGTAGCCAAGCCGAGACCCAGGCATGCTCTAAGGATCTGGCCCAAACAGCATGTCTAAACCCAAGATTAGAAGAACGTTCTACATCTCAACTGTGTAAACTTGTCCATTTCCCACAATCGGGCAACAAGTATCACTAGGGATGACTGACAGTTTAGTGTTGATTTGGGACAAAGTATTGGCAATTGGTATATTGGACTGGTTGGATCCAAACGAAGTGTATATGTCAGAGATGAAATTGTGTTTTCAGGATAAAAGGCTTTTCCTGATTCTGCAGTTGATTCTTGCTTAGTGCTGCTGTTTGGAAAGACTTTGTGTTCTCATTCTCTCCTAGGGTCCTCAAGGGCCTCGAGGACAGCCTGGTCCGCCTGTGAGTAACACATGTCATTCACTGAAGTAAGTTTATGATTCATTTTAACCTGAGTGGAACTGAAATGACTACAATGTCTTGGTGTTTAATTTTAGGGTCTACCGGGTGCAGCTGGCCTATCGGTAAGTAAAGCAGTCCTTATTTGTTGAAATTAAATGTCCTTTTGTTTGTCGTTTAAATTAGTTTTCTGATTACATTATCAGCCTGCTTTTTTAAAAAAAAACTTTTCTTTCCAATTTGAAGATGTATTTCAAGGGCATTGTTAAACAGCGCATTAACATTACACAGTCAGTATTTGTGGTTTGAAACTGACTACTATTAAACAAACAATTTGTTCTGTAGAAACATGTGGACTTTGGTGCAGCTATTCAAGCCTTGATCGCATCCAGTGAGGCTCTACAGATTGTGGTAATCATTTGCTTGAAACGTTTTTCTGCCTATTCTCATTTTTACCCAATAACTTGAAAATTCAGTAGAATAGAAAATCCGCATTATTTTTTAGGAAATGAGTGATGCATATGTGCAACATGTCTATAATTACATAATTATGGCTATCTATATTTCTCTTTGCACTCAAGTGTTAGTACATGGCTAATCCAACCTGAAAATTGTGAGCATGTATTGTTAACCCAACTCACAAATGAAGTAGCAAAAATGGTTAGCATGCTCGCCTCGCAAGCGAGAGGACCCAGGTTCGATTCCTGATCAGGACAAAACTTTAGGCAATTTTGCTTACTCCACACACCTCTTAGTAGTAAGTAGGAACCTAGTTGTTAGTCAATTAATGGATCACTTTCGAGGGGTAATAATCCGTCACAAATAAATAAATAAATAAATTTGGTCACACAATCCACAACGGTGGAACACTGCTGTGCACAATGGCCTGCCGTGCAGTCAAATACACCATCAAATCACTTTACAATATATCCTGTGAGGCACTTTGAGATGTCTCAACAATGTGATAATGCGCCAAGTCAAATCCAAGGATTATTATTATTAAGACCCCATTGTACAAAGTGCTTTGAGAGATTTTGACAGGATAACGCACTCTATCAATTGCAAGTATTACATTGTGTCATACTGCACTTAGAGCTTCTCGCCTCTGCCAAAGCATCTGGGGAGATGTGAGGTAGTGAAGGCAGAAAGATGTGTCAACGTACAGTACTCTCCTGCATGTATTGCCAACCCCCTCAAGATGCGATTGGGCAAGACATGGAAACAGGCTACATTCCTAGCATCTTAGTCAAGAAATAACGCTGAAAAATGGGCAGTTGGAGGAAATCATTTTTTAATAACACTATTTTGAAATGATTGTACACAAGATATCCTCAATTTAATCTGTTCAATAAAAAAATTACCACATCCTAAATTAAATATCAGATTGGAAAAGTGATCCTTGAGGCATTAACACACTGCATACCATATTCTAGTAGAACTTTTCTGTCTGGAAATCGTTCTGTATAACGGTATTCAACATCTTAAAACAATTTATGTTTGCCTGACTTGATGCACAACATATTTGAAGTCAAGCTTTCAAGGTATGGGTTCCCTCCCACTCAAGCAGCATGAAAGTTGCATTTTATATTTTAAAATAATAACCCAATTTTAAAAATAATACCTGGCTACAACTAGTGGTTAGGAGTTGTTAAGCATCCTCTACACGACACTCTAGTTCATTAATCATACTCCACTTCTGTACATTTACACTGAAGGACCGCATTTTCGCTCCTTCCAGTCTATGTATCTATTCCTTATGGGTAAATGCATTCCTGTGGGAATGCATAGTGACCTGCCAATGGTTCCTAGAATAGAGAAGTCTTCTTCCTGTGGGCCAAGATGCATAAATCGTAAATGCAAAGAGGTATCCACAAGTCACTGCTCTTCCTACCATTCGCTTTTCTTTGCATTTTAGTAAAATGGACAATTCCGTATGAATAGATCTACTTCTAATAAAGGAAGTACAGTGGTCAGTGCAAGAGAATCACTGATAAATATATGATAACTTAAAATAAAGAATAGATGGAATGAAGGTGGCAATTAATCAATAGGAGCTCATATTTTTCCGAGGCAATTGAATTGATGTGAATTTATTACTTTTTCAACAGTGGGTTGAATACATTCAGAAATAAAGAACATAACTGTAGAAAAGCAGACAGTTCTTTATAGCAAGCATAGAATACCGTGCTATAAATTACAATATACATGTGTATTGGCTTAGTAGTATCCATGTCAGCAAGCTGTCAGAAACTGACATTGATATTCCTAGGCCAATGGTTCAGCATAAATTTTGATATTAAATAGTAATTTACTCATTTGTCATCAGTTTATTGATTAAATTATTTTTTCTCTTTTTTTCTCTCCCAACACCACTTCTGTGCTATATCTCTGTGAATTCTGCTTTGTATTGGGGAATAATCATAATCTGAATGTGCTGTGAATTCAAATCTAATAAAATTAATTCTTCTTTTGTTGCATGCGTGGCTACAAAATTATTCTTGACCTTTGAATAATACCGACATTACCCTTGATATTAATACTAAATTATTTTGAACTTTTTGCTGTTTGAAATGCTTACTGAATTGATGAATATTTATAATTTATATTATTTTGCTGTTTTCGCTATGTCCACCTTGCTTCACTTTCTATAACCATCTTCCACTTTGGTGATAAATAACATATCCTATAGAACTACCAAAATACTGAAATACCCTTTCCAGAACAGGGTGTAGAGATATTCAAAACTCTACACTACCTGAGCAATCTAATGCACAGTATGAAGAATCCTCTAGGAACGAGAGACAATCCTGCACGCATTTGTCGTGACTTGTTGAACTGCGAACATCGATTATTAGACGGTGAGTTTTGCTAAAGATTATTATTCTGCATTTCAATATTATCAGATAGCTCCCAACTATCAGGTGCAAATAACTGATACTACTGATTCTGTTCATTCTGCCAGGGAAATACTGGATAGACCCAAATCTGGGCTGTGCTTCAGACACAATAGAAGTATTCTGCAATTTTACTAATGGTGGCCAAACCTGTTTATACCCAGTCAGTGCATCTAAGGTCAGTATTTTGTACTTGCTATAAGAATGTGTCAAGTTATGTGTTGTTTGCTGAGGGGAATTACATTTGAACTTGCTTCAATAAACTTTTTACTGTAAAGGGTCGAGCATCTTCACCAGTGGAGTCAAGATAAGCGCTCCGGGATGCTAAACCCACAAATATACAGTCAATTCACTTTACAGTCTATTCTGTGAAGCGCATTGAGATGTCGAGAAGACCTGCTATATCAAATGCAAGGATTATTATTATTTATTATTATAAACCGCTTCAAGGGCGCTATTTAAATGCAAATTGTTGTTAAAATATTTGAATTAAAATGATAACACTTTTCTTTCCCCCTCAGTTGCAATTTGGCATTGGGAAGGTCCAGATGAACTTTTTGCATTTACTGAGTTCAGAAGCTGTCCAGACCCTCACAATCCATTGTCTCAATATCCCAGTCTGGATGAACGCCACCAACACAGATCCCTACGCTAATTCTATAAGGTTCCGAGGATGGAATGGGCAGATATTTAAAGCAAACACACGATTTCAACCAATGGTGCTAAAAGACGAATGCAAGGTACATTCACGTGTATTTTGGAGTTGCTTCCGGTTCTACAGAATATCGCAAACGCTTTATTTACAGTACTTTTTAAAAAATGCAGTACCATTCTAAGATCATTTAAGCATCTTCAGTTCTGTTTTATGATTCTCAACACTAAACATTTAAAGAATACACCTTTTGCATGTATCATAGGATGTAAGCAATTCCAATGTGTATTCTGAAATCTGTAAACTGCATTCAGCACTTAATGTCAGTTATCTTAACAGTGTCAAACTAATACTTGAAGGTCAACCCCTCAGAAGCATTGAGATGAAGCTATTCAACTCATCATAGCGCTAATTCATCCTTAGCTCACTTAAAATGACAGTCATTGAAACCAGATGATGTACAGTGCTCTAGACAGATTAGAAAGCAGTCCTGAACTTTCACTTGGTCATTTTGGTTGTATGCTAAGTGTTGCCATTTGTTAATTTCAGATTCAAGACGGCAGCTGGCGACAGACACAGTTCTTTGTTCATGCTCAGGATGTGAATCAGCTTCCAATTGTTGAAATTCAGAAGCTCCCACAATTCAAGCCAGGAAAGCAGTTCCATGTAGAAGTTGGCCCTGTATGCTTTCTGTAGTGAATAATGAATTATTCCTTAGAAGCTCTGCGAGGAAACAACTACCTGAGGGTTAAATCCTTTACTTGGGTAACTGTTTTGAAGAGGAAAAGGAAGAAGTTCGTGGAAAATCTAAGAACAGTTTAGAAACAAATTACAGTGCATTTTTTAAAAGCAACTTCTCAGGAAGAATGCGTTAATGGCGTTGCTTTACGGAATTCTAAATATAAAGGGTTTGCAAGGCCAATAGATTTAAATCCTGCACAATATTTTTGGCTTCCTTTTGAAAGCTCCTTTAAATGTTGAAAGGAATAAACCGTTTCAGTAAACAATTACATTTTTGTTTTCAACTTGCTCAATTACTGTAATGCTGACCCTAAAGAAAGGGATAAATTCCTATTAGCAGGCAGCACTGATGACTATGTTGCGAAATGTGCAATCGTCTTTGGATGAGTGTGAAATCCGACTAAATAGCAGCATCCAGTTCATCAATCTTCTCTTCAATTTGATATCTTTGTTACAATTTGGATGTTTGACACTTAAGGAACAGTCCTCTACCTCCTATGTGTTGCCTGTTGTTCACCATCTGTGCTTATGTTTTTTTTAAGAAGAAAGGGTGCTATTTGTTTCATTGTGGAAAGGTTTTGAGATTATTTTTTTCAAATTGTATGTACTGGCTACATTCAGTATTTTCAGTTTTAAAAGAACTTATTTGGTCATTTATTTCTATCAAAACATTATTTATATGAACTGTGTAATTATGCCACTTAAGTCGTCTATTGGTTTACTTTGTGGATGTGCTGTACAGATTGGCACAGTTTATTTGGTGGCTGTAGATAGACCAGTAGAAGGAATGTTGTAGAACGACTACATAGTTTTTGTTCAGCTTCTAAGGTTGTAGCTTGCTATTATATTGTCATTAAATCTTTATCATTCGATGACATCAAGCAAAATGTTACTTGTGCAGATTTTGTATAGTTTATCAGGCTGTGACAATGAATCAATTTTTGAGAAAAATGAATTATTACAAGTTTCAAAAAACAATTTACTAACTTAACGGAGGCAGATCGTATTAGCGGGGTGCGGAACTGTATACCCATTTGATCATGCTTATTTGAAGGCTGCTGATATTGCTGTCATAATAAATGCTGAATATTAAATACATAATAGTTGGGGCAGAGTCATTGAAATTATAATCTGAACAAGCTGGTCTTTGCTCATTAAATATTTTATCATCAAGTCAGACTGTTCTTGGCGTAGTTTCATGTTTCCAAATAATTGTAACTGGTTGTCACAGCCCAAGCTTGTTTTAGATCATGAAATAGCAATTTGTTTTAAATTGCTGCTACTAAGTTATCATACTCACTATCTGCCTATTCCATCACGGTGGTGATTCTGCTATGCAAAAGCTAGTACTATACAGGGTTCCTTTTTTAGAATTACTGTGTTGACCATTTTTAGTTATACTTTACATTTTCCAATATCTCATTTAGTTCTTGTGCCTCTTATTACAGTGGTTGTGAGGGGAGTAGAACTAGATATTTTAATAGAGGATTGGTTCTAATCAGGAGCATTCTTCATTCAGATGGGTTGTAGCAATAAAAGTTTATTTATAATGTTAAGTACCTCTTCAATTGTTTGCATGATTTTGGGAAACAGCAACATTTTCATAATTGCTTAAACTATGTCCAATGGCTCTTTTGGATGATTAATAATCAAAAGTCATAAAGGAAAGTCGGTATTTAAATAAAATTCCTCTCAAATAGTCCAAAAAGGTCCTTATTGTAACAATTGCATTTCTACCACCATTAATACTCCAAACTAGATTGTCTGCTTGCAAGCCAGGTATTCACAATCAGTTGTCGGCTTCNAAAAAAACATGTGCCTTAAGATCACTTGAGCTTTATGCATCATGTGAAATGGTAAATTCCTACATAAATGTAGAGATCAGCCTGTTTCAGTTTATCTGAGACAGTTCGCCACCTGAGTCAAGTGGACGTTAAAGATCCCATGACCCTATTCAAAAAGTGAGGGAGTTGTTGGCTAACATCTCCCAAATATAGTCATTTATTTTATAGCAGTTTGTGGGACATTGATATGTGCAAATTGGTTGCTGCATTTGTCTATTAAATAGTCATACCCTTTACAGTAAATCCTGTGAAGTGCTTTGAGACATCCTTCCAACGTAAACAGGTGCTATTTCAAATGCAAGGATTATTATTATTAATAATAAAGACAGTTTCAGTTAAGAACTCTGTTGTTGGAGATTCTGATTTGCTTCTAAGAAGGATTAACTGTAATTGGTTCAATTATTAATTTGGAAAAGAGATAAGAGTGCATTCAGCTAAGGTGTAATGTGTTTGTGGCAGGGGCATAGCCATGGTGGGCCTGGGTGGCCCAATTAGCACCGGGGCTCACCCGTTGCTCTCCGCACTGCTTCAAAACTCCCGGGATGTTCCTGCTTTCTTCCCATTGCACATCAGCTCGACAGTCTTGGTGAGCACCTGTCGGAAGTCCAGCCTCTCCTGCACACCAATTGATGTTGCTAGAAAAGTTCGTGTGAACTGATACACTGCCTCACATGTTGATCTCCACCCTTGTGTTCTACTCTGGCTCTCATCCTGCCAGAGTGTGAAGCTATGAGGCAGCGCAGAGAGTGACGGGAAGAGAGTATGATACCTCTCACTCCAACTCTCCTCCAATGGCGTAGCTTGGAATGGAAACCTTTGGTCATTGCCTGTCCACCATAAGTTGGTGCCACCCAAATTTCCATTTCTAGCTGCACCACTGGTAAGTAGTTTTAAAACGTAATAGACATTCCGATTTGGATTTAACCAAGAAATGTGTACAGGATACAGTGCTAATGAAACCGTTTACCATCAAAGATAAATTAAATGTGTAAAAAAAAATGTATTAAAAGTGTTATTTACAGAAAACTCATCAAAACTTTATTTACCAATATTTCCATGTTACAATTAAATAAAATTCAGTAATAGCGATGTGTACACGTGGTCTTCATTCTGCTAGGAACATAATTTCTTTTGACCTGCTAGTGTTTATATTTTCAAAGGTGTAAGTGGTAGAATACCAACTGTACCATACTTCATTTCAAAAAGCTTAATTCACGAACACCATCGTGGAAACCCTCCTCCTCGCCCTCTCCATCCTCACTTTTAAAGTAAGCCTTAAGAATGGTCGTTTCGTCCAACCGTGTTTCTCTCTCTACCCTCTCACAGCTCAGGTTCCCAGTCAGCTTTGTTAAGTGCTTTGAGCGATCTACCTGACAGGAAGGGGCATATATAAGTGTAAATTGTTATTGTTAATGGAAATCAAAATAAAGATAAATTGCTAAATTATTTAAAAGTTCTGCATTCAGATATTAAGTGGGGGGGCCAAAGCTTACTCGTTTGCTGACTGAATGTCTACATCAAATTGATACAATTCTGCACATCGCTCTATGCAGTTTTGTAGCTTTCTGATTAAAAAGTGTACTATCATAGATTATCCCGGGGTTTGCCTGTCTAACGGTTATTACACTTCAGTGTAATTCATGGTGTGAACCACTTAGAGACACAATGTATCCAAGTGTCAAATGCAAGTTTTTTTTAAAAAAATTATTCAGTATTTAAGAATATCTCATCTTGTTACAAAGAGGGTTATTATCCGCTTGTCAGTAAATTTACCAAGTGGAAAATAACTATCAGCACTTATTTCCTCTTGAGACCCATCATAAAAACGAGCTCAACTTGTTAATATTTAAAGAGTAAGTCAATCATCAGGCAAACTCTCTCCTCTTGAGTCATGCAGAACCATGATTCTACATTTGGGCACACTCAATCATGTTTCTGCACTGCGTAGCCTAGTATTCAAGAAGGCGAGTGTAGTGCATTGCCCCGAGGTGAGTCTGCCATCAGCACAATATAATCCACAAACAGAAGCGTCACAATCCTACCAGAACAGCCTGGAACAGATACACCATGTTTCATACCCCATAGATGAAATATCAAATCATGCCCTATTATTAACAATTTCTTTTATGGCTGCCTCTAAAATTGTAGTAGTAGAAATAGTACTTTAACCCAGCTCCTTCCTTCCATCATCCTCACATGTATATATAAGTGGCTTTCCATCATTCGAAGGTCTACTGAATTACACTTTCTAAATGACAAACACCATATATCAAACAAAAAACAATGTGTGTTTAGGCTGTACTGTTAAATCCAGGTAATAGAAATGTCGTCATTTCTATAAATAGACTTGTACAACATTCAACTGCATGTACTAAATATACTATTTCTGAATATGACATTGATATTAAGTATTAGGTTATATCTGGCAATCTTCTAATAGATCCTTAATGCTTGAATCTAATATTCTATTGTTGCTGATCGTGGCTTTGTGTCACTCTAGCAAATTAAATGCAAACATCAGCAGTACCTTGTTAATAGGCAAATTTTCTATTGCAATACATTTAGTGTAGTAAGAGTCTCTACTAACAGTAACTACCGACATTTATTGCTGAACATTTCATCTTGAAGATTTCTTGGAAGAACCCCGACCTCACAGGAGAGAAACTGATATTTTTCTGTAAGAAGAAGCTGGCCATCAATCGGACCCCGAAAAGGAACTTGCAGCCTTTTGCATTTGGGAAGTATATCATGGGGCATTCTTCACTATATGACCAAATGCAACATGAGGCAGTATTTGGAGATATGCATGAGTCATGCTCCCTGGTGTCTCCTAGAGCTTGCAAGAGTAAAGCTGACAGTTAGCTGGAACTTGTTCTTTGCATTTATATATTTGCCAAATGTGCATATGTATGAGAACAAAATACCAAACGGATTTATATTAGAAAAGAGTGGTTTTGTGTGCAAGACTATATTTACCAAAAAAGGATGTGAATGATGTGATTCATCTTGCTTGAAACACGTGAGCAACATATTTATTTCCATCAACCCAATTTTTATGGAATTCCACTTTCTAAATGACATATACCGTACAAGGCAAATAACACTCAAATTATAAACAGAATGGAGTCTATATCTCAGGTGACAGAACACCACTGTTCTCAGTGAGATAGTATTTTCCCACTCAATTAATTCTTTGTTCAATAAATAATCTTTGGATGTATTATCTCTACCAAAAGATAGATAGATAGATAGATAGATAGATAGATAGATAGATAGATAGATAGATAGATAGATAGATAGATAGATACATACATACATACATACATACATACATACATACATACATACATACATACATACATACATACATACATACATACATACATACATACATACATACATACATACATACATACATATATTGATCATCTTGACCTCTTGAGGATTTTTAAAACTTATTTTACAAGCTGTTTTCTCAACTTTCATTCAGGACAAAATAATAAGAGTATATGAAAAGGTGATAATATGGACCACTTCCTCCAATAGGACCGGAGATGGGCTGTGTAATCTTTTAGAGACAATGCCCTCTTTTAAACTGGTGCACTTTTTTTATTGGAGCCTGCAAAAAATGTCACACATCACAAAGAGCACTAACGAAATAGATCAGGTGTATTGTATTGTCTACCAATCTACCACAACAACAAAATTACATCTGTAAAGCGCCTTTCACGTCAGGAGGACCCCATAAGACGCTGATCAAATCAGTGGAGATCATGAGAGGTTCAGATCGAGAAGCCTCTTCAGGCCATTTGAAATTCAGCCGTTCAGCTCCTCCTCTCTGGAACCCTATCCCTCGTGCCGCTTATCCCCAACCAGAAGTGGACCGGCTATCTGGGAAGTTTTCCGAGCGCCCGTCATCGGCATCTGATACGTCGCACCCCTGAGCCCCCGACCGTGGGGTGAGCGACAGCTCGGACCTGGCCATCAATGCCCAGAGCCCACCTGCAGTAATGAGTGACAGCTACAGTAGCCATAACATCTACCCAGTGTCCACCCTCTCTCCCGCTGTCCACCCTCTCTCCCTGATGACTGACAACAACAACAGCCAACCAGAGTCTGGCGCCGACCCTCAGCGCCCAAACCCCCGCCCCTCCCCACCCGCCCTCATTTTATTTGAAAAACCCTGAGCCCTTTCAGGGAGTCGGTCTGCCCCACCGCCCCCCCCTCCCCCCCCCACCCCGCGGCCTGCGTCAAGCGCTTCGAGACGTCCCCCCTCCGACGCGAAAGGCGCCGCGTTAAAAAACCACGTGGTGTCGCGCTGTCGACGGCTTGAGGGCCGCCGCCCCGGCGCTCGCACGGGCGCGGTCACCGTGAAGCTCTTCCGAGAGGTGCGTTTCCCCCCCCCCCCCCCCCCCCCACCCCCCCGCGACCACGCGTGACGGGGCCGTATCCAAAGCAAACACTGCTGTTATTATTATTATTATTATTATTATTGTCATCTTCCAAAACAACCTTTGCCCCACATCACAAGTAACAACTGCTTCAACTGTGTGTGTGTGTGGGGGGAGGAGGGAGGAGGAGGGAGGAGGAGGGGGGCAGCGAATCATTCACCGAAGACGCCCTTCACGTTCTCCCTCTCTCTCTCTCTCTTCGAACGTTTCGAGAGACGTTTTATTTACTGTTGTGACACAACACCGATCAGCTCCGACCGACACACACACACACACACAGAGCAGCAGCAGCAGCAGCAGCGACGTCTCCTCCTCTCCTCTTCCACCTCCTCCTCCGCGCTTTCCCGCCTCGGCCACCGCGGGCGCCCGCTCCCCGCCAGCGGTCGGGGAGGCCGCCGTCGATTGGATCGGGTAAAGCTCGCAAAGTGTCGCAAAGTTCCTGGCGACTTACGGCGGCGGCGGCGGAGGAGGAGGAGGAGGGGCGACGGCGGCGGTTGGGCCGCTTGGGTTTGTTCGGCGGTTTGTGAGGCTCGCGATGGAGCCGAGCGCGAGGCCGACGCCGAGGCCCGGCCCGGGCCCGGGAGCAGCGGGTGAGAGCGAGTCACCTGAACAACGGCCACGTCAGCAACACGAGCAGCCGCATGTACAGCAACAGCCACATGTACAGCAACAGCCGCATGTACAGCAACAGCCGCATGTACAGCAACAGCCGCATGTACAGCAACAGCCGCATGTACAGCAACAGCCGCATGTACAGCAACAGCCGCATGTACAGCAACAGCCGCATGTACAGCAACAGCCGCATGTACAGCAACAGCCGCATGTACAGCAACAGCCGCATGTACAGCAACAGCCGCATGTACATCAACAGCCACATGTACATCAACAGCCACATGTACAGCAACAGCCACATGTACAGCAACAGCCACATGTACAGCAACAGCCACATGTACAACAACAGCCGCATGTACAGCAACAGCCGCATGTACAGCAACAGCCGCATGTACAGCAACAGCCGCATGTACATCAACAGCCGCATGTACATCAACAGCCACATATACAACAACAGCCACATGTACATCAACAGCCACATGTACATCAACGGCCACAAGTACATCAACAGCCACATGTACAACAACCACAAGTACAACAACAGCCACAAGTACATCAACAGCCACAAGTACATCAACAGCCACATGTACAACAGCCGCATGTACAGCAACAGCCACAAGTACAGCAACAGCCGCATGTACAGCAACAGCCACAAGTACAGCAACAGCCACATGTACAGCAACAGCCACAAGTACAGCAACAGCCACATGTACAGCAACAGCCGCATGTACAGCAACAGCCACAAGTACAGCAACAGCCACATGTACAGCAACAGCCACAAGTACAGCAACAGCCACATGTACATCAACAGCCACAAGTACAGCAACAGCCACATGTACAACAACAGCCGCATGTACAGCAACAGCCACATGCACATCAACAGCCACAAGTACAGCAACAGCCACATGTACAACAACAGCCGCATGTACAGCAACAGCCACATGTACAGCAACAGCCACATGTACAGCAACAGCCGCATGTACAACAACAACCACAAGTACAACAACAGCCACAAGTACATCAACAGCCACAAGTACATCAACAGCCACAAGTACATCAACAGCCACATGTACAACAACAGCCACAAGTACATCAACAGCCACATATACAACAACAGCCGCATGTACAACAACAGCCGCAAGTACATCAACAGCCGCAAGTACATCAACAGCCACAAGTACATCAACAGCCACAAGTACATCAACAGCCACAAGTACATCAACAGCCACAAGTACATCAACAGCCGCATGTACATCAACAGCCGCATATACAACAACAGCCGCATGTACAACAACAGCCGCATGTACAACAACAGCCGCAAGTACATCAACAGCCGCAAGTACATCAACAGCCGCATGTACATCAACAGCCGCATGTACATCAACAGCCGCATGTACAACAACAGCCGCATGTACAACAACAGCCGCACGTACAACAACAGCCGCACGTACAACAACAGCCGCACGTACAAGAACAGCCGCACGTACAAGAACAGCCGCACGTACAAGAACAGCCGCACGTACAAGAACAGCCGCACGTACAAGAACAGCCGCACGTACAAGAACAGCCACATGTACAACAGCCACATGTACATCAACAGCCACATATACAACAACAGCCGCATGTACAACAACAGCCGCATGTACATCAACAGTCACAAGTACATCAACAGCCACATGTACAACAGCCGCATGTACATCAACAGCCGCATGTACATCAACAGCCGCATGTACATCAACAGCCGCATGTACAACAACAGCCGCACGTACAACAACAGCCGCACGTACACAACAGCCGCACGTACAACAACAGCCGCACGTACAACAACAGCCGCACGTACAAGAACAGCCGCACGTACAAGAACAGCCTCACGTACAAGAACAGCCTCACGTACAAGAACAGCCGCACGTACAAGAACAGCCGCACGTACAAGAACAGCCGCACGTACAAGAACAGCCGCACGTACAAGAACAGCCGCACGTACAAGAACAGCCGCACGTACAAGAACAGCCGCACGTACAAGAACAGCCGCACGTACAAGAACAGCCGCACGTACAAGAACAGCCGCACGTACAAGAACAGCCGCACGTACAAGAACAGCCGCATGTACAAGAACAGCCGCATGTACAAGAACAGCCGCATGTACAACAACATCATCAACTGAGGCGCAAGATCTCCTTGTCAGGGTAAGAAACCCGCACTTGGCTCTCTGTGCCCTGCCCTGGGGCTGGAGGAACTGCAGCTACAAATGGGATTGAAATAATCAACCCCAAGATCAATGGTTTGGGTGCACCCAAGACCGTGTAGCGGTTCGAGAGGACATGGGGCTCAGGGACTTGCGAAGGGCAACTTCAGGACAGAAACCAGGGATGTCTGGGCTTTACCAGAGGAAGGGGGCGGACTGGCTATTCAGGAAATTTCTCCAGTGCCCCCTCCGGTTAGTCGATTGGTAGATCGCTTTCTGGTGGTGGGTGGGGGGGGGGTAATAATCCCTTAAAAAAAATAATAATAATCTGGTCACTCAATCCACGACTGTTTATGCTGCGTTTCACCCACAAAATACAGTATATTCTGTTAAGTGCTTTGAGATGGCTCGAAGATGGGATGAGGCACTATATCAATTGCAAGGGTTATTATTGTTATGTAGTAGGAGACAGAAAACTGACGCCATCGCTGGGTCCTTGAGAATCAACTGACGTACATACACTTACCCTCCATGTAGCTGCACTTCGGCTTTGTAGGCACCTAAGTGCTAGCGCAAAGGGAGCTCTTTCCCCCTCGCTGCTAGAGTTCCGATCATATCGATAGAGGAGGGTGATGCATTTGTGCTGTTTGGCACTGGCGCCCACCTTTTTCCATGAAAATCCCAAGCTCTTTCGGGAAGCCAGTCCTCAACTGCACAGAGGGTAATCAACGAATGGAGCAGGTTGCCAGGATAGGTGGTAGAGGCCAGGACACTGGACCTCATTTAAAAAGAAGCTCGATGAAGTGATGGGACGGTAAGGTGGGTGTTCTGGAGGATTGAGATGCTATAATGTTGGAAGAGATGTTAAACCAAGGGCCTGTTTAAGGGTGGACATTAAAGATCCCATGGCTCTATTTGAAAAGACAAGGGAGTTTCTCCCGTTGACCTGGCCAACAATCTCCCAATTCATAGTGGTTTGTGGGAAATACCTGTGCAGAATCATCTAGTTGTGTTTGTACATTTTAAAAAAAATTAATTGCATCAAGCTGCAACTATTTTTTTGGAAATCCCTTCCCTCCTTATATTGTATTCTGGGGAAAACAGGACATTGTGGATGAGATTTATTGTGTGTACATCCAGATATTATGCTATTGCTCCAAAAGAAAAAGGAGTAAATATCTATTAAAATCTTAATTAATTGATCTGCATCTGGTTTAGCTATCTATATTTTCTGACTAACAGGTGTGGAACGTGTTGTGCCACTGAAGCGAAATACAGATGTCCACGTTGCATGACCTATTCGTGCAGGTAGGTCTGTCTATGGTTATTAAGTAAGCAGCAGTTTGCATGCAGTCTGTATGTTGCTAATTTCCCTGTCTCTCTTAATTATCTGAAGTTTATCCTGTGTGAAGAAGCACAAAGCAGATGCTGAATGCAATGGAGTCCGAGATAAAACGGCATTTCTGGCTGTCAACCATTTTAATGAAATGCACCTTCTTAGTGGTAAGTTCAGTAAAGCACTTGAATGCAACGATTTCAAAGGTTTGTGATTCACAGTCATCAACTGTTTGTTTTGTTTGCTCATTTAGACTATAGATTTCTGGAGGATAGTGGAAGGCTGGCAGACAGTGCTAACCGAGATGCAAGTATTCGTAGACCATCATCTAATCAACGTGTAAGTTCTTTTTAACCGTTTAAGAATTACAGTGGTGTTTTTATTTCAAAAGCACAAAATCTAATTCTGGAATGTATTGGCTTCACTCTCGTGCACTTAACTGTATGGGGACCATTATTCATTGTTTTGGTGAATGCACTTTTTTTTCTGTCTACAGCTAAAATTTATGATGTACAAAGCTCGCAAATGTAACATACACCTGAGGTTTTTGCCACTTGGATTTAGCAAAAGAAAAGAGAATTCCACATTTTTCAACAAAAAGTAAGTTTACAAGGACAATTGAATCACTGCCTCTTAATTTATAGATAATCATTATAAGTAGGGTGAAATAAAATTGTGGAAGTTGTCTTTTGTAACAAATGTACTATGATCGGTGAATTAATCATCCTTGCATTTGGTATAACCCCTTTTATGTCAGGAGGTTGTTGTAAAATGCTTCAGAGGAATTACTATAAATTATATATAAATTGTAGCGATTATAATTTGTAAGTGAATACTGCAGCCAATTTGTGCACAGCAGTGTCCCATAAATAAGCATGGGGTGAATGATCAATATTATCTGGGGGATTGTTGTATAGGACACTGAAAGAAACTCCCTTCAACTTTCGAATAGTTCCATGGTATCTTTAATGTCTAGCTGAATCGAAAAGCAACAGGACATCTATTTAAAGTTTTGTTTGTATTGTGCTGCAATCTGTTTCATTGGCAGTTTGACAACTATATACAAAACGTATATTTCCATGATTACCTCTGTTCTATTTCTCACCTTACTCTGCGAGTATGCAAGATACGTGTATGGTCATGAAAAAATAGTGTAATCCAAATGAGCGCCCTCAAGAATGCATTAAAGGATAAATTAAAATGGTAAAAAAGAGAGACAAATCTGGGTGGGGTAGTATAAGAATTTGCTGAAATTGATAAAAAGATGTAAATACAAAGAGAACCCAGAGCTAAGTATCTCTATGAGTGCTATGCATAATATTCTAGCATAACCAGTATCAAACAGAGAAAGAATCATTAGATCAGAAGGTAGAGCTGTCTCGAAGATAAAACTGCTAGTGAAGTTAAAATAGTTGGATTCATAAATTAATATTTTATAAAGTATTCACCAGAAATTATATTATTAATTTGCCTTTCATTTTTTTTACCGGTAACAGACTACGTGATCTGCTATAATTAAGATAGAATTTCATTTTGAAGGGGGAGCTAGATTTGTCCATGCACAATTACATTTACTCTTCATGCCTCCCTATTCATGAAGCTGAAACGTACTCCCACTGGGCTGGGTTATAATTTAGCATCTGTGGTCTGGCAGGATATATCTCCCGAGTTGAAGCCAACTCTTTACAAACTCCAGTTTAATTCCAACGCTAACTTGGCAGTGAAAGACCTGCTAAAGTGTTGCAGCTTGCTGATCGCTCTTGGGGACATGAAGTAACTTGATGAAACACTGCATCTTTGAGAAGCTGTTAATGGAGTTAAGGCAGCAGTCCGTGAATTCTAGAAGAAGTTAAAAGTAAAAGCCTTAAATCAACATTCCCTTGTTATTTCTAAACTTTACAAACAGGAAGCATATTCACACAATGTCACTGAACATGAATGATTTCTTGTTTGTCTTATTTAGCACCAATACAGGAAAAATCACACTTAAGCCAATATTCTTTAATGTTGTGCCCATCTTCTCATGCTGTGCTCTCATCACCTCAATCTGCTCCTTCCTGAAACCACCACCAATAATTCTCCCTGTGTTGTGCACCGCAAAACACTTCCTCTAAACATAAATCTTTTGAAAAATATCTAGAATGTATCTGAGGACAAATATCACATGTTTACCCTAGTGACATTGCAGGAGTACTGTGTTTGATTCGACCATTTGATAATGGCTATTATCAGGATTCCGGTTGTCATTCTTAGCTGGTTATCCCTTTTCAAATGGCATGAAGGGAGTGACCAGTACTTACAAATGAAAATTTTGCTCTTAGCTTAGAATAGGCTACTCCTTTGGGCTTTGTTTCTTTCCTCCCCCACTCATTTCCCCCACAGTCTCTCTCACACAGTCTCTCTATCTCACTCCCCCTTTCTTACCTCTCCCCCCTCCCCCCTCTATCCCGTCTCAATCTTTCTCTTTCCCAATCAGATGTGTGGAAATCACTATCTGCAGGGGCGGGAGCCAACGGTTGCTAAGGATGCGGTTGGTAAGAGACAAGCTTGCTTTCCTGACACATTGCAGTAATGGGCGGCATTATTTCCACTCTTCACACTGCATCCTCCCAACGCTGGCTCCTGCCATAAGAGGACGTTCACCAAGGAGGGGAGTGGAAGTTGGAATGTTGGAAATGGTCTTGGGCTGGGTAAAATCACCCGCCGGGCCAGATGTGGCCCGTGGGTCGCCAGTTTGACCACACTGACTTAGATGAAAGCCACAAGACAAATGTGCCATTATGTCTGTGGCAGGCTTTTAGTACAATCTACCTTTTGAGGTTGGATGGATAACCTTATTAAATCATTTATCTGAGGCATATTTGACATTGACTATTTGCTTCATTTGCAGGATCGTAAATTCCGTTGAGGTTTGGCTTGTTAAATCACAGCTGGTACTTTACGCCCTATCAAAGAATTGAATCCCATTTGAGGTTACTGTATATCTTTTTCCATTAGGAAGATTTTGTAGCAGAATAGTAGTTCAGAGAAAAAGCTGGCAACAAAGAAGGCAGATCATTCTCTTCATGAAATATCATTTCTTTTTAGGGAGATTAAAAAGGTTCCAAGTATTTTAACGTATTGGGCACTGGACATCTATAAACCTTTCAAGGAAATACTAATTTTCTTTTGCATAGTAGACTTCTTCCGGATAAGTTAAAATATAATAGACTGCAGAGCAATTTAAGAGGATAGTAGTTCTGCATTGCAGCCATTCGATGGACACTTCTGCCCACTTCTACAAAATGTCTGATGTGTGTCTGTGACCATTCAGGTTGTCCTGAATTCAGCTGTTAAAAATTTAATGGGTCATAAGTTGATTACTGATCAAGATCAATCCACTGCGCAAACAGTTCATGTTTTTTCTAACATAATTTATATACTGGGTGTTCTGGGGATTAAAAATGCTCTGGTATACAAAGAAACTAGAGCAGACTACACCTGGAAGTGCATGTATTTACAACCAGCCTCAATGCTACATGAAGTTGAGATCATTTGCAAATGTGGAAATATTCCAAGTTGAATTCATTTCTCAAAAAAGGAAGAGGTATTTACTACCAAAGTACTTTCTGTTCCTATCTGAACAGCTTCTCCTGTTCAGTTTGAGAATTATAGTCTAAGGATTTGAAAGAGGTGACTGGAGTTTTGAAGTTCTGTACAGAGCCATGGGGAACAATGAATTTGTTACACAGACAGTTCTGTTCAGCATGAGAGTGTAGAGGGTACCTCTGTGTAATTGATCAAAATGTCAGTTCTGAAAGTGGGTGGTATACTTAGATTCATAGTAGTTACAGCGCAGAGAAAGCCGTCAAACCCATTAAGCCGATATTAATCCCAACAGCTCTGCCAGCTCTAAATACCGCAATCACAACAACACCCTTCCATATCCTTTTGGATTTTTTCTCTTGCTTATCGAATTCCTTTGTAAATATTATGGTCTCAGCTTCAATAATTTGTGGAAAAGTGTTCCATGATTATTAATACTCCAGTAATAATAATCCTTGCATTTGATAGTGCCTTATCACATCGATGAGATATCTCTCAAAGTCACAGGATATACTGTAAAGTGAATTCACTATATTTTGTGGATGAAACGCAGCAGTCAATTGTGCACAGCAGTGTCTCACAGGCAGTTATGGTTTGAGTTACCACACTATTAAGGGATTATTATCCCTGGAAAGCCATCCGCCAATCGACTTAATAACCGGGTTCTTACTTACTGCTAGGTAAACAGAGGCGTATGTGGAGTAAGGAAACTTGCCTAAGGTTTCGCCCCACCCGGGAATTGAACCTGGGTCCTCTCGTTTGTGAGGCAAGCACAATAACCACTACGCTATGGGACTCCAGGATATATATAAACCGTAACGACTGCTTTTTGTGGATATCCTAGCTGGGCAAGCAATAGAGCCTATTCCTCCCACCCAATGTGAATAATTTCTTCTCGCCTCACCCTTAACTTTTTCAGTGACAATCCTTAGTTTACTTCTAAACTGTTTGTCCAGGTGACCTAATACTTATCAAGACATTAGATTGGACTTGGCCTTCGTGCTTGCAAAGTCTGAGAGAGTGTGTTAATTTGTGTGCAGCTGTTTATTACGTAAGACCATATTTCTAATACAATGGTGAGCGGTTGCATTGCGGCTGCTTGAAGGGCTCACTCAATCTGAGTGGTTAGGGTTGTTTTTAATTGTTCAGACTAGTTTTGTATGTGTGGTATTTACTAGTAAAGGAATTATCAATTTGCATGTCACAAGTTATAGTAATTATTTTTTGTATTTTTTAAAAGAAAAAGTTTAATTGTCTGTTTCTTCTTTGTTCAGGGAGCAGGTGTTCTATTGGCACTTGAAGCTGGTATTTCCTCAGAGCAAAACTGAATATGTCGAAAAGAGGTATGTTTCAGCAAGTATGAAGGTGTAAATCACGCACTACTAGTGAGGTTGAATTCGGAAAGTGCGACATGTTATTTGGAGCACTTCAGTTTCAGTCGTTAATTGGAAAGTTGTTGGAAGATCAGGTTTGCTCATCAACATTCCAAGCAGCAAACTTGTTTGAGATTTATTGCTCAGTAACTCAGCAGTTCATGTCTCTCATATCTCGTGTCAGTTCAGTTAACTGTCTTTCTAATTGGTTTTGTAAGGCAAAGCAAGTATGTAGACTCCAGTTAATTCTCCAAGATTACTCCCTGTAAAAAGCTGTTGACCTCTTGCACTGCTGGACATTGTTACTAATTGCTTTTTAATTGGACGATCGAAAGTAATGTGAGGACAGAATTTGAAGGAATCTACATTACCTTGAGATACTGCAAAGTGATGAGATCTGTTTGATTCAGATATGAAGTACTTAAGACACCTTACGTTGCATTAAGCATCTTCTTTAGCTCTTGATTCGGGTGAAATTGGCAAATCACCCTCAAGACTGAACCTGTTAAAATTTAGGAGGTTTTCTGAAGGGCTAATAAAGAAGGCATACCATTTGCTTCAGTAACTAAGAACTAGCCAGCACTAATTTGAGACATAATGTATAATTGAGTGTTTTGATACAATGTACAGTAGTTTGATAGACAACTGCTTTGCGTGCAGTTAAATATCATGGAGTCCAGTGGTTAGAGCACTCGCTTTGCAAGTGAGAGACCTGAGTTCAATTCCAGGCAGAGGGCGAAACCTTGGGCAAGTTTCCTTACTCCACACAGAGCCTAATAATAATCCCTCCAAAAACCCAAAACAATAATAAATTGGTCATTTTCAATCCACGACTGTTTGTGGGACATTGCTGTGCGCAGTTCGCCCACAAATATACAGTCACTTCACTTTACAGTATATTCTGGGAAACGCTTTGGGACGTCTAGAAGACGTGAAAAGTGCTATATCAAATGCAACGATTATTATTATACAGAAGTAGACTTTAGTTCATTATCAGTTCATGCTGTTAGTTGACTTTTGCCCCTAACAAAAATTATGGCCCATATTCCACTTTCCAATTTTCAAGTCTGAAATATGGTCTCGTCTGGATTTTACAGGTCTAGTCACTCTTAATTCAGAAAATCTTTACCCACATTTGTAATGTTCCTGTTTGAACTAAGTCCAGGATTATTTGACTTCATCTCCACATTCCTGTCATGTTAGCCAATACAACATGCAGTAATTATGAGCTGTTTGTTGTCCAAAGCACTTCTAATAGTGCTGGTTAAGTGACCAGAGATTGACTGACAGCTGGGATACATCACTGTGCATTTCAGCAAAACATCTGGGGCAAAGTAACCAAAGAATTATTGTAAACTGTTTCGGGTTATCTTGAGCTCTCTAAAGCACTGGAGACTATAGTTCATGCCCTTATAATCTATCCCTTTTTATCTTTGTGGACAAGAAGCAGGTGTAATTTGTCCTGTTTGAGAGCTGTCAACACCAAGCTTAACTCTATAATGAGGAAATAAGAAGAAGGGAAGCCTTTCATCACTCAACATACTGAAAGCCCCCCAAAAAAACAAAGTTCTGATAATACCTTGGGTCAAATTCCATCTCTAAAAGTACATTTTAGTTGTTACAGTCTTGTTTGAAATATTTGTATTATTTCAAGTTTACACAATTGTATAGTTGTCAAAGTCTTAAAAAAATTAAAACATGTGAATCTCTTAAATTATTAGGAAAATGTTTATTTGTAGGTACTTTAATGATTTTCTTTCCAATTGAGACAATATGTTAACAAGCAAATACATGCTTAGAATTAAATTCTAGAATAGTATTGTACTGAGCAAACCAACAGCAGAGACACGCGGAATAATTTTAGTTTGTCTGAAGAACATTTTCATGATCAGATTCAGCGGAGGCTCCATGTGCCATGCATACTTCAGAAGTTCATGGTCAGCTAGGTGATCTGCTGTGGACTATCCAAAGCATGATGGACGCTTTCGCTTTCTCCATAAAATCTCTTCAGAAATATGAACTCCTGAGAAAGAATTGTGCACAACTGGAAGTGGTTAGAAAACCAGCAAATTCATTGTCAGGATTTGTGTCTTTTGGGGGCAGACCTGGAAAATCAAATCCAACTCATTTAATACTGTAAAGTGATTTGAATAATGCTGAGAAATGTCAAATGCAATTCTACGGTATTTTAAACCAATGCATTTAGAATCGGATACAAATGAGTTAAGGGAAGATTGCATTCTTCCCTGCCTAATAAACTCGTACCCATTTGTATTTCTGCTCTGCCATAATAATTTACATAGTGTTGAACCCAATTGATGCTTGTTTTAAACATCTTCAGGAGCTGAAGTGTGCTATATAAATGTAAATTCTTTGTTTTTAAAATGTTTTTAGGGTGCCAGGGAGTAAGACTTTGGAAGACATCCTTAAGAAATACATTAATCCAAAAGAAGCCAACCCAGTCATTCGACAGAAGTATGTACTGCTGCTTGCCTCATGATCATAAATAACTGCCTTTCTTCTCATGTTCAGTTACACGTTAATAAGTAACTTGTTTTTACAGAATTTCTAAATCTAGAAAGTTTGCAAAAAATAGCATTGGCTTTTCATTTAGACGCATACCAATTCGAATGAAACTGCAGATGTTACTTTCTCTCAGTTTGTGGAATCTCCTCCATGATCTTCCTAATTGAGCACATAGGCAAGAAACTTTTCATAGCTCTCGATGCAATGTGCCTAACCTAGGGGCACAGAGTGTGAGCAGACTGACTTAAACCAATAAATGGTAAGGCATTTGTTTGGCACCCCTTGAGTCTATCTTGCTTGAGAATAATGTGCTGTGTGAGGAGTTGTGAGGGTGAACCTACATGGACACTTGTGTTAATATATTGTTGCCACTTTAATCGTGGTTTTATCCCCTTCAACAAATTCTTTTTATGTCTTTGAAGCTGAAAGTTTAAAATTTACAATTCTCAGAATATGTCTATAAAATATTTTTGAGGTTCAAGATTATGTTTCAATGTTTGCCAAAATACACTTAAAACTAAATGGTGGATTTGAGTATTGGTTGCCTGAAAATGCCTTTGATCTGTTAAGTGAGATTAAAGATCAGAAGAAGCACGGGGCAATAACTTTTTATTGTGATAATGTGGAGCGTTCTACATTGCTAATACATGCCAGGTTTTTGTATCTAACTCGATAGAATGTAGTGAAAAATATTGCAGCTTATGACTTGATCAAATTATTATAGGCATTATATTCGTTAGATTAAATATTCAATTTCAGATTAATTACATTTAAATGAACTTGATCTTTTGCTTTGAATTTGAATTCAGGTATATTATGATTTTTTTAATTGAATTGATTTCTTCAGATAAACATATTGTCTTTGTCTGATCCTAACCTGCAGAATCCTCCTTATCTTATTTGTAGGTTGAAAGCTTATGTGTTCACTCCTTTGACTAAAATAAGAATCTTCATGAAAATAGAGAACAGGAAAATAACTCCATCAGGTAAGGGGAAACTGATCTATTTTACCAGCCTTCAAAAGTCTTAGGTTTTCAGGAAATGAAATTTTCTAAGCAAAAAAGGAACTGTTCAATTAATGTTTATGCTATGCAAAAGCAATCTTAACTTGATTTCTATTTTATTCTTTAATGCATTGTATAAAACAGAAAAACTGTAAATTTTATTGTTTAAAAAAAATTCATAATGTGCCTGAATTAAAATTCAAAGGATACTGTAAAGTAGCATTCCATCAAACAAATAACCATAAGAACGCATACAGTGGTGGGGGGACCAAGATACCTTAATTCTTACAATATGAGTCTCCCAGCATGTGCAGAGTCACTCCCATAAAACCAAGCTACAAATTATCTATTTTTTTCTTCCATAACCACAGTGCAACCTGAATAATTGCTCCCTCAAAATGTGGGACATTGTGCGTGTGATGGACTGGAGATAATAAAAAAAAGTGTTCCAAATAGGAGATACTTGCCAAGTAACTTGTAGAAACTGCGTTCTGTTTTATTATATACTGGAAGCATTTGGCAACTGAGCATTTTGGCTCATATTTCTGACAAGAAACCATTTTATTGGAACACGAGTACTGCTTACTAATGAAAGAATTATTAGAACAATAGCCATAACGCTTTGAAGAAAATGTAGGCAATTGTAAGTGACAGTCAAATGAGCTGGAGCAGATTACGATTGAGTTGGGACTATCCCACTTTATTGTAGCACAAGAGAAACTGCTGTCTCTTAATAACTCCTGAAGGCCCTTACAATAGAGCACTTTCATATATACTGTAAATGCTGGAATTGCTCACACCTCAAATCATATAGCACTGTGGGCTGTGAAGAGAGTGAGTGGCAAAAGATAAAGGGGTGCATGCAGGAACAAGGCTTTGGGGTGCATGCAGGAACAAGGCTTTCACTTCTTGCTTTCATCTCTGTGAAGTTGGCAGAACCGAGTTGCACACCAGGTGTTGATGTATTGGCACTGAACACAACTGCCTGACTTTCGTCCTCCAACATTCACATCATTGAACAAAGTGTATATCCTGTAGTCGCTAGCAATCAAATTAATATGCATTCATATTAATTGAACTATGTGCTTTCTGAGATTGCAAGCACTTTTCTTTTTAATGTCTGATTATTCGTTTCTGTGCTGCAAAAATGTGTTTTATACCAAACTTTTACTTTCATTTTTGGATATTTATGGAAAATCTGTGGAGAGGAGAAGCTGATATTTACTAACATTAATTCTCTCTGAAGCAGTAGCTACATTGTCCTTTGAGTGGTGCTGTGGAGCTAAAAGCTGAACTGCATTCACAGCAGACACGTTGAACCATGAAATTAGCTGCTATTAAAATAAGCAAGTAAACTTCAAGTGTTAAATAGTGTCAGCTGTAAAAATACTTATTTGCAACATTCAAATAAGCAACTAGATTAATGTTTGTTTGTAATATGTCAGTTAATACAGTTTCATATAGAACCTAGTTAATTTTTTCTACGCCTTTCGTTTTTTTTGAAAACTGAACCTTTCACTTGCATTCAGTACTTTGTTTGTCTAACCAACCACTATTAAATATTAGGATAATTGTCTGTCAGCCCAATCTGTTTGAGTGTCAGAATGCTAAATATGTGACCAGATCAACATTTTGATAATGTTTAGTGTCTAAACCAGGAAGGGTTGTTGCAGGAATAGTTCTCATCTATGGTGCTGGCTGGACAAGAACTCATCTGCAGCGTACTAAGGTTACAAGTTAACAGTGGCTGGTGCTTCACAATTTTACATTGAATCATCTTGAGAGTCAGCAATCTAGTGCTATAATCAGCTTGAAGCTTAATGCTAACATAAAATAATGAGGGACCCATTTTCTGTGCGCTTAGTTTGACATATCAGATGAACAGTCACAAAGATGACACTAATAGAATCTGATCAGTGCTTCCTGTCGGGGGAGAGAGGATTAGCATTTCATCCCATGGTGCTCTGGCTCCGCTTCAAGCATGGCTGATGGCACAAGTCATATATTCAACCCTCCTTAGACAGGAGAATATATTTGAGCCACTGCACTGGGTTTCATTTTAATAAATGATGTGCAAGAGAAAGGAGTTTATGCTATAGAGTGAAGCAATATCTCTTCCAGCAGTAAAACAATATATTGCTCAGGGTGAGGAGAATCTTGCACATTCCCAACTAAACACATGCTGAGAACTCCCAATAGCAGTCGGCCCTTGTCTGGATCCAGGGGTTTTATACTGTGGAATAAGCTGCCTCTGATTGTATAAATCTCATTGAGAGCCACATAGGCCAACGCAGAGATGTCAGTAAAACAGTGGAATGGATGCCAGGCTTGACACATCCCCTTTGCCCTGGTCTACAAGTTCATGTTAGCAGGTTTAAACAAGCTGTTGTGCTGTAGGACCAGTTTAACTTTGTTGATTGTTTCTTAAAGTTAACTTTTAGTTAGGCTACTCCACCTCTCATGATCATTGTAATTTTATTTTTAAGTATATGCAAGTCAATGTTCACCCAGAAAATATCCACAAAATATTTTATGTTCGCCCACAAAATGTACAGTCAGTTCACTTTACAGTATCTTCTAGGAAGTGCTTTGAGATGTCTCGAAGATGTGATCAGGCGCTATATCAAATGCAAGGATTATTATTAATATTTGTTGCTCTTCAGGTGATAAATTACCCTTATTGTAAAAAGAATGAAATTTTAATTATTGATCACATCAAACCTAGAAATAACAAGTAATATGAGGTGTTTAAATTGTACTCTATTAAGATTTCTCTCTGAAAATATTGAATTCTAAGCTTGACAATCATTTCAAAGGGAACTGGAAACTTATTGAAGTTTGGCATTTTAATCAAGTAATGCATTTGTATAAATCTCACCTGCTTGGACAGGATGGAGCTTTTCTCTCTTGGACGTTAGACAATTGAGAAGGAATCCGATAGAAATGTTTAACATTATGAAAGGATTCAATAAGGTGGTTGTTAATAGACTGTTTCCACTTGTTGGTGAGTCCAAAACAAGGTTGTGTATATGTAAGATAGCCATAGCAGATCTAGAAGGGAGTTTAAAGGAACTTCTTTATGAGAGAGTAGTGAGAATGTGGTACTCACTGCCGCAAGCTGTGATATAGCAAAAATCCGGAATGTGTTTTAGAGGAAATTTAAAGCATATGTGAGGGAGACTGGAAAGAGAGGTGTATTGGGGTGGAGATGAGAAGGAGTGGAGGCTTGTGTGGAGTATATTAAAAAAAAACACAAACTAATTGAGCTGAATATCCTGTTTTCATTGCTGGAACAGTCTGCAATCCTATGCTTATATAGCATATCTATAAATCAGTTATTATACAGAGCACAACAGCTGAACTACTTGAAAACAGCCTGGAGTTATCATTTAATCACCAACAGTTTTAAATGGCTAATGCAGACTTAACAATTTTCTTCACTTTCCTTTAGAGTTTTATTTCTCTCTGGTACTGGGATGGGGTTAGTAGTATCTTTAACGTTTCATGCTGCAGCCCAGCCTGTTTTTGTTGTAGCTGTTCCTAACATTCTTTCTGTAATCCTATATCTTTAAGTCTTTATCATTGACCCATTTTGAAACTCTGTGCTTTGCAGGTGCACAATTGCAGCTCGGATGATGCTACCATTTTATGTAACTGATTATTTTGGATAGAATTCAGATTTGTGGCACTTAATATTAGGGTTTCTTTGTCTTAATGTACAGCATTATATTCTGAACATTTATTTGTTTTGTCTATTACTGTTCTTCCATGTTAACTACCTTGGATTTGTGATTTGATGCACAGCGCTATGCCAACAATATATAAATACAGTTTAATGACAATAGCGTGTGTAGTAAGAGTCCTGCTGAGAGCATTCAGTTGAGTGCCAAGCAGTTCAAAGCCAGTACTTTTGGGGGTAAAATACCTCTAGTTCATAAAACTGAATACTTTTCAAGGCATGCCTGTTCTAACTCTTCCACATTTGTTTTTTGCCTTAGTCCCTATACTGTGTATACATATATATATATAGATTATACATATTTAGTACTTTAGTATAGAAAATTAAAAAAACAATGTTTCTAAATGAGAGTTGCAATTCAGGATTGAAAGACGTGTACCTTACAAAAGTCTCTAGCGTTGTTGCATATAAAAGCAAATACATTAATGTTATTTACAAGAAACGTTCAGGGAACAAAAACGACTTGGGCAATTTATTTGGTGCCACTCAAGTTAAAAAGAAAATCTCAAAAGCATTTAACAATGGGTGTGATGAACACCAAGCAGAAAGTGGGAGAAATTTAGAGACATCTAAAGGCATAGTCTAAAAGGAGGTTTTTGAAAGCAGAGAGAGAAGTAGCAAGGTGCAGTTATTTGAGATTTGAGCTCCAGGGTAGCCGCTGCTGGTGGTGGTGGTGGTGATGATGATGATGATAATGGAGCAGAGACAATGGGTCGCAAGCAGCAAACCAGAGTAAGAAGAGCGAAGACTACAGGGGAGCACTCAAAGCTAATAAAGTTGTAGAGCTTTTCCTTCTCACATGTCATTACACCATACGTACAGAACTTATGTATGCTTGTTTTGATGTGNTTTTTTTTGTAGAGCATTTTAAAGCCTTATCACTCTTCTATTTACATTCTACCCAAGCCACTGGCAATCACTTTTGTTTAAAGAAACTAGGGGCTACCTTCCCTCAAAAACTAATAATCACAGTAATGTGCTTAAGATTCAGTGTGGTTTATGTCAAATGTCCACAACTATGAATGAAATGACAGTTCAGAATCAAGATCAATTTATTTTGCCCATAAAACAATTGGGGTGGATTCTAATTGTTGCAAACCAATAGAGATAAGGGAAAATGTTCTTTTGAATGTTTCTACTGAATTTAGTACTGGTTCTAAAGTTGAGGAAAAAAACATTGTTATGATGGTTTTAGAAGTGCAGCTTTGATGTGGCCTCTCTTGTTTCCTCTTCCCTGGGTCCCTCTATGTTGATCCCCAGCCCAGGGGGTGCACAAATGACCGGCTTCCAGGCCACTACCAATGTCATTTCTAATCTGACTGCTGGAAGTTGCCCAGTGTGTGTTTGTTGTCTTTTCCCGCACTCACAGTGCACCCTGATGGGTTGGCAAAGATAAAGCCTCACTATGTGAGGAATTGTGGCAGGCATCCCATATCGTACCACTGGCACAGCACTCAGTGGGATGCCACTTGAGAATTTTATTTCTGCCAGTAACTCACTCTTTTCAATAGAATCAGAGAAATGTTTGTGTCCCATAGTTTTGTGTGATTTTCTAGCACTGAAAATACATTAAAATACCCTGCTTTTTAATCTTCAGTAAGTACTGTACAGAAGTGGTTATATGGTCAGTGGTGCAGTGTGAAGTACCAGTGCATCACTACTATTTTCAAGGGACTGTTTGAATATTACAGGCTTAACACACAATGCTTAGATGTTGCACACTTCTCTATAAATAAAGCACTATATACAGAATAAAGTAAACACTTTTTGGTCTTGCATTTTTTAATTTTATGTCCATCCTTTTGAATGGAGTCCTGTAGCTCAGTGGTTAGAGCACTCGCTTTGCAAGTGAGAGACCTGAGTTCAATTCCAGGCAGGGCGAAACCTTGGGCAAGTTTCCTTACTCCACACGCCTAATAATAATACCTCCAAAAACCAAAAACAATAATTAAATTGGTCATTTTCAATCTACGACTGTTTGTGGGACATTGCTGTGTGTAATTGGCTGCCGCGTTCGTCCACAAATATACAGTCAATTCACTTTACAGTGTGTTCTGTGAAGCGCTTTGGGACGTCCTCCCGACGTGAAAAGCGCGATATCAAATGCAAGGATTATTATTATTATTAATATTATTCCTCCAAATGTGCTTTCCCCAAGCTCAGTCATTTATGTTTTATACCTTTATATTGCCTCCAATCTACATCAGATTTCTTTATCACTAAACTACGTTATCACATCCATTCTCCTTTGTGACCTCATTGCTATCCAGATCTTCTTTCCATTTATTTCCATTAGCCATCATTGATGTCCTCATATGACAGAGCACCTTATCTGAATAACTGGATACAATATGCCTGTAACCTTGGATTGACCAATGTACCTTAACTTTTCCCAAATAATATGTACCCACAATAGGGCAATCACTTTTCACAAGCACTGCCTGAGAAGTTTAGTTGCAAATCACAACCAATACTTAAAACTACATTTGTTCCTAAAGTAAGTCCATGTTTCTACTAGAAAAAGTTAGATTGTAGAGCCAATAGTATATGTAAAGTGTTTTCCTCAGTACAAATATTTCTTCTCCAAATATTTCATTGCGTGATTTATAAATCTTGAGGGATTTCAGTTCTGCATGTTTTTAAGGAATAATTCTCTCCGAAGGGGCACAGGACCTTTCTGGGATTTGGACTCCAGTCATTTCTAGAAATATAAAATTGATTGTCTGAACTCCTCCATGCAATAAGGGTGCAACTTCACTCCCTCTGTTACAGAAGCACCCAAGTGGGCACAAGATTTTGCCTGCTTTATACAAACATTCATCAGGATTCTTGACCATTTTTAAGAGTGTTAAAGACCCAAAGCCTCATCACATGATAGGAATGTTAAATTAAATTATGTAAATCCTTAGGCTGTGAAAATATGATCCTTCTAACCTTATTTCCACTGTTTGCCAGGATAGTGAGAAATAAAAGTGCATTGCATTCAATTATAATCACACTTTCCTAAGATGAGGTGAAGTTTGGTCTTGTGGGACTTATCTGATAATACGATTGATCAACTTGCTTTCTGGCATAACAGGCTGTGAGCAGTTGTATAAATGTTGTCAGAAGCAAAAGGTTGGTTTACTACAGTTTATCTGCTTCAATCTACTGGCATTGTAGGCCTATTTATTTGCCACCAGAGACCTAAGACAAATCGGATCATGTTTTTCATTAGACCAATGAAATTGTAGTCCTTGGCCTAATGCTCAATATAGTATCTTGTCCTAAATTGAAATGACAGCTTGGCTTAGTTGGTAGCGCTCTTGCTTCTGAGCCTACAAATAGTTTCTATAATTGCCTGTGAAATGTTTTGAGATGTTTCAATGTTTTAGTCGGTGTATCAAATCCAGGCAGAGGGCGAAACCTTGGGCAAGTTTCCTTACTCCACACGCCTAATAATAATCCCTCCAAAAAACCAAAAAAAACAATAAATAAATTGGTCATTTTCAATCTACGACTGTTTGTGGGACATTGCTGTGCGCAATTGGCTGCCGCGTTCGCCCACAAATATACAGTCAATTCACTTTACAGTGTGTTCTGTGAAGCGCTTTGGGACGTCCTCTCGACGTGAAAAGCGCTATATCAAATGCAAGGATTATTATATTATTATTAAATGCAGGGATTATTATTACTAAACTAATATGAGGTTGGTAAAAAAGTTGCGCTGTGTTTATTCTAGACGTTTCGAGATGTGACTGATCACTGCAAAAGGTCAGTACAAATTGGAATTGAACTGTGCAATTCAGGAGTGAATCACACTTGGGCCCTCCGCCGAGACCACCTTGATTATGTGGTTTTGGCAGCACTTTAATGTGCAGAGCTTCAGAATAAAGGCAATGGTGTGACTCACTTACAGCTCCATTCTTCAGTGATCCCTTCAAAATTTGGGGGAGTGCAATGAACGGCCCTGTTACTTTCACGGGAATATTTTCAATGCTATTAAAGACCCACTAATGCGACCAAATTTTCTAATAACATTAAAAACCATGTCTGATTTGCATGTTCTAAGCATGGGGTCTTGGTATTTAACGTCCTCGAGCAAAACAATAAAGAGTGGGGATTGTAAATTGGGCTTTCTGCTCATTATCACTCAACTCTTGGAAGCACCATCTCTTTGTTTCTAGTTGTATAAATTAGGCTCACAAGCTGTACAAGGCTTTTTAACTAATGTGTTGCAAAATCTATTATGTACAGTGTTATTTATGAATTGGATTAAGTCTGAATTGTACAGAAATAAAAGTAGACTAAGATCAGACGCCCTCAATAAAACTGCACCATAATGCCGTTGAATCGTTTTATTCTTGTTTGACTTCATGATTGTTTTTGAATTCTTCACACATACGTTTTTGTTTCCTGAGGAATGTGGGCATGTTTTTGTTTCCACTGTTAGGATAACCTAGTTTAATGGTATTAGACATTCTTTCAGGATGATAGTATTTTTCTAACTCACAGCTTGCAAGTATCAGTACAAGAATATTCATAGCAGATGTTTGCTACACAACAGACTGCCAAACAATCAGATTAATGGCAATGGTTCAAAAATGAGTTCCACCTTTTCACTGAAGGAGAATACTATATTTCTTATATTAGCTGTGACGGTAGTTAACACTATTCCACAATTGGCCGTCAGCGTTTATACTTCAAGCAGATTAAGTAAGCTACTGTCAAGAAGACATCCTTTTTCTATTCTCGTTTATCTTTCACCCCCCAGATTGTGTGGCGCTGTTTCTGACGGGGCTGAAAACAAACAAAATCACTGGTGCTTAAGTTTGAGAATATTTGAGATACAATTCAAGCGTTCAAATGCTTGAACTACCAGAACAAGTCAAGCTAATATTAAGCAATCCTGTTTATTCAAATTAAGCGTATATAATTCATCTTTAGAAAGACAGTCTGCTGGGAAGTGGAATGATAGAATCGGCCATATGGGCAGACTATCAGGTCTCTAATGGTATCTTCTCCACATGAATTACTTATCTAATCTCACTCTTGTTCGCACCACATACTCTTTAAAATTTTTATTTTTTAAGTGTCCGTTTCTTTTAAAACATTGAGTGACTCTCCCTCAACAATGAATTTGTGGTGGAGAATTCCACATTCTAACTACTTTTTTTCTAACGTTGCCTTTTATGCTTTTTGTGATTATCTTAATTTTGTGCCATTTCATTAATGGAAAGAATCTATTGCAATTTACTCAATCATAAGAATTTTTCACCATTGCAAATTTTCTCTTTTGATAAAGGTATTTCAGTCTGGATTCCAGTGAAAGTCTTACCAAAAATCTGGGACAGAAGACCATTATTGAATATCCTACAATTCACATTGTGTTGAAGGAGCATTCACAGCAATACAGATTGCTTGGTGATAGTAAGTAATCTCAGTGTAATGCTTTATAAATATAGCAATATGTGACATGAATTGAATACATGCACAAGAGGAATTGTACAATCCGCTTTAACAAATGAGAGATGTTGAGATTGGGTCTTAAGTTTAAGGTCTTCAAAAACACACCCAGTTTAGGCTTCATAATTTTTATTGCAATTTCATTATGAAAGAATTCTGAAAGAAATGTTCATGTTGTTGATATAAAATGCCATCGTTGATGAATGTAAGATTCCCCCAGTGCTGTCGGTGGGGTGGGGTGAGGGGTTCTTCTGGTGACTTGGCCAACAATCCCCTAAATAAAATTGGTCATTCACTTCATGATTGTTTGTGGGACATTACTGCATGTAATTGGCTGCTGCGTTCACCTACAAAATACACAATCGCTGCACTTTCCAGTGAATCATGCGAAACACTTTGAAAAGTCTTTCCGAATGTGAAACAACTGAATCAAATGTAAATATTTCAAAAAATTAAACAAGGTAAAAGTCTCCTGACCTTAACAGTTTAGAAAGTTGTTTTATTTACCTTTCCAGGTTTCTTTTAATAGGAGTGATTGCACCCTTTTTAATTGCTGACATAGCTGATTATACCTAGTCAAGGCAATTGAGCTAAGGTCATCCTGCTTCAAACACAAGTGTTGATGATCAGCTCATTGAAACCACAGAGAAAATATCGGAGTATTGCTAAAGTAGGCTGATTTTTTTTGTTTCAGACATCTGCTCATCTGAAGACTCTCAGAATATGGAAGAATCGACTTCCTCAGAAAGTGAAGAGGAAGAAGGAGAAATAAAGGAATGATTCCTAAGCACACGTACGTCTGAACCTGGGCACTGTACTCAAGAAACCCTTCATTGTTTGTGAACCCAGAAAATTCAGATGATTGTGTGGGGATTTTACACATGTTTTGTTCTTAAACCTCAGTTCCATAATTCTTCTTTCTTCCCCCATGGTATTGAGATTCTCTCAAGACACCCCAGAACGTATAGTACAATACAATACAAATTACATTTGTAGAGCACCTTTCACATCAGGAGGATGTCCCTGTCTGACAGTCAGCGATAGTGGATCAAAACCTTTTTACCCAATCTTTCTAAAGGATTTCCTAATACATTTATTGGTGAAAGCAGCCCTAGTAACCACAGCCACACTAATAGAAGAAATTACGTGGCTGTCTGCATCCGTGGTACATCCGGGTGTGGTTTTATTTTTAACTTTCCAACTTCCCTGAAGTTGATCATCTCTGTTTATACTCATGATAAAGATTGGAACCCATCTGGGAACTATTGAAAATGAACTTTATCTAGGAAGCAGATCCAACATTATAAACACACAGCTTCAGCACTGTGCACTATATGATCCACCCATTGGATAAACACTGAATCCAACACATTCCCAAATGTTTAATCTCATTCGATTTCCTTGTGCACTTGTTTATGTAAAAGCTTAATAATTAATTTTATGATTGTCCTTTTGGTCAGCATGCAGTTCAAAACAGATGTGTAGACCTGTTTATATAGTATACATCTAATTTCTAACTTCAGACAGATCTGATATGACAGAGATCAGTCTCCAGCATTACATGCCAGAGAATTCCAGGATCATAATGGAACATCTTAATTCCCTTCAGTCACTGTTTATGGTAAACTGTGAACCACCAATGTGGATGTGCAAAATCATCTTAATTATCAGAAGAAAGAGGACATTGATGTAACATTACTGAGAATGTGCATTCCATGGTAATTCTGAATGGCCCAACTTAGCTACGTACCTTGTTATTCAACCATGTTCACTCTACAAGTATAATTTACACTGTATCTTCAGAATTGCATGGTAACAGTCTTTGCTTATCAGTCAATTGTAAATCTTTTGTTAAGAACTAATTACTTAATCATTATCAACATAACACCAACTTTCTTTATAATATTTCGTTAGTACTTGGCATAAACTCGAACAAGACAATTCAGAATACACTGCATGTTTTGTATCAACTTTTTGAAGTAACTCATCTGAAGTTTATACGTTTATATTTGCAATGGTTTGTGTGCAGGAAATATGAATGCCAAAGTATATATCCAAGTGTTACAAATAGAAAGTAAAAGTATATTTCAAATAGGAAGAATGCAGTCATTAATAAACATGGTTTTATTCCAAAACATCTGTTTTTTTTAACTTATGAACTAATGTCGCTAAAAGAGGAAGAGAATAATAGCCTTTTATATAGCAATGTATTAATCTGAATGTTTCGAAAAATAGCAGCCCACATCTGCGCCATGACCCACTCTGCCTTCCCCCACCTCCACAACGTTGCTCAGTTCCAACACTGTCTCACACCACAGGCCTCCGAAACCCTCATACATGCCTTCATTACATCGAGGCTCGACTGCAAACTCACTGCTTGTCGGCCTCCCCAACTCTTCCCTCCACAGGCTGCAGATCATCCAGAACTCTGAAGCCCGTGTCCTCTCCCACACTAGGCTCCACGACCCAATCACCCCCATCCTTACCCAACTCCACTGGCTTCTCATCACACAGAGGATTCAGTTCAAGATCCTGGTCCTCACCTTCAAAGCCCTCCACGGTCTTGCTCTCCCCTACCTCTCTGGCCTCCTAAACCTCCTACCACCCTGTTCGCTCCCTCCGCTCAGCGGGCTCCGGCCTGCTTCACATCCCCCGCCTTGCTCGCCCCACTATTGGTAGGCAGGCCTTCCACCTCTTTTGGATCTTGAGATAGCAAAAGGTTATTGCCTAATTTTCCCTGAAGTATTATTTATGTTTTTAACTTTTGTTTGTAATAATAATGTACAACTGTTTCCTGAGCATTCCTGTGTCAGTATTTTACAATCTTTTGAGAATACTGATCTGGCATAATTTCTTTAAAATGGTGTAGAAATAATCTGTACAATAAACATTTTTTTAAAAAAATTCAAAGTTTGAAAGAACTGATCAATAATTGGAATTAAGTACAATTAGCATCAATACTATTTCACTTTAATATTGTACCAAGCAAAAGTATTTGAAACTTGTCTGCATTTTACTCATTAGCCATATGTTCTGAATCTTGTACGAAAGCCTGAAGTCAAACTTGCATAATACTTTAATTGATTCTGAATGTCTCCGATGTTTTTCTTCCAACAGATCTATCCTTGTTTGTTCTAAGGTTAACGTAGCATGGGTAGGTGGCTGAGATTTTGGGTCAGATACAAAGTGCCTGCAAAAGAAGAGAATGAAGAATGAAAGAAGATACTGTCTCCCTTTATCCAAGAGCCAGAAAACAAGTAAAATGTATCATGTGTTTAAAATTGATTTATAGATCAAACAAAAAGAATTAGCTTTGCTTTCTGCCTCTGTAGGTTGTGATCCTGACCCAATGTTGCAAAACAGAATATGTGACGCTTAGACTGATTTTGAATGGTAGCGAACTCTCCTCACTCTAGGGGAACATTTGATGAAATGCACACTCTCCTGCCTTTAGAACTGTGACCATTTCTATATTTCCCTTCATGAATGGCACTCTCTGGCTGAGAAAAACATCAAGTAAAAGGACTTTTTTTTAAAAAAAAGTTAAATCTCAAATACTGATAGTTCTCTAAGAGAGATGAAGCTTGTGTAACATGTTTAAAAACTTATTTTCTTCCTCTATTATTCTATATACATTTGAATAAGGTTCATTATCCAACAATAGAAATTAGAGGACCTCTTGCTTTAAGAAATATTTTCAAAGTCTCATGAGACACATTTGATCTCACACTTTGTAAATTTCGGATCCCATTTTATGTTATTTTTCCCGTCTATAGAAGTGCATACAAAGCAAGGGAATGAAAGAAGAGACTGTCTCCCTCATATATAACTTGTTATGCATCCATTATTACTTATTCAAGAAGCTTTCTTTAGTATCAGAATTATTTTGTAAAGTAGGGAGCGTAAAGCTCTAGAGGGTACACTGTCCCAATGATTTCCTACTCGTGGATAATTGGCTTATCCTCAAGTATGTGGAGGGTAAAGTACATTCAAAGAACAAGGAATGCTTGCTAAAAGTTGCAATCATACTTTTACTTTTTATTACCTGATAAGTACCAGAAACAACATGAAACTTGGTGTCTGATAACTTGAAACCAGCTGACCCTAGCTGAAAGTCACAAATTATTTCAGTATCTGGGATGACATTTCCTGCAAATTCTACTCAATTACATTTTTAATGATTTTGCTTGTGACAGAGTTGTTGTGCACTGTCACAAGCAAAATCATTAAAAATGTAATTGAGTAGAATTTGCAGGAAATGTGGACTTGTGTAAGAATTTGAAGATAGTTAATGTAAGAAATAAACTTGATTCCGGGAATACTAAAATCATTAACTTAACAGTAAAGTAAAATTGCTTGAAAGCACAAGACAACCATCTTAAGTTTATTAATGTATGATTAACATCTGGTATGAATTCATGAGTGGATCCTGCTGTCTTATCAATTTAATGGACTTTTTGATTATATGATTATGTTAGTAAATGGGGGATTCTAAGCAAAGTTAAGGTGTTTCATAAAATATAGTGAGATTTCAGAAATAAATAGGAAGTTGACGAATGGATTGAAAACTGGCTAAACAATAAGAAATAGATTCTAACTATAAAATGCACCTATACTCTCAATTAATTGCCATTTATGAGACATGTTGGGGAAATAAAAAGTACTCAGTAAACTGTACTGTTGGGTAGGTTTACACCTGGGCAGGATCAGAGTCAAAGATGATGACACAAATTCCCTTCACCCCATCAATGGTCTTCAGATATGTGTCTCTACCTTGCTATCTTTTCTTCCTGTTTTAAACCTTCCTGAAAACATAACCATGCCTTTTGTCAACATCTTAAATAAACATTTTTAGTTTCCCTGTTTAGTGTCTACCATTACACTACATATCAGGTACTTTGAGACATTATTTTACATAAAAACTATTCTGTAAATGCAAGTTGTTGGATATTTGTCCAAGTGAAAAACGTAGAACAACTCTGCCAGATAAGCTCAAATGTGTGGAACCTGTACAATGGGCTTTGAAATATTGAAGGTTCTGATGACTTAAGGTGTATTTTTTTCTACATCACATGATTTATTTCCCATATCACAAGACTGAATTAAGTTGCGTGTTAGCTTGAATATTTATGTGACTAAATTGTACCTTGTTTGCAAAATAGGTTTACAAGGCTTCTGCAATTGCTATAGGGTGGAGCTATATCCTGGTTGAAAGGCTTAGTTCCAGACAGTTTACTCCAGTGAAGTTCAGGATGAGAATGAAAGAAGCAGGACTTTAATGGAGAGACGGAACATAATGGGACTCTAATCCATTAATTTTGCTTTTCCTAATATTACATTTGACCATGGATTATATTACTTTATGGTCTATTTTGAATTTGTGGCCTTTCGCTAAACAGGATAAAAGACAGATTGGTTCATATTGCTCTGGAGGGCTTTAACGGAAAGCAAAAATATATTTTTCCCAGCTGGAAATGTGCTCAGCAATGTTGTTGTTGACTGTTATAAGAATTGATGAATTGCAAAGTTCAAAAGGAGTGCTTGGCTTAAATGTCGATAGCAGTGCGGTTATCCTTAACATCACATAAATAAAGGTATCAAGCTGCTTCATATTTCCACATTGCTGAGATTGAAATTGAAAGTTATTTACTAGTTAACTCAAAATTATTCAATTTTTGCTCAATAGAAGGTTAACTGTACTGTGTGCATAAGACTGCCAGGTTGATAACAATTTTTAAATCGTGTTGGTGTGCCGTGTTGACTGGTTCCCAACTCATTTTATTTGTGCGTGCGTGTTTGGGGTTTCAAAATAGTGCTGAAAGATTACACCAGTCTAGTTATTTTTGTTGATGTCTCCATTTGCTGCAGGAACTGCACTTCTGTTGCCCTTTCGATATTTCAGGAATGAAAATGGTCTCTGAACCTTTAAAGTTATCGTTGTGAATCATTCACATAATATACTTCGGTGTTTCATGAAGCGCAAAGTATTGTATGAGCTTATCTAGTGCTTTGTGCGATTAAAAGGAAGTTGCGCATATTCATTCATTCACAGTAAATTCTGCAATAGCAGATCATTAGATTTTATTTTTAACACAATTTATCTCAAAGCACATAGCATGAATCTTCTAAACACAGTTTATTGGAAAAAGCCGTAAACATGCGTAGAATAAACGCTAGCTGAAGATGGTGAATAGGCTTTGTAATAGTCAAACCAGCTTTATTGGGAACTTAAATGTAGTTTTAGTCATGCCAATAAAATCTATTATCTAACCCACTCCAATCACCTGCAGACTAAAGGCTCAAGGACCAGTCTGCCGGGATTGAATCTCTTCAGATATATCTCCATGGGAATTAAAGGTATTTAGACAAAAGTATTTTTAGCTAAACGTTGCTATTTGAAGTGAACATCACTGGCTTAGTTCCCTCGTTATTTTCAAAACATCTGCTGCCCATCAGGTTGTCTGCTTTCTGAGCCACTACTGCATTCCACTGCGATTCCATACCTGCCTCCAGAAGCGTAATGGAATAAAAGATTCCTTCCCTGGAAAAAAGAACTAAGCAACAAATCACTGCTTAGTGTTGAACGTATTAATAGATGGTCATGCATGAGAAACAATGCTTTTGTCAATTTTGAAACTCAAGTGCAGTGCAGCTGACACACCAGATCTATTTATAGCTCATGCTTCTCAATGCCTGTGGTGCAGAGGTGTCAATACGATCAAATGGATGAAAACGTGAAGCGAAGATTTAGACCACTGAATAACAACCAATTTTGTACTCTTATTCAATAAGAGTTCATTCCTAAGCAGGACACAAATATAAAGCTTTGTGTAACTAGAAAACTTCTGATAGTGTTATTTATTTTCCAAAGTTAACGACGTTTCTTTGCAAGCTGAACTGGGATTGTTCTCTGACAACTGGGTGCAATTGCATTTTCATGCATTAGACTTTTAATGATCGTGAAGTTAGATTATAAGCAATGTCTATGCTTTCAATTCAACTCCATGACTGGGTGTTTAATTGTACCTCCACTTTGCTACTTTTCCCTTGGTTTCACAGATCTATTCAGTCTAACTCATTTATCTCACTGATCTCTTAAGAAGAAATTTGGTCACTACTGTATGTAAGTAATACTGCCCATCGCCTTTTTGGGAGGTGTTCGACTCTACTCACATGATTTCCAAACATAAGAAAAAAATTGGCTTTGATTCTGAAGGTAACATTTTGCACAGCCTTCGGTCCCATCAGAGAAGTCCTTGAGATTCCACACATTCCTCTTCACTTAAGGTTTAATCGGTGGGTTATTGGGATTAAGGAAAAGTAATTGCTTGTACTCAATTGCTGAAAGTAAACTACCTCCTAGGGACTTGGAGGAATTCTTTTCAGAAAATTCCTTTCAGCCCCACTACCAGTTTGATTGTAGAAAGTAGTTGACATCACATAAAGCCTTCCACTTCAATATATTGTGCTTTGTTGTCACACAATAAGGATTGCTATATATAAGTCTTTCACAAACTTATGAAATTTAGAGGGGGTATTTTGAACACTGCAACAAAAGCTTTGGCTCTCCCACATTTTGGCTGTGATCTGAGAGATTGACTGCCAGACTGAAGGAGTTTTCCTGATCTATTTATCGAATCGCTTTTTTCACGTATTGAATCTCATATATACAATCGTTCTGATGCTATTTAATAACAAGTACTGAAATGAAAATGATTGACAGTTAAAAAGTGTACTTAAGTGTTCAGGAGAGGTCATTGAAAGGTGATGTATATTAAGTCTGCTACAGTTCATTATTTTCAGTATGGGCATGAAAGTGTTTCTAAAGAATGAACTTTTTAAAAAAGTTTTAATATTTTACACTGATCAATACTTCAATATTTCATTCAGTTTGAATGCATTTTTGATCTTAATATGTTACTGTTGGCTGTATTACCAAAGAAATTTAGTCCAGAGATCAAGTATCCAAGAAACCAGATTCCATAAATAAATTCAGTTTATTTTTCTCTTTAAAAAAATTAGAACTATGTACATTTCATTCCAGTATATGACAANTTTTTTTTGATAAATACTGCAACATTCCACAGATACATTGCAGGATTTAACATAACTGGTTCTTTTTGCTGTGCTATGCATTATAGACAGCTATAGCTTTAACAGAGTTGGTTATTAGCTGCCATGTAATGTGAGCTAAATAGCTCACCTCAGGCGATAAATGTGACCATGAGTGTCGGTTGTATAAACAAACCAAAACATTCTCCATAGCGCACCTTACCAACGACTTCTGAACATGTTATTACACAAGCACTTAATAAGCAATACATTGACTGCTACGATACAACAAATGCTAAAACATTATATAATACAAATATACATAGCTGTCACAAATAGAACAAAAGTATTTCGGAAAATATATGCTCCAAAATGAAGCTCATTTCCTCGCTCCAATAAAATGAAGCTTTCAATTAACCGTAAGGGTTCATCCTCATGGGTTCATCCTCACAGCCTCAGCCGCCACATGGGCGATGCTGCACAGTGCACATAGCATAGCTACAGTATAATTACAGTACTGAACCAGTCCCTTTTGTTCTACGCACGATGTAAAACAGAATCTACACAACAGCCCTTCAAAAATTCCAATCTTCTCAAAACATTGATTGATCCTAATGTTACTGTGTAACTGATACGGTTTGATCAAATGTCAGAAATGCTGGGAACATTTTGAGAAAAGCTGGAACAAGTGCAAAACGTTGTCATGTAGTTAGGATCTGTGCTAGTTATTTGAATAACCAGTCCAAGTATCAGTCTCTCTTAAGAGAAGAATAAGTGCTCCCCATGGGGCTTCATTGATGCCCCTTTGCTCAAGTCCCTTTCTACTCATCTTGCCAAATTGGCTCTTCTCTCCCAAAAATGTCAATCAAGAAACTTGTGAATGTCGTTATGAAGAATGACATAAGGATTGGAGGCATCATTGTGGTCAGGGCAGTTGTAATGGCATCTACAGGACTGAATCATCATCATGTTCTTGATGAAGGTCTCTCCATCATCACAACGGAAGCGAACCCGGACAGTTCTGCTTTGTTGAGGAGTGCAGCAACGTCCATCAATGCAGGAACCGCAGTACTTGGAACGATACTTCTTCACGCTGGAACAACCTGCGTAGGTAAAGTGTACTGCCGTGCTTGTCTTTCTCGTTCTGTAGCATTTTTTTCCTTTCTGGAATAAAAAAGGCAAATGAATATGAGCACCTGTTGTGAACAGATAACCTCCTGTGCCCCGTGAAAGTTGAATCATTAGACAAACACATAAAAGTGTTTCACTCTTATATTAGTACTTACTTTTATATTCGTATAGGTTGGCTGGTTACAAGGTCGGATGTCACAGATTCTCGTCTCTTTTCCAAGTTTACATTCAGGGTTGTCATTGGTGACTCTTGAAGAGATTCCCATTCCACATGTCTTGGAACATTGGGACCAATCAGTTGTCTGAACTAGACATTTGGGTCTCCAAGCTGAAAAATACAACACACCAATAGCACATGAACAGAAATATTTTTGCGACAAGTTTTTTTTCAGTACCTGACCATCTAGTTTTTACAATCACAGCAAGTCGGTCACTGTCTGGTATTTTGCCTGCTTCAGGGAGTCGGGTTTTAAAAGTGAGCAAATCTTTAAAAGCGATGTTGAACCGATTCGAAAGCTGCAAGTTTCATTTCAATCAATAAAAAAGGAAAACAATGTCTGCTGATGTCATTTCTAGCGCTAAGTCAGCACTCCCAAGATACACTGGAAATTTAACAGTCGAGGGATTTTCCTGAATGCAGTGTGAGCTGCTTCGTTGTTAATGATGGCCAAAGTGGGTTGTTTACAGAAGTTCGTTGTCTATCTCCATCAGTGCGCACTCTAGCGAGAGGACTGGCTATTGCACCAACAAGGTGAATGGACATCTTGTGCAGTCTTCAATCTAAACGTGTTCAAATCGAGGAGAACTCGGGACAGGCACGTGTGTGTGTGTGTGTGTGTGTGTGTAAAAAAAATCGATAAACTTACCAGCCAACCCTTTAAACGTTCCTTTCAGTAGCGAGAGCAGTTCGTTGTTGGAGACTGGTTCGTTTGGCGATGGGTTCACAATGGTTTCTTGGCTGAAGATGTGTTCTGCTTCCCTTGAATCTGCCGTGGCTTTGCTTCCATCGCAAACCCATTCCTCGCAGCATTTCCCAAGCACTTTGATGAGTCGTGGGTTCGGGCAGCCCAGGTTAGGCAGAGATAGCTCTTGAGGACAAAGGGGGATACAGCCCACAGCTCCATCGATGCAAGTGCACTGATGTTTGCAGTTTGGCTGAAAAATCTCCCCATTTTGATAAATCTTGCTGTTGTATTCACATGGCCTTCCTTCGGCTCTTGCTGTGTGAAAAAAAAACGCAGAAAATAGGAACAGTTTTAGAAATAAGTCTCGACTAGTACTTACACAGGTTCTGGTCTGCTGCTCATATTTTACTGAGGAAATTCCAAGACCAAATCCCAAGAGGAACGTGGTGCTGAACAATGAGTTACTCAGGAATCACTTTTCCTTATGCGTCTTTAGTTTAGTCGAGACACAGTGAATTACATTCCAGACTGTTGAAATCACATGCTTTTACTGCCAATTGATGGCCAAGGAACAATAAAGCATAACCATACATGGTCTAAAGATTACAGAAACCTTTCGACTAGACTAAGCTGGAGGGAGACGTTCGGTGTTTAATGAAGCCTCGCCAAGAATCTTACCTCTGCAGATCCCCTGAAGAGCACTGGGGCTGGCGCCGAAGTTGCATTCGAGACCCTTGGTGTGATCGCACGGCTGCGTTTTACTGCAGTCTTCGTTGAGCTGTTTAGCGCAGACTTTGCAGCATCCGCAGCCATCCAGAACCAGACTGACGCCGGGTGAGCACCTGGGGAACTCCTGTGGGCACTCACATTCCGACGGGCAGGTGGACATCGCCTGGAATCAACAGCAGTCAATAAAATACAATGAGCTCCTCTTGCAAACAAACGCAAGCATTAAAACGTGAAATCAACCCATTTGCTCAAAGATTTTTTTTTTGGGGGGTGGGTTTGGATTGGGGTGGGTGATGGGGGGAGATCATAAAACCCCTTTTAAGACGAAACCCGTTAAAACCTTCTGGACACTCACCTTAGCGAGGCACCCGCAGATAAGGAGGGCAGCGACCACCACCACAACGCAGTGCATCCCGAAAGTCGGTGAGTTATCAAATCGGGGGAAGGATTTGGAACCGAAGACCTGCGCCGGACTTGTCGGGGCTGATCTGGAGTAACACACGCGAGGCTCGAGTCAGTGTCACTCCACAGTCAATGGGTTTGGCAACTTCTCGTCCGTTTCTCGCTCCAAAGCTGACTGCTGGGAGCTGTCGGTGGCTCTTTTTTTTTTGCTGTCTGTGCCGGCGTGTTGCTTGTTGCTTTGGCTTTGCTTTTGCTTTGCTTTCTCTCTCTCTCTCTCTCTCTGTGTGTCTGTGAGCTGTGCCCGATTGCTTTGTGCAGACTTTTGCTGCTGCCCTTCCTTTTATAGGTTGGTGACGTTCCTGAGTGTCTGAGTTTCAGAGCTGTTTGATTTCAGAAACAATCTCTGGAATGTTTCTGGCGCGTTTTTTTTTTTCTCAGACGCCGCCCAGCCAAGAGAGAGAGAGAGAGAGAGAGGGAGGGAGAGAGAGAGAAGAGAGAGAGAAAAAATTCCCCCCATTCTTGTTGCTTTTCCCTTCAAATCATCCATTTAAAACAAAGCACGTCATCTCGGTGCATTCTGAGTGTAAATCGCAGCTCAACTCAGCGTCGTTAAGCTTTGCAAATGAATTTGTTTGTTTTGCTTTTTCGGTACAAAGTGTAATCAAAGTGTCGGGGGGGAGGGAGGGAGGGAGGGAGGAAAGTTTATGGGGCTTCTATTTTTGGCTGCCTTTTTCCCTTTTCTCATCCCTCCCTAAGTGTTTCCAGATGAAGAATTATAGAGCGCGACGTAACAATATTTCCATATTTGGTAGTACAGAAGTCCTCGCGTTTTTAACATTTTTCCCAACTTTTCGAGCATAACGTGTCGATGACATCTTAAAACTCCCCCCCCCCCCCCCCATTTCCTCGAGATATATGATGTATATGTAGATAGATCTGAAGCCAGAAATTTATTTTGCATTGTTAATTTATGGGGGGGTTCACTCACACAGCAAATGTGAGATATATCACTGTACTTCCCCGAGTGGGTACAAGTTACTTTGTACAGAGGTTAATGCTTTGTCAGGAAATCGACTGAAGTTCTGTTACGGTAGCACCTAAAATACAAAGTGACATTATAGAGGGGACATTTTAACACGATTACACAACATTAAGTCAAGCATTTATTTCTGAGGAGTGACCTATCTGGGGATAAAATATGACACAGCACAGCGCAGGGCACGAACACACTTGTATTAATGAGTGGCTTTGGATGTTGTCAGTGGCTGTGCGCGGTGCACAGTTGAGAGCTGGTGCTCGATGGTAATGTACATTTCTAGCCACTCAAATGTATTCTGGAAGATTTTCTTTACCAATATTCTGCTGAAAGACTTCTGCACTGTGGTTAAAGCTTCCAGATTGTTGGCAAGTCTCCAGAGGAGAGAATGAGTAGCCCCGCACAGGGGGGGGGGGGGCGTCATGAACATTTTTAACCCAAAGACGTAATCCATTAAAGGTTGATGAAAATGAAAGATGAGCCTGAGAATTTGAGAGGCCCCCGACTGAGCATTCAGGGGCTGAGAGTGTGTATCTGCCGTTTAATTATTGGCCTGACTTGCATGAAGTCAGTTTTCACTTAAGACTGGCAAATTGCCTTCCTGATCACAACATCCAGACAAGGAGAGCTCAGAGAGTTGGAAAACGGGCTCCACTTCAGGCAAAATAAAAATCTGGTAGTCCAGGTGATTCCGAGGAATGTGAGTGTTTACCTGTTTTTCATTTTTTTTTTTGGGGGGGACAAAAAAACACGCAACATCCTCTATTTCCGAGGCTTGTGAAATCTCAAAACCATCCAGGTCTTGTAATGTTGAAGTGCACCGTTTGAAGTGCAACGGGCAGTTTCAGGAGTAGTATAAATAAACGTTGGGAGTTTCTTTTCGTAAAACCACATTGATACCTAAGTTAAATGTAAACAAATGTAACGAGGCCACTTGTTGAAACATCTGGAGCCGCACGTATTCATCCGGTGGGGACATTTGGCGGCTGCTGTGCTTTTGCCGGAGGGTCAGTCACTCGTGTACGAATTTTTTTTATTTTAAAAAAAAGATAGTGACATCTTTTGAGTTTTCCCTTTAAACGTTCTGTCGTAATAGGGTACACAGGAAATACCAAATGAGCATATCTTTTTCCAAGAAATTTCCGCTCTTCTTTATTTTTGCTGCTGCTTGTCCTGGCAAATGCTTATTGTTGTTTAACAGAGGTTTCTGAAATGTTGCCTGATATCTGCATGAGCTCATCTCAGCCTAATCTTTAGATGTAAAAGAAGCTTTGGACATGAAAAATACTGCCATACTGACATTTCTGTAACAACGTGCTCTGCACCAATGCAATCCGCTCGCAGGGTTTTCGAGCAACTTGGAACGTGCAAAAATAAATGCATCTTTTTTTTTTCCGAAACTGTCGAAAGTTAAACATTAGTTCTCGATTCAAAGAATGTTTTTTAAAAAAAACAAACCCAGAGAACTGGTGGAAACACATTTACAGCTCAAACTAGACCTTGTGGGGCAGTTTACATAACCGCTCGGTTTGTTTGTGTAAACCTTGTACTTTCCTCGACATAATACCAAATTCCACGCCGTGTAAGCAGAAAAGGTTTGTTTTTGATGGATTTTTTTTTCTCGCGTGGAATTCATTTTCTCTCTTGTCTTTTCACGTTGACGGGGAAATGTTTTAAGCTTTAGGGGATGGGTTCGTGTGAGATGAAAACAACCTATACACATAGATGTTTGTAATCGGGGTCAGTGGGGTGGGTGGGGGGGGGGGGATACATTGCAGGGATCAGATGCTGTGCAAGGAATATTTTAAAGGTGGGGAGGAGGTGTGTGTGTGTGTGTTGGGGGTGTGTTGGGAGGGTGGGGTGTGTGTGTTGGGGGGTGTGGGGGGGGGTGTTGGGAGGGTGGGGTGTGTGTGTGTGTTGGGGGGGTGGGGGGGCTGTGTGGGGGGTGGGGGGATGCAGATGGAGGAGGTGTGTGTGTGTTGGGGGGGTGGGGGGGGCTGTGTGGGGGGTGGGGGGATGCAGATGGAGGAGGTGTGTGGGGGGGTGGGGGTGTGTGGGGGGGGTGGGGGTGTGTGTGGGGGGGTGTTGGGAGGGTGGTGTGTGTGTGTTGGGGGGGCTGTGTGCGGGGTGGGGGGATGCAGATGGAGGAGGTGTGTGTGTGTTGGGGGGGTGGGGGGGCTGTGTGGGGTGTGGGGGAATGCAGATGGAGGAGGTGTGTGTGTGGGGGGGGTGGGGGTTGTGGGGGGGGTGGGGGGGTGTGTGTGGGGGTGTGTGTGTGTGGGATGCCGATGGGTCTTTGGATGCAATGCCTTAAAAGACTCCAACCCGTTGTGTGTGTGTGTGTGTGTGGGGGGGGGAGAGAGGGGGGGAAGCGGCGCACGAACTCGGGAGCGCGCTCCCGGGGAGCCACGGCTTGTTTTATTTTACGCGCACGCGAACACGCGCGGACACCCCGCCAAAGCGCGGCAGCAGTCGGGCACGCGCCTCGGGGGGGGGGGGGGGGGGGAGGGAGGGAGGGTGCACGCGCCCCGCTCTTCCTTCCCACACACACCCACCCCCCACCCCCATCTGTTCCCGTGCGTGCGCTGCGCCCCACACCATCAGCTGTGGGTGTGTGAGTGGGTGAGTGTGTGGGGAGGGTGTGTGTGTGTGTGTGTGTGTGGTGGTGGGGGGGGGATCAGCCTCTGTCACGCCGCGACCGTCTGCGTTGCAGGAGAGAGAGAAGAGAGAGAGAGAGAGAGAGAAGAGAGAGAGAGAAGAGAGAGAGAGGTCTGCGGGTGAAGATGGCGAGTTGGCTGTCAGACTTCGGCACATGCACCCACGCCATCGTGCGCGGCATTCCCGACTCCCTGGTCAAGCGGGCGCTCAGGCGGTCCCGGCCGGAGCCGGAGCCGGAGTCGGACCCGGAGCTGGAGGTGGACCTGGCCAAAGCCCACCGGCAGCACGAGATGTACGTGGGGGTCCTGCGCCAGAGGCTGGGTCTGCAGGTGGTGCAGCTGCCGGCGGAGGAGACGCTGCCGGACTGCGTGTTCGTGGAGGACACCGCGGTGGTCTGCGGCGACACGGCTCTGCTCACCCGCCCCGGAGCGCCCAGTCGGCGCAAAGAGGTAAAGTCCACCCACCACCACCCCCTCCCCCACCCCCACTCCCTCCACCCCTCCCCCCCCCCACCCCCCCCACCACCCCCTCCTCCTCCACCCCCACCCCCCCTCCACCCCCTCCTCCTCCACCCCCACCACCCCCTCCTCCTCCACCCCAACCCCTCCCCCCCCTCCTCCACCCCCCCCTCCTCCACCCCCACCACCCCCTTCACCACCCCCCCCTCCACCACCACCCCTCCACCCCCTCCTTCCCACACCCTCCTCCCCCACCCCCTCCTCCTCCACCCCCTCCTCCTCCACCCCCACCACCACCCCTTCCCCCCCCTCCACCCCCACCCCCCTCCACCACCCCCACCACCACCCCCTTCCCCCCCCTCCACCCCACCCCCTCCACCCCCTCCTCCTCCACCCCACCCCTCCCCCACCCCGTCCTCCTCCACCCCCACCCCCTCCTCCACCACCCCCCCCCGCAACCACAACAAAAAAGGGCACCAACATTTCAAAAAAAAATCGACGCCCCCCCCCCCACCCAAAAAAAAAGAGAGAAAAATACGCTGTGAGAAGGGCTGACAGATTCCCCCCCCCCCCTCACCCACCCCTCGAGATTTATTGTCAGCCAACGGTGCGCTCTCACCTCACGCCGCTCCTTCCCTTCCCTCTCCCCTCTCCCCCCCCCCCCCACTCCCCTTTTTTCGCGATGCACAGGATTCATCAGCTGTGAAAAGACGAGGGTGTGAAACCTCAGGTGGAAGCGTTTTTTTTTCCCCCATTAGGGACCGTCCCTTAATTTTTTTCACACACTCACACACCCCCTCCCCACACACACACCCCACCCCCCCCCACACACACACCCCACCCCCCCCCACACACACACACCCCCACCCCCCCACATACCCACACACCCCCTTCCCACCCCCACACCCACCCACACTCACACACCCACCCCACCCCCACCCACCCCCCCCACACACCCACACCCATCCCCCCCACACACCCATCCCCCCACACCCCCCCCCACACACACACACACCCCCACACGCACCCACAAGAGTGCACATGCTCTTTTTTTGCTGCCACTTTTGACCCTCTTTCTTTCCAAAGAGCAGTCCGTGTGCGTAAAAAAATAAATCCAACCCAAATCGTCCGGCTGCCTCATTTGAGACCTGTTTTTTGAACCATTGGCCCCCGCGCAGCTCACTTGGACTGTGCATTATTCTTGTGAGATGGACAAATAATGGACGGTCCCGTGGATTTCTTTTACAGGGCACATTTGCAGGTGTGGTCAACGAATGTGTTTTGTCATTCAAAATAATTTGCATCTGATGCAACCTCTTTGCAAATGGGTTATTACAATCAGGGTGTAAGCCGCCTATGCAAGTGAGCAAAGTGGTATTGTCAGTGCTGTGGAACAAACCCCACCCTGATTTAAAAGCTCTGAGTAATAATACTGTCTCTGTTATGCTTCTGGATTTGGCTCCTATTTCAACTGGATTTGGCTCTTATTTAAACTTATTATCAGGTATCAAGTGCAGTTGGTATCGGTTGCGACACAGAATGTTTGCCTCTCAATGGCAGTAACAGTGCAGGTTTTTTTAAAAAAAATGCAGGCATGTTCATTTTCGAAGAATGAGCAAAAAAGATATGTTGCTTTCTTAAACAGAATGCACCCAGTTTCACTATTCCTTGCCAAATGTTTTACATTTGAGCAGTTTGGCCAGATGCAGGCTTGGGTTTGTCCAGCTGTAGATCAGACCCAGCTGATTAAATGTAGGAAATTTGTATATTAAGTGGCACAGAAAGATGACTAAATTATTCAAACATTCCAGCTCTCCAAGGAATGCGTCTCTTAAGAATTGCGGGCATTGTCTGTACTGTGAGAAAGATGATGTTTAGACGAGGAAACATTGCTTTCGTAACAAATAATTCTTTGGAACAAAATGCTAATTATTTTGCACAAATGTTTGAATACGTTTATGTGCAGTTATATTGTAGTCGCATCTTTGAGAGGGTATACATTGTTGTTGAAGGTTTATTCAAATAATTGCAAATTGGCTTCTGCGTTCGCCTACAAAAATACTCCCACTAGTTACCCGCACTTCATTGAATTTCTTCACTTTAACATTCAGAGCACTGGGTAGAAATCATTACATTTTACAGCATATCCTCTGAAGCACTTATATGTCCTCCTGACATGAAAGGCCCTATATCAAAAGTAAGGATTATTTATTATTATTCACTAAATGTGGCTATGTGCCTCACCCAACTCTCTAAACCAGACTCAGCTGGAAGGACCCAGATAACTCATAGGAGAAGGATTGTTCCTTCCAGTTGGTCTTGTGTCAGTGACCAACTGGCCAGCTACTCCCTGCCCAATGTCTCTTACTAAAGGTTCCCTAAGTAAGGTTGGTGAGTAAGTGTATAATAGGCATTAAAGATGGGTTCTGTTCTCTTCTGCTGCTCAGAATGTGCCGAGTAGTCCTTATATGGGGATCATTGAGCATTGCCAGTGATGCACCATTCAGGCCTCCAAGCCTGATACATCCAGATAGCTTGGTATTTCATCAGGTCAATTAGGTTGCATACAACACCAGAAAATATCACAAAGATTATTTATCCACATATTTGTTGAGGGAGCAGTTGCATTTCACCACAGCACAGGGACGTTGCCAACACTGATAGCTTCTCTAACTTGGGAATTGCGGAGGAGTCTTGGCTCTGCCTCCAAGACAAGCTAGAATGACTCTGTTTTTTGGAGGAAACTATGACATTGGTTACAGGCTTTCCAGCTCTTCAAATGGTTGGATGTTAGGAAATGACCATACTAGTCCCCATTCACTCCAAAATTGTTCCATGAAAGAGAGGTATAACATAGAGCTTACGTGAGGTGTGATATATTACATGTAAAGAGGCCTGTTTCATAAGAGAACCGGGAATTTTCGTTTGAGAAAACGTTGCTTTTCAGTGCATGGTTGCACAGCAATCAAACCTTTCAACTTCCATTGCGTGAGTTATACGGTTCTCAGCCTATTCATTAAAGCAACAGTAAATACAGATTGAAATAATCCATCTCTGATGGAAAGCTTGCTCATGCTATCCAGCTCACTAGTCTTCCCAGCATTATAATCTAACATTAGCTCTGGCTATATAGAGGATGGCCACATGCACCATCCTAACAGCTTGGTGGGGAATGACTTGCAGAGGGAATCAAAGGTGAAGCAGAATATTTGAAAGAAGTGTATTTTTTTGCTTTGATTAAATATCACCAGTTAGTGTTGTATGCAAAGAGACAGATTTGAGTTCATTTATGTGTGTTCAACAATTTCAGTACTCAGTAGCAGTTTTGTAAGATTCTGACATTTATGCCATACATTTTCATGTGGCTAATGGAAATATCAAGGTTTAGAATGCCACATTTTACCACATAAAAGTGTACCAAGATTGAAACAGATGTGAAGGTGGTCCTGTGAAGATTACTCTTTTGGATTCTTGCAAGAGATAGTACAGGATTGCTATTTGTAAATCTCTGAGCATTTTTAATACATATATATATATATATATCTACATGGACATTTTTCCTTCTTTAGGTTTCACTATTCCACACTATTTTCCCAGTGGCAGGCTGGGCAGATAACTCATACCAAAGCATTCTCCAGTGTTCTTCAGCTTACTACAAGATGCCAATCACAAGGTGCTCCCTCTCCCTCTCTCTCTACCTTTTACTTGATAGCTGAGCTTGGAAACTCATTTTGTGGGGAATTGAGGGTTTAATTGAGGCCATCGATGGTAGGGCGGTTGGGGCGGGGGATGTGGAGCAGACCGGAGCCAGAGGAACGGAGGGTATGGGCAGGTAGGTGGATAGTAGGTCAGAGAGGTAGGAGGGAGCAAGTCCGTGAATAGCCTTGTAGGTGAGGATGAGAGACAGAGCCTAATAATAATCCCTCCAAAAACCAAAAACAATAATAAATCGGTCATTTTCAATCTACGACTGTTTGTGGGACATTGCTGTGCGCAATTGGCTGCCGCGTTCGCCCACAAATATACAGTCAATTCACTTTACAGAGTGTTCTGTGAAGCGCTTTGGGACGTCCTCCCGACGTGAAAAGCGCTATATCAAATGCAAGGATTATTATTATTATTATTTAAAATCCCACGTTTCATGGTACAGTGCATTTGAGTTCTGGTTCATAATACCACTGCAACTGCCCTTGGGGCACAATTTATCTCTTTAAGATGTAGCCTAAATTACAGGAGTGGACAATAATCTCATTTGTGCCTGATACAGTACTTGTCAAAGTGATGCTTACTATGTGATCAAGATATATACTATTGAATGTTCACTTTTGACAGATGTAAGTAAATTAACCTGGTATCCTATCTCACCGCTGTGTGAAGATGAGAGTATATGCTGTTGACAGATTTATCGTGTGAATTTCATGTTGTGGGTATTTCTTTGCAAGTAAGTAGTCCAAACTTGATTTGAGAAGTTCTTAATGTTACAAAATATGCATGAAGAATGTTAGAAAAAATGTTGCAGCATCTAGAACTCCAGACAAAACTTGTATATTGTAATCAATGTTAGCTGTGCCCAAGCATCTTGAGTATTGAGATATGTAGAGCACTATTTGTTCCAATATTAACACATACCCGTATAAAAAGAAGATACTTTGCCATTGTGTAATACAAAAGGATAACATCACTCAAAATACAATTGGGTGGTTACAGTTACATAGGCAGAATGAATCAAGTTCATATGTATTTCACAACACTTTTATGAATTAGTGTGGTGTAAAACACAGGAGAATTGAATGAAGTCAAAGGTAATTTAAGAACAGATGTGTCATCCATTCTTTTGAGCTCTCAAATCGATATTCGAATGAAAAATGTACATCTAACATTCCAAAAGATAGTTATGTTTGTGGAGTTACTTAAGTGAATTCACTAGTTCAACATGCATTGATTATTTGCGGTTTCCTTGGATACTATGTGCTGAACAATGCTGCAGCATTTTATGCAAGGTCATGTAATTTTGTACAACTAATAAACTGCTGAACAGTAATACCACTATTCAGGATCAGACTTTCCCCCTGTATTGCACATTCCCTTTTCTGTGTGTATGCATGCATGCATATGCAGAATTTTCTTCCACCGTGGACTTTGGCATGAAATTGTGAATTTAGGGAAATTGGTTTTGCATCATTTCTATTGAAGGATTCTTGCAAAATATGTGAATTTACAAAGTGATGGAAACGCCATTGTAAGTAATGTTTTGCCATATGATGAACACCATTTCTGGTTATACATTCTGTTGTTGCCAACAAGTATGATGATAAGTCGACTCACTTTGAAAACAATGGAGAGAAAAGTCAAATTGAGATTAATGCTGAATGGAAATATTACTATAGTAAGGAAGAAGGTGGCGCTTAAACTAAATGAAGGATGACAGTTCAATATTATATAAAATATAGCAAGGTATCAACTTGCCTTGTTTCAAGATATGGTCAGTAACAATGCATTTTAAATGAATTGTCTTCCTCATACAGATGACACAAGGCCTCAACAATAATTTCCCTGTTACATAAAGAATGGATAAGCATCTTGATGTGGTGAATCTCAATGTCAACTTATTTGGATTTCTGCAATTTTCTTTTTCTGGTATTTTGATATCTATTTGCAGTATTTTACTTCACCATTTTCTCTCATCCTAATGATACTGACTTTGCCAGCATTCAGTCCCACAGGCCCAAAGTGGTCCAACAACCACATCCAAATGCCCATATTTCATATGTGAATTCAACTGCAATGGGATCACAGCTAAGCCTGACACATGTAATTTTCATTAGCGGTCATAGTTTTGTAATCAGCAATGGAAGCTGGCTGTTTTTCCCTTTACTGAAGACAATTTGCATGCTCCTATTGCTGCTTCAACTGAGATTAACTAACTCACAACACACTGTGAATGAAACCTCAGGCTTTCTGGGCCTGAATGGATCAGTTTCACATTGGACTGGGCAGTGTCTTTATCAACTGAGTGACTGGAAAAAGTTGTTCCCTAGAACATTGTAATTTGTTTACTAACCAGACAAGTTGTAGTTGTTTGAGGCAAAAGTACAACCATGTGCAACACAAAATATGCGTGTATATATAGTATGAACAATCAATAGGTATTTTGAAACAATTACATTGATATACTAGTGATAAAACTAACATCAAATGTCTTCTAGAAGTCCTTGGATGGACAGGTAAAAGTATTGCTTAGACAGTGAGCAGATTATTTGAGTATTTGAACCAGAAAACATGCCAACTCTGATGTTCACACACCAGTGATAACTGGGTAGCGATTTGTTCTGAAAACCCTAGCTGACACACATTTAAAAGCAACATCTTATCACATTAATGTGATGAAGAAGATAACTAAAGTGTATGTACCTTTATGGCATGGCTATACATTTGTAAACTTTGCCGCACCAATTACATTGGTATCTGGAGCAAATCCAGGAGACAGTAGTTTGTTCCAAGTATCGCTCTGATAAGACTGAGCTGTGTTTAGATGACATTTGGTTGTGTGTGTATGTGTGTAGAGGGTTTTCGCTAGTAATGAAGAGAATACTATATAGTAATGCAAAGAACAAAACTTTGCATTATTAACATACTGTGTTTCGGACACAAATTTTATTTTGCAATTCAAACTGACTGTATTCTGTTATATTCAGATAGTATATAAAGCATTTTATTCAACTGACACTGAATCCACAGATCCTCTATTGTTTATCTAACTTTCCTATTCAAGTAATAATTTTGACCATTACTGTGGCCAGCACAGAACAGACCTTGAACAGGACATCATTCATTAAATAAATGTGTGGGGCCTGTGTCACACAAATAATTTATAGTTCGGTATATTTGAACTGACTTGAAGCGCCAATTCCCAATTAGATTTCCTATGAGCTAAATTCAATTCAGGTGATCCTGATGCAAGTACTGTATTAATTAAGGTGTCTAATGACTGATCTAAAACTCAGTTGGGAAGCACAACTAGATTCATTTGACTGGCTACAGAGCAAAAGGGTTTTTCCAATGAATAGGAAAATTCCAGTGATTGTTTACTTACAGGAAATAGTGTCAAAAGAACAAAAACATTTGTTCCAGTTTCAATGTATGTCACCAGCTGACAGTTGGCAGTTCATGTTTGCAAATGTTAACATTTGCTTTTGGTCATACTTGCATGGTACTTAATCTGAGAAGTTTCTATCAATTGTATTAATGTAGGCATAACCAAGTTTAAATTGGACCAGATATAGAATAATATATTTCTGTAGATTTATAGAAACATATACTGTTATCACTCATATCTTTTCGGCTGCTTTAATTCAGAGAATACTCATTCCTATAATGGCCTTTTGAGTAGGCTATGTCTGTGTATTGTGATTAGGATTGAAAGCCATTTGTAGGAACATGGGAAAACAGGAAAGGAGGAGAGTATTCAACCCATTGAGCTTGTTCTGCCAGTTTATTAGATTTTGGCAGATGTTTTAACCCCAGTGCCATGTCCTTTGACTTAATACCTCTGTTAATAGGAAACTTTCAGTGTGAGTGGGAAGAATACGTTTATGTCCAAATAATTATTTACTGTAAACAGCAGATGTTCTGCAAAATAGAATATTTAACATGCCTTACTGGAGAAGTGTTGCAGCTTGTTACAAGTGCATAAGAATCCTACCATCAGCCAAGAGAGAAGAAATCCAAATAAATGTCATAATTCATTGACAAAGTTCAGAGTGAGGATTAAGTAATTATCAGGGAAGAGAAATCCACATACCAAGTTTTTTTTCCAAAATAATCTGAATGTGATGAGCCATGAATGGCAAATGCCAATATTTACACTGGTTCATTTAATTCAAATACAGTAAAGCCAAAAACAGAATTCCCCCAAACCACAATGTGAGCTCTAACTATGTACAATTTGCAACAGTTTAATCTTCATTTTAACCCATAGTCTCCTTGTCTTTGAAGGAGAAAGTGCTGCAAGCGTTATTCGAATAAGGTTGTCTCATTTCTCTTGATCAGCATTTACGATGTTTAAAAGCTTTGGCAATTGATTCATTCATTTGGCACGCTTTGATGCAGCACAGCGGTTTATGAATTGCTTTGTTATGGCAAGTACAGCATATACAGTGCATCGGATTAGTTTTACCAGAACATTAAATTGAAAAATTCCTTTGACATTTTTCGAAAACAACTCAAAATTTATGAAGAATGTTGCCGCTAAATAATTATTGTTTAAAGAAGACTCTTAACAGGTTGACATTCCTGTGATCCCTAATTTTAGTGGAAATGTTGATGAATGGTAAACAGTAGTTGGGAAATATCACCAGCAGTGGTTAGCACTCAGTGTTCACTCCTCTCAGAAACAAGTTAAAATCAGCATTTAAAGGTATCTGCAATTCCCAACACGTAAAATTTGACCAAGTGTACAAAAAAAGTTATTACAAAGTCAATTTAAAAAGTACCGTGAAGCCGCTTCTCATGCGTGATCTAATTTTCAGCACCTTTGGAATACGTGTGGTTTCACAACAACTCAAAAAACTGCCAGTAAAATGGCAAGTTGCGATCTGCACAGTTTAAAACTCATCCAGAGTGGATTAAATGATTAATGCGCAGGAATAGTATTCATACAGAGGCAAAAGAATAAATTCGTTAATTCCATTTTGTGTCTATTGAGATTATGCATAGATGACTGGACAGAGACAGAATACCTGCAGTTTAGGTTTGCAACAAACAAATAGCTGGATTTTACACGATTGTAATACAACTCACGTGATCCGAACCAAGAGGGAAAAAAACAGGACTGCTTTATGAACATCATCTGAATTTGTTTGAATCTTTGTGAATTATTTCATGCTCCCTTTCATTATGTTTCTTGGACAATTCTATGGTGGTTGTGTACATGTCCTATAAAGTTGGTGCTGGTGTAGCACTAGTGGAGTGGGCTGCTTAACCAACTGGAGCCATACAGGTGTTGAAGAAGGATTGCTTTTGGGCCATCGGACTTGGAGCTGCAGTTATAATAATAATAATCCTTGCAATTGATATAACGCTTTATCATGTCTTCGAGGCATCTCAATGCGCTGCACAGAATATACTGGAAAGTGAATTGACTGTATATTTTGGGGGCGATACCTCAACTTGTCATTCTGATCTTTGTGCTCTCAGCAGGTGGGCTTGCTGGTATGTGTGCAAGGATATTTATTGCTTACAATATCAGCATCTCTCCCAGTATCTGTGCAAATGCTTGCTTCGAGTAAGTATGGTAATGGTTTGTCCTCTGGTGTGTGCTGCGTCAGACATTCCACTGGGTTCTCTTTGTTTGTTGAGAACAGCAGGGGATATTTGATCAGTATGAAGGCGCATTCATCCATTTGAGCATACGGTGAAAAGCCCATTACAAGAACATGTCACCAAGGTTGGTAAATTGAACAATAAGCGAAGAATAATGCACAAGCACACGTTAATAGATGTACCAACAAGTGGAGCTCTGTGCCACTAAACGAATCCCAAAACAACATTTGAATTTGCACTTTTGGAGATATGTTAAAGTACCTCAGATAGTCATTGATCATTTGATACTTGACCTACTTAGTCATGAATGTCTTCCAGGACTATCTGGTTTCACTCTACATTTCCCAAGTTATACTGCATGTGTGTTCTCATCAGATTGTGATGTTTACCACTTTCTGATAAACTGAGATTAGTGTAATGAGAGGTGATATTGCAATACTGTTTCTGCACATCAGCTGCAGTGAAACCACAGCCAGGGATAACCAACTTTTAATGCTTATATTATGTAGTTTTAGAAGTGCAGTATTCTAATAGCCTTCGATGAGGCTATTACATTTGTTATAGAAGTTCTTTTCAATTTTAGAAACATTCCTGGCAATCAAGGGACAGAGTTGTGATGTGTGTTTAAATTAAAGTTTAAAGCCTTAATTTAAGAGCACTGCAACGGATAGTATAACATGTTGTTGTCTCAAATACTTTGGGTGCCATACTGTTAGTTGCATATAATTGGGGGGTGGGACCTTGAGTGCATTACAGAGAGAAGTGAGGCTGATCCTCAAAGATCCAAAAGTTGAAATAAGAGAAATGGCTAGCAGAAGTTTTTTTTACATGGAAGGTAATCAATAGCTGTAACAAGTTAAACAAAAGGTTGGTTGAGGCCAATACACTGGTTTCATTTAGGAAACATCTTGGTGTATTGATGGTAGAATGGGTATCATAGAAAGATGAGATCAAACCTGAATTACTACAATCTTGTCATTTTCTACTTCTTCCTCCAAAGTCATTCTTTAGATTGGGATATCTGTGGAAAAAAAATTGTGGCCTTAACTTTAAGGAAACTTTTACGATTAAAAAAAGATCCAGTCTTTCAGGGGGTGTCTGGCGCGACAAATGGATAAATACCAAAATGATTAAGTGGAAGCTTAAAAAAGCGAACGTTATATTCAGCATATTTCCTTTGGCTCATCTGCCTGAGGAATCTGCTAAATCTTTTCAAGAAGCTGTGTTGGAGCTTTGATTTTGAAACACGACTAATCCAAGCCAGGTGGTGTGTCTACACATGGCCTCACACATTTTGCAAAGATTTTTTAAGTACAACAGGCTGAAAAAAATGTTTCTAATTGCAGTGAAGAAATGAAACACTGCTACTTTGTAGTGCCATCTCCAGCAAGCTTCCTGCTGCTTATCCAGCTAGGATCATCCTATCTGTTTGGGCTCGTAGAGTTAAAAGAAGCTGAGTGGTAAGTACCCCTGTCCTCAGTGACTGGTCTGCCCCTCCAAGTTCTAGCAATGAGCCAGGCTGTCTGCTGTGATCAGCAGTGCCCTGGCGTACTTTGGACCCACCTGGCTAAGGAACAGGACTACCAACACCACCACAGAGGTTTGTCTGGATTCCAACATTACGTTGCCAAGCGTGTCATCGAAACCAGTTCACCTCCATGGTGAGAACCCTGCTTTCCTCCCCCTCGCTTACCTCACCCAGCCCAAAGAGCCAATGCGTGGGCCATCACATGAACATGCTCTCTCTGGTTGCGTGCAATCAGACCACTTTGTTACTCAATGAAATGTCAATCAGGGCAAATTTCACATGGTTGCCAAGGATTTTAATACGCTTATACAAGCAAAGCAATGGGTAAAAATGGACTAAAGCAAGAAACATTTCTGGAATTCAATGATATCCCCAACACTACAATTTTCTCTTATTTGTCCCCATAGCTTCATACACATATACAATAAAAGCTGTAGCTTATTACCTTACGTGGGGTATTTTCTAACTGCATTGCTGCATTATTTTGTCAGCAGATTGGATAAACATTTCCAGATTGGTATTTTTTGTCGAAGCTTAACCAGGTTTACAGCAATTTAATCATTTTATTCAAACACTACAAGAAATATAAAGAATGCAATAGATGAGGTCATAGTGGGCAAAGTATTTTAGTTCAAAAGCAGATGTCATGGCAACATTAAATGAAAATAAAACCTGCCCCCATTTAAATATAGTTGCACAGCATTCTGAAACAGTAAATAGAACTGTATAAACTGTTCATTCTCCAGCCTTGAACAATGTCCGTGGAGACAATGCATTCTCGCAGTCCATCATGACTTTGCAAAACATAGTAAATGAATAGAATCATTGATGCCATCAGACTCTTTGAAGCTGCACCGAGATTGTGGTGGAAAGTGTGTGCTTTACCTCAATAAACTTTCACCATTTTAACTATATAACTGCTGAAGATGTTTACTTCTGCTTTTTTCTTAAATATTTAACTTCATTCTTTTTCATAATTAATTGCTTCAAATGTGATACCACACCTGGAATGTGAACAGAGATTCCAAACACCCTCAGATTGCATTCAGAGAAACTCTTCATAAACATGCCTTGTGCAAGATTTGTCATTGATCCAGATCTTTTGTGCTATGTTGCCTGTTATCACAAACAAAGTATTCAATCACATTTGTCAAACGTACAGTGAGCAAAATGTTGGTTATTGGTCTCACTTCTTTGTGAATGATCAAGTGGCTAGAATTCAGCCCAGCCCACTTTAACAGTAAAAGTAAATAATCCACCGTATTTATAAAAGCAGAAATATTATCATCAAGGTCCAAATAAGGAACTTGAACTTAATGAACTAATGCTAAATGTTTGTGGTTAATTTTAAGAATGTTTGATTCATACATTTTAGAAGAATTTTTTTTCTTATAATTCCATCAGTTAGGAGATCCATTTTTCCCCCTTTTGTCCCCAAATTGACTTCTATTTCCATATTATCTTCCTCATTGTAAGGAGTGGACGGGTGCAGGCCATAGACTTGTTTGCAGTTCCAGGAAAAACAGCCTGGATGAGTTTCCTTCCTGTGGAGTATGTCCTGCCTGCCCAGATCACTCCCTCAAAATTGGTTAATTTGCTCTCTGGTTGACCTGCATGTGTAACATTAACTAGAACACCCAGAACGCCAGCCTCTCCAACAAGCGTTTGAATATTAATTGTGTTATTGTTTAAGTACTTTGTGCAGGCTGAAATTAATGCAGTACAAATTAAGAACGGGAATCGCAAGACCTCGTTGTAGCTAGGTTATAATTTACTTAAAGGGTCTTTATTTATTTTAAAAATTCACTCGCTGTCATTCACTTTCAAAGTATTTGATATGTAATATGAGCATCTTTGATATGGTGTGCAACTAAGAGGCAACTGTGTTTTCCAATCTGCTGTACCTTTTAAGGTACACCATGTGTTAAGAGTTTGTTTCAATTATTCTGTAACATGATAGAATTGTGTTGGGATTGAGGTTTAGTTCTGTCCAGCTAACCAAATCTGACATTAGTATCTCGCTATTAGTGGCACTAATTGGTGCCTATTATCGGAGTAACTGTAGCCCCCAAACTGCTGTAATGTTCTGCAATCTTGATGTAACAAATAATTGAGCTTGGTTTTATTACTCTAACATAATGCAGAAATACAAGGCAACTTTTTTTATAATGTTATTCCCCCCACCCCTCACAGTATAGCACAAAGCAGTTAGATGGTTGGCCATACATAGTGCCATAACTGCTAATTTCTGGATGTAACTAAGTAGCAGAGCATGCTGGAGTGCATGAGGATGTTAATCTTGCAAAATAAATTCTGTGTTGTGTTACCAAGGCAACGTCCCTGCACTGGATGCCTGCTAGGATGACCAGATGGAGACTGGTTACCCAGAGAGGGTTAGGGATGAGTCAGCCAGTGTACAAATGTGAATTGAAACTACGATTCAGACTGTGATCTCCCTATATGTGTAGCCCTAATGCCTTATGTGGCCAGTCTTCAGTTTTAAGTATATTTTGGCTGCTTCGTTTGTATAATGAGGCCCATTTAGTTATTTTGTCTGATACAAATTACTTGGTCATATAAGAGCACACATTGTCAGAGGTGATGTCCTTTGGATGAAACGTTAAACCAAAGTTTTGTTTGTCTGTTCAGGTGAACCTTAATGAACCCATTGGCCCTACTCAAAAAGCAGATGGAGTTGCGCCCAATGTCCTGGTCATTCACTTAATTGGTAAAACTGGTCATTCATTGCATAGCTGTTTGTAGGGCAATGCGGTGTACAAATTGGCTGCTGTGTACGCTTACAAATATACAATCACTACACTTCATTGTAAAATCCTGTGAAGTACTTTGAGATATCTTGACAGTGCATTTAGGCACTATGTATGTCAAATGTGAGGATTATCATTGTAATTTTTATTTATTGCAACTGGAATTGAAACTGGGTTACTGAAGACAAAAATAAGGTCAAACTGATCAGCTTTTAAAAGAGGAAGAATAGGTTAATACTTCAGGTGTAACCTTCATCAGAACTTGAACTCTTAGATCTCAAAATCATGTTACTTGCATGAAGGGTTTCTTTGAACTTTGAATTTGTTCCTTTGAACTTAAGAGCATGAAGTCGATCATTTGAGCACCAAAGCATAAATCTCATCTCTGCAACAATTGCACTATAGCATGCAGTGCTAAAATACTATTCAATTTAAAAATGCAAGGATAAATTAAAAACTATTGCATCAAGGTTAGTTGTCTCCAGGTGTCTTAACATACTTAACTTCCAAATAGACAGTAGGCAGGAAACTCTCGATTCTCTGAACCCTTCAGATGATTTTAGTATAAATTAAGAAAACCTCAGCATTTAACGATCATGCATATTTTATTTAGTATACATTGGATTAAGATAAATCAGAATTTATGCTGGTTTAATACTTGATACCATGTTTACTGATTGTTTTGTGCCCATAAGCAGGACATTGCTGAAGGTCAACACTGTACATGCAGTTAGGTGAAATAAATAGATTAAAAATTGTGAATGCTAAAAATTGGAAATAAAACCTAGAAATTCTGGAAATTTACAGCAGATCAATTTGTATCTAAAAATGAAGTTATGATAACAATTTAAATAGAGATTTAAAAGAAAAGATATGACTAAAACATAGGTTCAACATGAATATTGATATAGTCGTCAAATGTTGAATTATTGTTCTGTGATGAATAAAGTCATTTAAAATTATCTATGAAAATCATAGATTTGTCTATCAATTAAAAGTATCCTGCTTCTGAAGTTCTATTAATACTTTTGGAATTTTTTTTATTAGTGAGAGAATATACCTTTTTTCCACACACGATTTTCCAGTGCCAGTTATTCATCATAATGCACAGGAATCTGAACACTTTGCAGCATGGTTTGGGCTTATAAAACATGAAGCAGCTGCAGGAAATATGTTCCGAGGTTCAGGTTAACAAGAGTATCATCTTTTGCCCATATTAGGTAAAATAGCAGGAAAGTGAGCATTCTTCGTTTATACCAGTAGACTGGGCTACATGCTGAGAGTCAGCTGCTGTTATTCTACGATGAATTTAAGCTGTTTTATTTTAAAAAGTTGCACAAGTTAACGGTTTAAGCAAATATAGTAAGAGTTGGCGTATTTTGTAGAGGTTATTTATAAACTGTGTATTACCTGTAATTTATGGCTCTACAAGGAGTCCAATTGTTCCAACTTAAGAATTTTTCCATAGAAACATTGCGTGCCTTAAACATTATTTCAGTGGTATTCTCTGTTAATATATATGCCAGTGCTTACAGGCAGTCTCTTGTATTTTGTTTAAGTGTCCCCTGACAAAAGGTCAGGCACAGGATCTTGAAATAGATAGTCTAGTTTGTTTCCTGACTTGGTCCTTTCGACTTCTGAGCTGAAACTATTTACCATTCTCCCGGTAATCTGTACATATAACAAATTGCAGATGTAACTTGTCCAAAAGGAATGAAAGAACCAAGAGAAAAAGACAATTTTATTTCCAATTTTATTTCACAGTGATACAACAAAGCCACAAGAAGAACCATACAAATGCATGGAAGTGTGTCAACTCAACCATATTTGTATGGAATCTGACTTATTTGGAGCAAAGCACTGGAAAAAATGCCCGAGGATCTTCGGTATGATGCATCAGGGGCAGACTCTGGGAAAAAAACTCAGAGAAATTTTGGTGAGGAATATTCTCAAACAAGTCATGAAATGAATAGCATAGCAAAATGCAATCATGAAATCAAGAAAGGTATACAAAAACATAACTTGCACTATATTAACTGCATGCTGAATAGGTCTTAATATCACATTGGTGGTACATTTTAGTGTTCTAATGACACAGCAGTTTTCGCCAAGACTGATCTCCAAGTTCTGTATGGCTTACAACGAGGACCTTGACGGGCAGACCAGTCACTGGGGGCAGGGAGTCATCCCAGTCACCTCCTGTTAACCCTGGAAGCCAAAGCTCTAACGGGTAGGGTGGTCCGAGCTGGATAAGCAGTGGGAAATCTTGCTGGACAGCAGTATCAATGACAAGCTATGCAGTTTTAGCTGGTTAGACTCCAGCAATATCCCAACGCACACTCTGGGGTCCCCAAGAGTTGGCTCTTGCCAACCTGGACCTAATACTTTCTGGAAATAGGTAAGCAGGATGCATCCCTCCAGGGAGAGAGTGTGCTTTCCATTACAACAATCTAGCTCTGGGATTTCCACGTGTAGGTGGGATGTATGGAATTCTCAGCTTGGTTTGGATACTCTTAAGCATGGTTATAGGTTTCCGCATATGTCAGACACCCGGCTGACCAAAAAAGAAAAAAAAAGGCTAATTTATTTTCTCTTAAAAAGTCACGTACCAAGGAGAAACTGGAATCATGATATTAAAAATTATTTAATTCTCTGTAACGTTTCTTCAGTGCGTACTCTACTCTATATGTTGCAGCTGCCAACTCAACTTCAGAATTAAGAAAACATCAGTGCACACATGCTGTGTTGTAAGTTTAATGCTGACAGTAATATCAGGTTATCGCACCAGGGTTGGTTTCAGTCTTTGTTACTGAAAATGCAAAGCTGAATGAATAACTCATTTTACTTTGAGCACAAACAGTCCCAAAGGATTCACTGTAGAAAGCAATAAGTTAAAAATCAATGGTGATGTTGTCTTATCTTTAGATTTGGTATAACATGCAGGCAGTTAGTGCTTATGTTCTCATCACTGAGCTCAGAAAACGTAGACATTGGATAGGAAATTATCGTCAAAAGACATTGCATTTTTGAACTTCTGATATTTCTGTACAAATGAAAAATAGCCATTTTAATCAATAGACGTTTTAATCTTTGTTTTATTTTTAATGTTGTAAATTGAATGAGATCACCAGCTGGAATTGAAAATTCAGCTCTTTGCACAAATCTGGTCTGCACAAAAAAACTATCCTGAAAATATTTTATTGTTACTTATCTCAGCTCTCTGAGACACTACCATGTGTGAAGGGTGCTGTACAAATACAAGTTATTGTTGTCGAAGTTGCTATATCTCGGGTTAAAGTGACGACTCAAACAAATTGCTATTTGTAGTGATTGGTATAAGGTAGAATCTGTTTTAACTAGCTGTGCTGTCCTAATAACTGCATACTATGCGTTAGTTATTTCATCGACACTGTGTGCACGTCTAGATAACTGTATAGATATTTTTATATTCTGTAACATCTGTGAAAATTATTTTAATTTTGACAGTATTATTTACGCTATTTCAAACTGCTTATTTTTATTCATCGCTAATCTGTCACCTGGGAGCTGTACTGGGAGAAAGATTATGCTAAGTCTCAATTGATGTCAGCCAAAAACCTGGAAATATTGTAAAATTCCTTTATTCTACTAATGCTTAGAATTACAGTGGATAGAATTAATAACCACACAATGTCTATGGTACAATTTGGTTATGTAAAACTACAATATTCTGTGCTTCAAATGGGATTCAGTTACCATTTAAATGAACGAGAAAAAAAATTGCAAAAAAACTGACCTTGAGAGCAGAAAGAAAAATAGCAACACAAATGTAGGTTAATGTCCTGAAGGCATGTTCATGGTGAAGAAGGAAAAGTATATACTCCATAGATAGTTATTGATCCACAGTTTTGATAAACACAGATGAACTCTTGTAGGGTCAGTAAGGTGTGAGTGTTTTGATTTAAATTTGAGTTCAGTTTGTAGACTTGGTAGTAGGGGATATCTGTTTTAGATCAGAAACTACAGTATAAATACTATGATGACAGTCAGGATAAACCTTAGTGTCACTGGAGAACTGGTTCTTATTCTTTAGCCTGACACACCACAGACTTACTGTTAGGAACCTCGTCTGACCTTATTCAGAGTATTTTGTTAATTTTGCCCAATCTTTCTGTGCTCCCAACAATCACCAAGGTCAAATTCATGAGTCTTTGCTACAATTACTTAACTGTTAGAGTAAATGAGGCACTACACTTCTGAAGATAGCACTATCGACATTGCAAACAATTGATGAAAGCTAGGAATTGGAGAAGGCACAGTGGGTAAACACAGATCTAAGATTAAATTAAAGCTGTATAAATCAATTCCCAAGAGTTTTCCATGCAGAAGGGCAAAGAGTGAGTCTTTTGTTTTGATACCGGCAAGGACATTCGCCCACAAAATACATCACAATCACACCACTTTGCGGTATATGCTCTGGAGCGCTTTGAGAAGTCTCAACAACGGGATCAGGTGATAAATCAGATGCAAGGATTATTACTATTATAACTACAAGGGAATCTCTAAAAGAAGCCAGTTTTTTGGCAACAGAGACTTTTGGATTTGACTGAAACAAATAGTTTCCAGTACGCTCTTCCTTTGAAAGAGAAGGGAGTTTGTGTCCTGGCCAACAACTCTCCAGATAAACTGAACATTCACTTCAAGGCTAGTTGGGGGGCATTTCTGTGTGCAAATCTGCCGCCACATTCACCTACAAATACACAGCCACTGCACTTCACACTTTTTCCCTGTGAGGCCCTTTGACTTGATGGGCGTACTATTAAATGCAAGGATTTTTATTATTTATTATAAATATGTGAAAAATAAAGGCAAATTAAAAGGGGAATAGTAATGAAATTCTTATACAGTTTTGAGTGTATTGGAGTCAGTTTAAACAGAGGACAAGGTATTATGTAGGTTTATCAATATTTCCAGCACATCAAAAAAGGCAGTGTTTTGGGGAATAAGCACTTTAAGGGAAATGTGAATTTGATTTATAATTAAGGTACTCTGAATGCAAAGTAAACACATTACTATAATTGACAATTTAAACGTTAGTAGACAAAAATGCCAAGAAAAAATAATTAGTTTCAAATAAGGCAAATGAGAAGGGAAAGGGAAAAGAGAGAAACAGCAGAGAAAGTATTTTACTTGAAAATAAATTGTAAGCAGTTTTCAAATGGACAGTCTTGCTCACCCATTTTCAATCTGTCTGAATGGTATAGCAATTAGATGGGATTACTTCATAATTCATCATATTTTCATTGTATTAACTGGGAGACATATGTGTAGGGTTTGGGTTTCTGCTCAGTTGGAGATGTTTGTATTTTCATCTTCTTGGGCAATCAAAGTAATTCTATTTACAGAGATTTAAATTGTATCATATCATAAATTGCATCATATACAATTTATACCTCTGTATCAATAAAAATCATATTCTATAATTTTCCAGAATTTAGTTAGCTCATTTTTATGAGTGCAATTTTCTGTTATCTGATCTGTTATCAAGTAAAGTGAGCATTTTCTGTGCGGCTCTGCAGAATATCAAAGTAAAAGTTATGTCATATATATTGGGTGGTTCAGTGGATTATTTCAGTAAAGAAAATTTATTTTCAAGAATGATTGGTGATTACCAAAATCTAAATATTTTGAGGTTACTCATTACAACATACAGTCATTACACTTTACATTAAATTTGGTGAAGTGCTTTCCCTATATGAAAGTTGCTATTGTTAAATACAAGGATTATCATTATTATTAAAGTAGTGATCTACAGTAGTTCTTATTGAATAACTGTAAGAGCTATGACGCTTAATTAGAGTGGATGTGTGGCAGTGTTGTCAGGTGTGTGACTGATATCGAATCCCAAATAGCCATAAAATCCGTTCGGCAAATTATATTTTTTACAATTTGGTTTTGCCAAGTTTTGATGATAATCAAGGGCAAACAAAATCACACCATCTGTTACTCTGTGATGCCCATAACAAAACAACCTTATTTATAATGCATTCAGACCAATAACTAATTTATATTTGAAGCAGACTTGTTTTTTTTCATGCAGTTTCCAAGAAATAAATGGATTTGGCTTTATAGTGATTTGGGCCATTTTCCTTTTAGATTCTAGTTAATGAAGTTCACATTTCCTGCTGATTTCTTTTTTTGAGCTTCATTCAGGATAAGAGTGAGGGGTCATCCTGCAGCAGCACAATTGTTGGTTTAAGGTCTAATGCTCTGCCTTGAATAGCTCACATCCTAGTTACAGAAGAGACAGGCCGTGTGTTCAGGGATTACAATAGAAGGTCCAGGAGACCATTGTTGGCAGCCAGACAATTGATCAGGCTATGTCAAAGTGACAAATGATTCCTCTTTAGTTACTAAAACCATGAAAAAGGTTGTGACACTGAATAGTTTCCCCTCCTTTTTTGAGCCCACAATCTCTTGTTACATTAAACACTGCTGTGCGCAATTGGCTGCCGCATTTCGTCCACAAATATACAGTCAATTCACTTTACAGTCTATTCTGTGAAGCGCTTTGAGACGTCCAGAAGACGTGAAAAGCACTATATCAAATGCAAGAATTATTATTATTAAGCCACTGGCTTGGAACACAAACAAAGGATCAGTGGACTACATGTCTTAGTTATTACAGGATTCATATTGATCAGCTGTTATCATGGAGCTTCACGCAAGTTTCACCATATATTTTTGGTGTTCTGAGTTTCTGAAATACCCATTCCATTTTTCTATCCTTCTCCTTTTGTATTAGAGGTGCTAGTGTCTAGAGACAGATGTAACAGCTAAGAGTTTCAGGAAGTGCAGTCAACTATTTGTAGTCTATTGAGACCCATCTCCAAACAAAGCATGACTGAGTGATTAATGGAATGTATCCACTGTTGCTACCAACTGGAAGCGAAAGATTCAACTGTCAAAGCCAATACCCATTCAACAGAGCTATGTCTAGTGCGCAGACTTGTTTTCAGCATGTTGGCTTTGTGAAGCAGCAAGATGGAGTAATCATTATACAGTCATCACACATTACTGTTACATTACGTTACTGTTTGGAACTTGCTACAACTGCTGACATGCTGTTTGGCAGAGCTGTTCTGGCCTCTATTCTATCTCTTGATCAGACAGGTCCTTCCTCTCTTAAAGTACTTTTGTTTGTCAAACGTTTACAAATGTTATGTAAAGAAAAGACAAGTGGAAGAACAGCCACACTGAAGGTGATTAAGTTCTCCTTTAGGTAACTTTGTTATACACATTGGTGTGAATTAAAGAAGATATTTATTTTCACATGTTTTTGGCATTTAACGCAAATGACAGTTTGATTTATTGAAAAGGCGATTTGGGTAAACCCTGTTGTGGATGTATTTAATTGAGAATAAAATAGCAGAAATTGAAAAAAAGATTGTAGATGAGAGGAGAAAAAATACTTTAATGTTTAATATATTTCCTCGAACAACGGAAACAATCAAGACATTGTGATGTAGAATTTCTAAACTTAAGATCAATCGAGGCATTTGGCCGCAAAATTCAGTAACTCGCACTTTGCAGAATATCCTGTGAAGCGCTTTGAGACATCCTCCAGATGTGAAAGACACAACATCAAATATAAGGATTATATTATATTCTCGATGTCAGGAAGGACTTCAATCAAAGGAGGCCACTAAACGTATTTGTGGACCCTGACTTTTCTTTCCCATTGTGTTAAGAAAACTATTAGGAATTATTGTGTACTATAATCCACAAGGTTTCATTTTTGCCATGGTTAACAGTCTCTGTATATAAATAGTGGTAACTAGACTAATTTTATATATATTCATCTACTTTTTTTCAAATATTTGGTATCATTATCTGATCCATGATGGCTCCACTGAGCCTTCTCTTCTAATGTTCGCATCTATGCCCCTTTATTCTCTTCTCTCTCATGTATGCATTGAGTTTATTCAAATACATGAATGCTTTCTACTTCAACTAATATTATGGACTTAAAATCACAAAACTTTTAATATGTAACCATAATAGATTTAATGTTATCTTTATCATGGTGAAGTCTGTGGATTATTTATTGATAAAATGAGCCACCAGCTTTGATTCTTTTAATAAGAAAATACACCTTCATTCTGAAAAAGTCATTAATTTTTAAAAATATAATGATGAGCATTCTTTTTGATTCAAAGAAAAGTGGTTTGGACAACGTTTTAGAAGGTAGGGCCATAGTGGCTGAAGGTTCGACCACTGAATTAGTGGAACAAAGGGAGTGGGGAATGAGCAAAAGACCAGAGTCTGAAAGCCTATCTGTGCCATTTGATATTATTATGTTTACTCAGTACAGTGTAAAAAAATATTTCAGCTTGAACAAAGGTTAAGATGTCTGTTCACCCACAGTCTAGTAAATGTGGTATAATTTTATAGCTTGCATATTTTAACTTGATATGTTAATACTTTGTGTGTTGATTTATAGCAGGGCTTTAAAAATGTAACCTTTGTGTAATAGATTAACTAACCTGTATTCACTATTCTATTTGATAACTAGAATAAAAGAAAACTAGGTTGGGATTAAATTATATCTGTATGTGCAACATGTAGTATGATGCCAATTTTAAAGAACAGGAAGGATTTATGATCTTGTGCACTCAATCAGGAAAAAACATCACCTTGTTCTGGAATTTAGAATGGGAGCTAAAGGGCATTCAGAGAGTAATATTTCCTGTGTTACTTGCATTTAGGATGCCACCCAAAAAGCATGATTGTGTTACATCCACCATATTTGCATCTGCGTTGCAAAAGTCACGTACAGTATCTAAATACCCTTGAAACTCGCACAGTATTACTGAAAATGCCTTAAGCAGGTAGCAGTCTACATAGATAGAGAAGCACCATGTGAAGGTCAACTAAAGTTTAAAAAGTCCCACCTTTGTGGGCTGTAAAATTCCCATAGTGCAAAACTTGTACTTCCTCAGCTAACATCTGTGCCATCAGTGAGCCTTACCATTGGCTTCTCCTCTATAAAGAGACAAAGGACACTGTTATAAACAGCAAGCTTCCTTGTGATGCCATTTGGAACAATATTTAATTATTGTTTCATCAAAGGATGCAAATAAAAAGGGTAATGTGCTACTTTGGAGCAAATTTGCTTCATGTATCCAATTTTATCATGCAGTTAGAAAATAGAAAATTTCAAAGTTCTGACCAGCTATGAGTCTTGAACGCAGAACTGTAATATTCTGCCACTTCACCAGCATTAATATATTTTCTTTGCTATTTTCTCTTACGAACCTTCAGATTTGTTTTCAAGAATAACACTGAGATGGAAAATAGGATTTAGGTCACATTGCGACTGCTTTGTAAATTATAAATGACCTCACATCACTATGATGCCTTTCAGACCTCAGTCCAATATTTGACAGAGTGCTAAATGAGGTTACATTTTTTGAGTGCACTGATTGTCCATCATGTTGGTAACTAATATTTTCATTTGACACCTTGAACTGCTTTTATATAATTTAGGATGACAATCATGCCACTGCCTTTGTAGCTTAGCTTCAGAGCACAGCTATAAAGAATTAACAATGACTTCATCACATTGTACATTTAGAGGATATAAAATATTAAAGACATTTAAGTAGATCAATAGAAAGTAAAACCAAGAATCTTTCATTATTCCCTCAGATAGTTTGTTGGGATCAGCATTCTTAGGAATAATATGTTATTCTTTTCAAAGAATATGGAATATGTGAGAATATACATAAGATCACAGGACGTGTAGACCATATATAGAGGGTTGTTACAGAAAACCAGTTACTAAACGGGTCTGAACTTGTAGAATGATTTGCAGATCAAAAAGTGTGTTGTGGAAAAAATGTTTTGGTAGATAAGAGCTGATCTCTGTTAGGAATGTGTGGTTGTGTTGTAGTAAGTGCATGTAAATGGCTCTGACCTACTTTTGCCTACTTATACAATGTAATGAAAAAAATTATGAAAATATATCTCAATTGTTACTAGCTATAAAATGCAGGACAAACCAATATCAATAATGTAGTTTAACTTAGCAACATTTGTACGCCAGTGCAATACCTTCCGATCCAATCCTTCCTCCCCAGTGTAAAATGCCAACAGCATATGAAAGCACAATTACATAACATGTAATTAATGTTGTAAATGTTCTTTCAGAAGCTCTTAATACCAGATCACACCACTATAAAAATACAGTTCTTATATTGTGACAGACAAATCACATTAGCATTAGAAATAATGACCATAGAGTCAAGGTCATTGTGTATACCACAACAACAACAACAAAATTACATTTGTATAGCACCTTTCAGGCTATGTTGCGGAGGTGGGGAATGCAGAGTGGGTCGTGGCACAGATATGGGGTAGAAAGGATAGTTGAGGATCAAACAAGACTCCAAGGTCTGACTTCGTAAGGTGGAGTGTGCACAACGGATTGTGATGCTGTCAGCGCCTGAAATGTGGAGGCACTGACTGGAGTCAATCAGGAGAGCCTCGATCTTGTTGACGTTCAACTGAAGAAAATTAGCTCTCATCCAGGACTTGATGTCCAACAGACATTCTGTCAGGACAGCAGTGGTCCTGGAGCCAAGGGTGGAGACATTTAAGAGAACATTCTATGTCCTCTTAAATGTATGCAATATGTTGAAGCTGAAATCATGTACATTGTGTGTATATATGCAGTGTACTTTGAATCTATTCAATGTGTTCTGATGCCAAAACTGAAAATATCACTGCTCACATGCATCTGAGCAACCAGCAGCATCCTGTGATTCTACAAAATCTATCTAAAGAGTAATTTAAGGTTCTTCATTGGGGGATATGCACTTAAAGACTAGAGAAAGAGCATCTCCCTGGTGACGGTGAGTTCCAGACATTCTTTCATTGATATGAAAGATCTTAAGAAGCACTTTAGAGCGAAGAGAGAAAATGCTTGCTCTTTCAGAGACTGTTGAGTTACATTCAGCGCTTTAAAATGATATTCGAATTGTTTTAAGCAAAAGAAAGAATTTTCATCAATACAGTATGATGGAGCTGCCCTGATTGCTCAATGAGGAAATGTATCTCCTATGTTGAGTTAATTGATTTCAGACAGGTTGTCTCGGAAGATACCTTGAAAAGCCCCAGTGTTTCTGTACTCGGGTGGGTGAAAAATTACCTAGACTTCCTGTTCGTGAACTCTATTAAGTTAACCCTGATGCGCTTGCAAAGATCGTGCAGAAGACACTTTTCCCTGGCCCAGCTTTAACAGCTTTCAAAATCAAATGGCATATCTCATTCTCTGGGCTTCTGAAGAGTGGTCACATGGACAAGATTCTCCAGAGGGTGGGTAGCCAGCACTATGGACCTGAGTACCAGCATGAATCTGTGCCTTCAAGGAGAAAATTAAATGTGCCTGTTCCGTTACGTGGTCCGTGGATTTTCTACCTCTCTGAACCATAGTGTGACAGGATGTAGAACCATCTCAAGTTTCAAGTCACATTTAATTGCTTGGTACCTGCCATATGGAGAGAAGTAGAGAATTAGTCAAGTAACATTGTTTGCACATAATAATAAAAATAATCCTTGCATTTGATTTAGCACTTTATCACATCTTCGACATGTTTCAAAGAGCTTCACAGAATATACTGTAAAGTGAATTGACTATATTTTGTGGGCAAAATGCGGCAGCCAATTGTGCACAGCAGTGTCCCACATCCCAGTCATGGATTGAGTGACCAAATTATTACNTTTTTTATTCCAAACGGTCAGCTCAGAAGCCTAGGAATGTGTTAGCTGCTTTTACAGCAGTCAGGGAACGAAGTGTGCCATTCTGGGATTTAATTCGGGTCCACGTAAATCCCTCAACAATTGAATTTTATATCAATTGATGTATAATTAAAATTGACTAATAACAGCTGTTTGGGAATATACAATGCTTGGCGCCAGTAAAACATTTTTATGATATCGTGCAGACAAATTAGTGTCTCTATAAGGGAAAGAATGTACAATTACGTTTACATAACAACTGTAAATTAGTATGCGTTTTGCATTATATAAGTGTCAAGTTTTAAATTTAGAATGAATTTAATCTGGTGATCCTTCAGTATAAAACTTTGCACCCACTGATGCCAGTTTAAAACTGGCTCCAGACCAGACAGATTTCAGTTCAACTGGTATAAATGGTCTGATTGGATTCCCAGCTATATTGAGCCCAGTCACGCTCCCGAATATTTGTGACAAACTGTAATTTGATGCTGTCTGATGAAGGAACTCATTCAAAGAGATGTACCTGAACAATTGGCGCTGTGGAAACCCTAAGTAAATTAAATCAATGTAAAATGAGCTGAATTTAATTTCCAGTATAAAGCAGGCACGACAGACGTGGAACCTAATATGTCTGAAAGCTCTTTGTATTAACAAACGGGTTACTTGTTGCTATACAGCAATAAGATAACATTTTGTAACACAACTTTGTTACCAAAGTACTTCAAAACAATGCGATTTATAACATAATAGTGCAATAATTCCAAGCATCTGTAAATCTGAATACTTTGGGGCCACTTTTTCCCTTAATTGAATCCAGCACAATGAGATGCTATCCTGCTTGAATAGCACTGTATAAATGCAAGTTCTTGTTGTATTCTGCAATATTTGCCTTTGTTATAAAGCTATTTCCCCATGTATAATGAAAGCTTGACCTTGGCTACCATTTTCTCATTTATTTTCAGAGGAAAATATTCACTACTTTTCCATTTATGCACTTTTTAAAAAATATGGTTGGAAATTGTTATTTTGAGTCTAGAATCTGTTTGCCTATTTATTTCATCCACCCAATTACTTGAACATTTCTCATTTATAAATTATTTTTTACCTTGTTTTGTATGTCACGGTGACTTACTGATTTCCTCCTATCTATGGATGCTACCCTCTTTCTTTATTTGCCACCCAGTCAGGAATCAGTTTGACTCAACAAATAGTATTCTCAGCTCTGTGTCCAAAGATTGTGGGATGAAACCCCTCATTGGGATCCAAGTTCATAGTCTAGGTTGGGACTTTAGTGCATTGGTGAGGGAGTGCTGCATTGTTAGACCTGTTATCCTTCATATCAGACATTAAACTGAGGCTTTGTCTGCCTGCTCATGTGGACGTTAAATACCCCATGACACCATTTCAAAAACAAAGGGAATTTCTCTTGATTTATTAGAATAAATTGTTCATTTACTTTATGGTGGTTTGTGGTTTATTGTTTTGTTAAACTGGCTGCCACAAACACAATCAATACATTTTGTAGCAATTAACTGTGAATCACTTTGAGATATATTTGATGTTATAGGCACTATAATCATACAAAGATTATTTTTTATTATTTTATTATTATTGCTCAGGTGCAAATGGGAGGAGTGAATAGGATGAAAGGCTGTACTGTCTGTTTTCAGTCTATAGGAGTGGTGAGAATTTTTCAGTTGGAAAATCAGGCCCACTATCTTATTTCTCCTTTTAATGAGTAATGTTTTAGCATTGCAACTTTGAGGTCAATTACAAAACTGGTATTTACTCTTAGTGCTAATGAAGACTAGTCTCACACCATCTGCATAAACAGCATTGCTGTAGTCGCCAAAAACCACAGTAGCTGCATTCTGTTTACTTTAATTACTACACAGGAGAAGGCTCCATGACATGTCGGTCGCCACCTTGTAGAGGTCACATTGTATGCTTTGAATGTCTGAAACAAAAGGGAAATTCTGGTATTTATACCCAGTAACTAGGGGAAGAGCATTGACACAGCTGAGAAGCTGACAGAATAACCTCACCCAAAAGAGAGAACAAGCTGTTATCTTGAGATAGAGTTATCACCTATCGGAAATGCTTTAAAGCACTTCCCACAAACTTACTTTAAAGTGTGGAGACTGTGGTGATGGAAGCAGGTAAACACCTCTCAAGTGGATTTTTTCATCTCCTTTGTACACTTCTGTTTGTAAACCGATGCAGTCTTTTTCATTCACAGATAAAATTAATAAAACTGTTCGCTCACTTTCTTGTGTGCCCCGCCCTCAGTAGAACTTCAGCTGACCATTGCATTCCTCACATAGTTTGACAAGTTCTGCATCTGAGGCTTTCGAAGTGAATTTTTATACAATATTTTGGAAGGTGATGATGAATGTAAACGTTCTGACTGTTGGGTACCAGTGGAGTCCGTTCAGGATGTTGTCTTCGGTCCCTATTAACTGGATTAAGCCTTCAACAGATCCCTAAAGAGTTTAATTCACAGATGCCTATATATTAATGTAATGGTATCTGTCATAAATCGCGTATTAAGTGGTATCTTGGCGTAAAGGCCGAGCCATTGGGTGGACAAGCGACTGGAAACTGATGCTGCTCCAGTTGAGTGAGTAGCATGACAGTGAAGAGGACCTCACTGATTCTGGATTATCAAATCTATCTATAAATAAGAAGGCATTCTCTCACCGGCTAGTGTGACTTTGGACTGTGATGCAACAGGAAGTTCCTGGAATATGAACTAAAATAGAGTGAGCACCCTGTGTTATTGCACAAGACAGCCCTGAAAAGCGTACATGATGTGATCATTGCAGTTTTCCTGTTCTCGCTTCTTCTGTTATATAGTATTTGTGAAAGTCAGTTGAGAAAAGCTCATTTATTTCAATGACAACCACAACAACTTGGATTTATATAGTGCCCTCCACGCCGGACGGCGTCTCACAGCAACGGATCCCAGGACCGAGCCAGGCGGAGGGGAAGGAAGCTGACCAAAGGTGTGGTCGAAAAGAAAGGTCTTCAGCAGAGACCTGAACATAGGAAGGGAGGGAGCGAGGCGAAGGGAGTGAGGAAGGGAGTTCCAGAGCCTCAGGGCATAGTGGTTGAAGGCACGGCTGCTGCGGGTGGAGCGGAGGCTCGGGGGATGAGGAGGAGGCCAGACGTGGAGGAACGAAGGCAACGGGTACTGTTTTGGGGAGAGAGGAGGTCAGAGAGGTAGGGGGGTTGGGGAGGAGTGGAGGGATTTCAATTTCAGCTACAAAACCTAGCTATTTGAATAGTGAAGCTTAACACACGGGTGGTCCAATGATAAATACCTTCACAGCTAAACTTCATGTGCTTCAAACAGTACGAGTTTATGTTATTTTACAAACTCCTGTCATTTTTTTAAAAACAGGTTGAAGCTATGAAGGTGGCCCTGGCAGAACTTAACCTTCATACTGTAGAAATGACCGACGAGACAGCTACTCTCGATGGTGGTGATATTCTGTTCACAGGTACACGGCTTATATTCAAATATTTTTCATCAGTGTTACAAGTAGTCGAAAAATTAGAATGCTTTAAACATCTGGTTGTCTGCAACCACTTACAGTGTTAGTAAAATGTGAAAAAATGCAACTAACTGCATTTACTGTATTTGTAAATTGGTTTGAAACATTCACATTTCTTCCCTCCCATTAATTTTAAGGGCATTCAAAGTCTGCTTTACTGCTGTTCTGAGATTGGATGCATTTAAGGTAAAGACACATTGCTGGGTCAGCTAATGGAGTTTTCTTTGGCTTCCGAACTATTATATCTGACTTGAGATTATTTAAAAGAGCTTGGTTTCATTTTTCAACAAACAAAAAACAGCTTGATGCTGTGATGGGAGAATGGTAGGGTGAGTATTCTGGAAGGATGAGATCAGATGGGTCAAAGGGTCTTCTTCATCAAAATTAATCTTGTGTTCTTGAGATACATTGCCCAGAATGGAAAAGTATCCCATTTTTGCCTTCTAGCAATCTGCCACCAGAAAAGGTGTTGGCATTGAAGTATTGGGCTGCAAAAAGAATTGAGCAGTTTATGTAACTATCAAAACTATCAGTAAGCACAGGAGTTGTAGACTCAGTCATGTACTAACTACAGTGTAGAAAGAGGTGATTTGGCTCATTGAAATTATGCTGTTGCTTAAATTCAAAAGTTTCTTTACTGGAACAAACTGCTCTAATCCTAAGGCCCTGCTCCTTCCACAGTCCCTGACAGCTTTGCTGTTGTTGCATTTAATATATATGTATATTACACAAAGCAACCTTCATCTTTGTAACTGGTTTCAATATTTAATAAACATTGAGGATAGAGTTTTACAGCATATCACTGAAATCAGTCTACAATTTATGCATCAATTACCATGTAAGATTAAAGTTTACACGGAACTTTTAGAACGTTTACTTGCCTAAGGTGCAATGGGAACGCAATATACTGTATCATAAGGAGCATTATATTGTTCATGTCTTATTTCCTATTAGTCACATTGAACATTATATGCAGGATATAAGACATATCCGATTTCTCATCATTGTATGTCATCTAACACTGGATAGTTTTAATGCAATTAGATCATTCAGTATTTCATATGTGGTAGACCTGGTATGGTATGGACAAGAGTATATCAAAGCTAATTGTATAGCAGGAGATGAAGATATTATATGACACTAATGATAGCGTTACAAAAATATTTCTGCTATGGATTTCTGGTGAAGAGTAATTGATATGTATTACAAGGCCAAAGTAAACTCCGGATTGAAACCCTGAACCAAGAGAATGAAGCTTCAAAGATGTTTAAACCTTTTACCTTCAATACACTTCTACTTGTTTTAAGAACATTTAATGATGTGATGTTTAATGATCTGCCATGTATTTCAGATATAAAAAATATTCATACCTGCAGTTCTTTTAAAAAAAGTTTTATCTTTAATTTAATAATAATAATAGATTATTATTACTAATTTAAAGACTGGTTCAGTTAATTTTATTCCCGATAAATTACGACAAAACTTTTGGAATGGATTCTTAAGTGTATGTGATAACTTGTGTATTTTTACAGATGACTAAATACTGGAAAGTTTCTACTGCAGACAATCTAAAGCCTATTCAGCCTGGAGTGTGTGCAAAATAGCAAGGAGATTTGTAGAGAAAACTTGGGTCTGAAATCACTGAGGAACTGGCAGTTACTCAATAATGTTACTTTATATTATATCTATTCAGCGTAGACGAGTTGTTCCTTTGAACTTCTGCTTTTGAGAGCCCAAAATGTTAGTACTGTATGTACAGAATTTTCAGTTTCCACATGAAAGTATACTGCTGCCAATGTTTCCTACTGCTGCTTTCCTGCCACCACCATGATTGACTGCCAAGGTTTGTAAAAGTGGCCTTGTGTCATGTGATAGGCTGTTGAACAAGATTATAGCTGCAGACCAGAGTTATTAAAGGGGCAGCTGATAAACAACACAAAAGATGGCGAGCTAAAAAGGGCAAGTGAAGGGCAATAATAATTGCAAGCTGTTATTGTTGTCATTGGATGTCTGGGTAGTGAATTTTGCCCAGTTGTAGGAGACTGACATTTTAGTAAATAAAATACAACCAGACAGGATTCCACTAACTGGTAAGCTGGAAGTCCAACACCATGCACCTGTCTACTCAAATTTCAGCATTGAAAATAGTGTTTGCTCCAGCTCATTTGACTTGATAATTGCAAAGTCGATCGCATTTTCCTCTATCACACAATAGAAGCTTTGAATGCCTGTTATAAAAGCGATGATTTTCAGACTGAGACTAGGTGTGAACCTAATGGATGTTCAGTATTTCAAGAGAGTGCAATTATCCTGTTTTGCAAAAGACTTGAGGTGAATGTATTGAATACACTTTTATGCCACTTAATTAGCTGTAAGACAAATGCCCATGTGATTCGTGCAATTAAAACACTGTCTCTGGTATCATTTGTGCTCAGGTAGAGAGTTCTTTGTGGGGCTTTCAAAGCGAACTAATCAACGTGGAGCAGAAATTCTCGCTGACACTTTTAAGGTTAGTGAAACTCATTTTAAATGTACAATGAAGATACTCCAATTGCATGCTACATTGAAGCACTTAAAAATAATGTGAACTGTTTAGCTTAGTTATAATTTGAATATAGTATAATTTTGCTTTGTGTGCAGTGGGCATGCTTTTGACTTTTTTCAGGCTTTGTTGTTTTTCTTATATGTTGAAATAAATTTCTCCATTTGCTTTCCTCAATGTAGGACTACGCTGTCTCTACTGTGCCAGTCACAGGATCTCTGCACTTGAAGAGTTTCTGCAGTATGGCTGGCCCAGAGCTGATTGTAATTGGCTCCAGTGAAGATGCACAGAAAACTCTTAAGGTATTTTTTTTTTAAAAAAGCAGAAGTATACAGCTACAATTCGGAAATCGAAGCTTTAAATACATTTACTTCTAATAAAATAGAGTTGAACATTTTTGGATGGATAAGTAGTTTTAGTAGAGCTGAAATTATCTCTGATTTTCAAATTAAAATTTGATAGATTCATATTGTGCGAATTGTTGGCATGTAATTATTCTATTTCATTCCGTTCTCGAGAAACGTTTCCCATATTCTCCCAACTGAAGTGCCAACCATGTTGATTTGCATCCTTTCCTTTCTGTCTGTTGAATACTTCCATTAGTGCCATGTTGCATGCTGAATATTAATGTGTGGTTTGATTCAGTTCTCCAGAGTGCTGGTTGTTGTTGTGCTCAGCTGTTGTTTCTCTGCTGAAAGTGTTCATCCAGGCTTAGTAAAAGCTTCTGTAGCCTTCTTTATTTTCAAAACAGATCTAGTTTAGTATGTCTTGAAAACGACATGATTTAATGAAGGTAGATTCCCTGTCCTATAGTACTTGGATGGATTTTTATCTATTCAAGCAAGTCCAGAAGAAAGAAGTAATAATATTTAATGATATCAATAGTTTGACGTGTGAGATGGTTTCCTCATTAATAACTGGACTAATTTGAACATACTTGAGTGGTGCTGCCAGCTGCCAGTGACATGAGTGTAAGTTAATTAGTGAGATCTTTATTATGCCCAGTGATGGATTCAACCATTGGTATCTGTGCTGCTTTCAGGCTGCTTAATGGCTACTGGGTTAGGGTTCAGGTCAGCAGAGAGCAGTGATGCCATTACAATACATGCATAAAAGTGATGACGCCTGATATTCGTCACAGTTCTTTGGCTTCCACTAGCTTTATTGACTCACTCCAGTGGCAGTTACAACAAGGAATGTGCGTGAAGTGGCGTATGGTGCTATCACGTAAATTACGTGATGATGGCAGCATCTGACCGGTGCTTTGTGCAATCCAGGCAGCAACCTGTATATTGGTTGCTCCAGACTGGCACAAGTACAAAGGCTCTGGAGGAAGGAAGTGCCTCAACCAATTGTCGGTGTCTCTCTACCTCTGTGGCATACATCATACAAAATGAATGTGTGTTTGGATGCACAATCTCAATCTGGTTATAAATAGTAGTCAGTTACCCTTTGGAATGTCAATGTTTACATCTCAGTTATTGGAATGTTACAATTAGCGACTGTGAGAATGTTAAAATGTACATGTTAAAAGCAAGCGCTAGGATGTTTTAGCCAACCACACGTGGATACCATTCCGAAAAGTTAATAAAATGGAATTTTCCTAATTCCTGGCCTGACTGCCTTTTTGTGACCACATTCTGCTGAGCAAACATTGAATTCAGGCCCAAACATGAACAGGCGCATCATCTTACTTTCTCATTATATTTAACCTCCTCTTATGATCACTCACAACATTCATCATTTTTTGCTCTCCATCTGAAAGGTCAGGCAGAAAACCTGCTTGTAGATGTCTGCCCTGCAAATGGGCATTACAAGGCACTTTAGAGTTGCGCTGGACACCCAGTTGCTGATGGATTATTTTTGAGACTTCTGCATCCTGAATATTGGAACATGTGAGGCACATGTTGAGTTGTTTGTCATTTGAGCTCACTTTTAAATTGTTCAGATGACTTCCTATTTTTAGATTTTTATAGCACTGCTAAGATATAATGCTTTATGACCTTTGCTCGGTTTTCTCTCTGATGTACATCGATATGTTAAAGCATGAATAAAATATCTGAATTATGTTAAGTGTTTAATTTACTATTCATATTATTTTATATTGCAATGCGATTGTACATGTTCCCTTCTTTCGTTTCTCCTCACATGTTTGGCTGAAGCATGAGAGCGTTGATATGAGCAACATGACTCAATCTGAAAAAAGATTCACAGAGCTGAGCGTGTGATCAACAGGTGTCAATTTGGCTCAGTTGGTAGGATTCTTACAATAGACTGCCATATTTGCATACAAACACAGTCAGAAATTGCTGCATATTGGACACCAATGAGTTACTTTGAAGTGAAACAACTTTCGTTATGTAGACGAGAAGAGAAAATCATTCGTGTCAGCAACATCCCACATGCAGTAAAGGGATAAATTACCAAATGCAATTCATATTTTTAATCCATAAAAACGTTGTCTATCACATATGGATTTCTACTCTGATATTTACTGTGATAGCACAAGCTAATCTTTGCCTAGTTTCAGTTGGCAACCTGGAGTCCTGAGTACAGGTTCTAACTTCCTAGATTTGGAAGCAGAAGGCCAAATATTGAGATATCTCTCAAATCCAATTTATTCTTTCGGGTGGGGAATTAGGTGTATCTCCCTGAACATTTTACAAAGAGCATTTCTGATCTTTGTTTTTTTTCTCTCTCAGCATAACCCTAAACCAATTGAGATAGGGCACACTGTGATTAATGCTTCTCACTCTGGTGGCAAAAGAGTTCAGTAGAAGTGGTAAGGTTCAAATGTTCCTTTGCATAGACATGCCTATAAGTTTCCATTTTGGAAACTACATGTTGTGCACGTAAGAATGTTGTGGATTCAAGCCACACGTGGAATGTCTAGTCTAGGCTGACATTCCAATGCAGTCCCGAGGAGCACTGCTTTGTCATACTTACCATCCTTTGGATGAGATGTTACATTGACGTCCCGTCTGCCTTTACGAGTAGACATTGAAGATCCAATGCCACTATCCGAAAAGAGAACAGAGTTTCTCCCAGCATCCCAGGCAACAATCTTTCAGGAAAAAATTCAGCACTTGCTACGTGCCACTTTGTGAGACATTGCTGTGCAAATTGTACAGTTTGCATTCTAATATATTCTAATATGCCACTGTGCTTTACAGTAAATTTTGGGGCTTGCATTGAGACGTTTTGATATAGTGATAAAGCACTATATCAAATGCAAGGATTATTAGAAAATTGACTGGCCTCACCATCCTCACACTGGCATGATTCTCATCTGTAGCTATGAGAGGATGCATTTTTCAGTGAAATAGCAATCATCTCCACATAAAATGTGAATAACTGCCTTTGCAACACTAAGAGAGTGTTACACAGAATTCAGCTTGAGGTGGCGAAAAACCCTCCAGTAAGCCTATACCATATAGCCCCCCCCCCCCCCATTCCCAGCGCAGGAGCCCTGAGATAAACCACTGCATGGAGTGGCCCCGGCACCTGACTAGTTGCCCAACGCCTATAATGGCAAAGTGGCACTATAAACTATAAGTTTTTGAAACCAAACTCAGGCCCTGCCAAGGGAATATCCCACCTCCATTAGCAATTAGCATCAACCAAATGGTCCCGAAATATATAAGAGACCCATTGTGCGCTCTGTACATAGCCTGTAACCTGGATTGCCGTAAACAAATTGAATTGCCCTTCAACTCAGGAAAGTGTGTGAATCCTGTTAAATAACTCTTGGTAAATAAATAAAATGCAATACTGTATTAACAAAGGATTCTACTGACAGCTAGTGGCAGTAAAGGGATATTACACCAATATTTTCTCTATCTTCAATTGGCATCTTGATGACCCCTTACTAAAAAAAACCTTGCATTTCATACAGCGCCGTATTTTGTCAAAAGCACTTCAAGGAATTTTCTGTAAAGTATAGTGATAGTATTTGTAGTTGAACACAGCAACCAATTTGCACACAGCAATGTGCCACATTGAAGTGACTGACCAATTTAATGGTGAGCTGAAATCCACAACTTCTGATGCAACTTCTATTTAATTTACCTTAAAATGAGTCATGTTGTGTTGATTCTTCTCCAATTCTGTAGATTTCATGATCAAACTGCTATTTAATTGTTTAAATACAGCAGCAAAGTGGACAGATTTTTTTCCTTTTTGCTGGATTTATTGTACAGGGTCTAATTTGCAATAGTTATAAACCTGACTAATTGCAAATATCAGATTATGAAATTTGTGGCCAGCACATCACAAGTGACAAGCTGCCACAGACTGGAAAAGGTCACAGTGAAGTGAGTCTGGTTTGTTAATATTGCAACATAGACCTGGTGAAGATTTTAAAATCTGAATCATTTCACTGTTTCCATTGAGAACAGTAAAAACTTATTACAAAGATTAAGTCTTAGGCCTTAGAATCTGTATCTACTCAGTTTTACAACCAGACATAGCTATAGCAGCAACAAATGAGTCTATTTTGGGATAAAGGAAGGGGGGATTTTGCCAACTAAGTTTTGCCTTTCATTTTCATTTGATGTTCTTTCATCGCCAACCAAATTTGAAAAGTGTTTCATAAGCTAAGCCAGATATTGTAATTATTTCCTTACCAATTTGATAAAAGAAAGGTCCAGAAACACAGATGTGTCTTATCCAAAACCTTTTATGAAACATCTGAAGGATTTACACTTAGAACAGGCACCCTCATACAAATCACACTCGCTCCAATGATACCTGCTGAGTTAATCCCTTTTGTTCTGCAGTAATGTTAAGCCAAATGAGCCTTGTGAAGAGGGTCTTGGAATACTGAACAGAGAAAAACTGCACACATGCAAGTGTTGGAAATATATTATGTGACTTGTTAGAAAGGAAAGAGCTACCTTTCTGTCCTGTTAAAATCCTCCCTCTTTGATGAAGCCTTCGGTCAACATCTTTAAAGTCTCTTTCCTCGTTTAAATTCCTTTTCTGTAAAGCATTTTGAGATATTCATTGTACGTGAAAGGCATTATATAAATTCAAGTTATTATTGTTGTAAGGCAGAGTTTGGTGAACAGAAAGGAATATAGCATATAGATATAGAGGTTAAAAGGCAATTCAAATTTTTCTCTCAGGAAGCTTTGTAGATCCTGGAGGTGTGAAACCAATAGACTTTCATGTGGGTGAGAGAGTAAGGCTGTCGTTGCAGGAACTTGTGAGTGGTTTGCGAGTACTTGAGTGTCTATTCCCGACAGCCTTTCTCAAGAGATTCATAAAGTCTGGAATCCGTGGGATCAAAGCAGATGGATTTGATTCCGACTCTGAATCTGGTTTATATGAGTGTGTGAGGCTTCTTTCTGTTGACCACTGAGGAAATTGCTTCAATTAGGAAAGCTTTGACCTTTAAGAATAATTGTGCCTCAGCAACTGTTGGCACGGTCCTGCATTTTAGTTCTATTGTTGTGCTGAATGTAATTTATTTTACTTAACTGTTAATCGATGGGAGGTTACAGTGAAGGATTATAGTAACAGTTGAAGTAAACAGTAAGAAACAGGCAATTTAAAAAAATTCTACAAGCAACTGTTATCAAGATAAAAGATTGTGCCCTTAAATCTGAGTAGTCACTTGTGTGTGATTTACTACTGCTTCATTACAGTGCTGAGGGTAGGGCTGCATTGTTGGTGCTGCTATCCTTCGAATGAGACATTGAACCAAGATACTCACCGGGCATTAATCGAAGAGAAGGGAATTTCTCCTGGTCAACCATCCCTTACCTCATGGCTGCTTGTTGGACTTTGCTGTGCACAAATTAGCACAGTTGCAATTACACTTCACAGTAAATCCCGTGAAGTGCTTTGAGACATCCTTCCCAATGTGAAAGGTGCTAGCCATAACACGTGTAAGGAATATAATTTCATTTTCTTTGTTTTGCCGAACAGTTCATGCAGCAGATGAGTGAACATCGTTACGACAAGCTCACAGTACCAGATGACACAGCAGCAAATTGCGTTTATCTGAACATCCCAAATAAGGGCCATGTTTTACTACATCGGTCTCCTGAGGAATTCCCAGAAAGTGCAAAGGTAAAATATGAATTTGTTTTATTTTGGTAACCTTTCTTTCGGAGCTTTTGTTTATGTAAACAAAAGTGTCATAGCTGACCTGTTGATGTGTTATATTTTCTAATTGGTTTGGTCAGGGATTAATTTGCTTTAAATATGTGGGTGAACCGTGGACCTCATGATATCCTATTGCTGTTCTGATCTGCTGATGTTCTATGGAGTGATAGGAAAGGTTCAGCCCAGCTAGGCCTTGGAGGAGGAAGGAATCTAAGTGCAAATAGTTCCCCACAGTGAAGGAAGAGAAAGTCAAAGGGTGATTCAACCCAAACTCCTCTTGTGGAACTCTTCATAACAATTTACATGACAATGTGGCATTGAAAGGATTCTGATAGTAGGTAGGTATGGTTTCCATCATCTTCCAGTAAATGGTGTAGGACTAAAAAAAGGAGCAAGAAAACTCATGTTAACATTAGCTTTAAATAAATCCATTGGTAAAACACAGATCTATCTTACCTATTGCCAGTGCAATCTAAATTGCCAGTGCACAAAAGCCCATGCCTATTAAACGCATAGTGAATTTGAAATGCAATACGATACAACTGTGTTTTGAAAAAAAAATTATTGCCAATGCTAAAATGAGAAAATAACATTATGTTTGAATACTTAGAATTAAAGTCATTCCAAGACACGAGCACTTGACAATTTTGGAATATCTGGTGGAGCTATTTGATAACTAGATCATTGCCGTAGATATACAGAGTTATATGAACAGGTATGTCCAACAAGGGGCAAAATTGTGAGTGTGTTATAAGTTGAGTTACATTAGTAAATGAGTAAGTTCAGTAATGTATTTGCTTTCCTCCTCCGTTGGTTTGGATACCGCTGCTGAAGTGTTGTTCACTCAGCCTTTCTTGGTGAAAGTTTGCAATATGATCAGGGCATTTTAAAACTTTGCTGATGAAATACAATGTAGCAGTACATTGGGTGAATGAACTAGTTTCATTCACATCAATGTTTTACCTTTGTTTCAATGTTTAGTTTTTTTCCTTTCTTCAGTGACATGATTACAGATTGTTTTGGGTTTCAGCATTCTTCATGTTTTACAAGTTCAGTTCAAAGATTTTCATGACTCAGATGACTGGAATGTTGCTGTTCGATTTATTTATTCAGTGGTTACAAATAGGATGTTTATTAGACTTTTTCTTTTTGTTTATTTATGTATCGTTGTTTTACCAGGACCATTTTCACAGGCTGGTTGTTTCTTTGTTGCCTTTAATTTGGTGTGTTTAGATTAACTTTGAGAATTAACAGATCTCGAGTCTATTAGAGTTTGTAATGATTATAAATGCGGCCTATCAGCAAGTACGTAATGAAGTTAACCCTGGTAGGAGCACTTGCTACTGTCATTACTCACCCTCCCCACTTAAAAAGTAGACAATCTTTTAGAAATGTTTCAAAATACAATAACTTTCTATTGAATCATCTAAGCTATTGACATTTATACATCATCCACTGCAAAATATAAAGGTTGCGGTAAAATTTAGGAAACTCATTCATCGTGGACTAATACCTTAGTTGCTGATTTAAACATTTCCACTGGAATTTTAAGCTTCAAAAATTCCGGATGTTGAAGATTAAGCAGTGAATCACTGTCTCTCAATGTGGGCTATGATAAACAAATAAGTAATGAAGTTAATACTGCTACTGTCATCATGTCCCCTCCCCAAAAAAGAGAATCATTTATAAATGTTTTAAAATACAATAACTTTTTATTGAATCATCTTGGCTGCTGATATGTAACTGGAATCCACTCCAAAAAGTAAATATTGTGGTACAATTTAGGAAATGTATTCATGATTTACTAATATGATTAGCTACTAATTTAAACATGAGATTTCCACCAGATTCCTAAGCATCAAAGACTATGGATGTTGAGCCTTAAGCAATGAATCATATTAGCTGTGTTGAAGTTGGCAGACTCATGTGGTGAGGTGATATTACAGTATTAACTTAACGGCCCATTAACAATCTTAAATAAGCTACATGGCAGATCTGTGGAGCAAATTGCAGTATATGTATATTAGAGTAACAATCTAGAAGTGCCTAAAACTGCAATAATAAGTGTAAAATAAAATTTCTCTGAAACTGCTTATGCTTTTGAACAGTACAGCAATATGAAACAGAATCTCTTGAATGGATTCAAAATTATATTTTTGGAAACATTCAACCTTTTCTAAATAAATATATTATGGGCGACAATTATCTATGTTTGCTAGTAAATCCTTTTCTAACACAAAAAATGGAGAGGGACAGAATTTGAGAGGGGAGACATTTCTCGGGGGTCTAATTTGCAGAATTCTTAAAAGGCCATGAAAATAGAATGTGTTTCATTCTGATCAACCGGTGCTCCACTCAGATATTGCTCTCCCGCCTTCTTCCCCCATCCTCCTTTTGATGTGATCCCGCTTCAGAAGACAGAAATAAGATCAATGTATAACAGGAATTCTGCCATGTTGCTGTGAATGCATTCAGGTTTGTGCAGGATTTGGTATTTGTGAATCCTTCAACAAATCCTGCAAATTAGACCCTGATTTCAAAGCCAGTTCTCCAGATAATACGATTGTTAAAGCCACAGCTTAGCATAAAACTGAGGCCTATGGATAAGGAAAGCCTCAGGGTTGATCCCCAGTCTGTGCTGAATTTGATTATTTCTACCACGAAACCATAAGGTGGCATGATTTAAAGACATTTCTCTTTGATCGTGCTTATGGTCACCTCCCTTTCCCTCTCCCCCCGGCTTGGCGTCAGACTCTGCCACTGTCAAGCACTCCAGGACGCTACTCCGCGTGAAGGGCGCTATATAAATTTCAGCACCTTGGGACGTCCTCTTGACATGAAAGGCGCTATACAAATGTAATCTTGTTGTTGTAAATGCAAGCTGTTGTAAGGTTGCTCCTATTGGCCTTGGCACTCCTGGACTACTAGAGAATGGAACTGACAACTTGCTTTCAATTGAACTCAATTATACAGGAGGATTGTATGGTAATTTTAAAATGTGCTTAATGAAACAAGTACAGTCCATTTCTGATGGTGAACAAAATTTCACAGAAACTGCAATCACAAATCAGATAATTGAACACCATAAAATTAATTGTGGTTAAGTGCTAGAGCAGCGCTTTACACTGTATCCGGCATTCAGCAAAAACAAATTTCTTTGTATCTATTTAATTATGATTATCGAGGTTACCAACAAATACTGTTCACCATTGAAAATCCTCGCAAAGCATGCTCCAGTCCAGTTTGTGGTTTTCTTCTTTTGTCAGAAGATGACTAGCAGCATGTGATTGAGACAAATGATTAACAACAATTTTATCAACATTTTCCCTTTCCACAGGTGTTTGAAAAACTGAAGGAACACATGTTGATTCCGGTTACCTGCTCTGAACTGTCCAAAGTCGATGGGGCTCTCACCTGCTGTTCAGTTCTTCTTAACAAAAAGCTCGAAATGTAAATTCAATTTTTATTATTTTTTAAAAATTACCCTGACTGCTAATAATATAACTATTATTACATAGCTGAGCCTGAAGAGTTCTCCTCTATCTTTTTATGTTGGTTGTGGATCCTAACCTTCACTGTGCAATGAATCCTGGTTTCCTATTGGTGATATCAGGTGGTCCTCTATTGCCACCTTGTGATTGTAATTGTGTATAAACTTGTATTTTGTGAGCTGGAGTAGAGATAGAATCAAGATGAGTACAGGGTTTAAATGTTGAAAGGATAAATTTTAATTAGATGGTCTGGATGTTTAAAGCTATTTAACTTATTATTGATGAAAATTGTTTTAATTCCTCTTAATTCAATAGCAAAACTCTTTGGCTCCTCCTTCCCTAAGCAAAATTTTAGTTAACGTATGGTTGCATTAATGTAATAATACAGTACACAATCACTTGCATGCTTAAGCTATTTTTCTTCGTTCATTCCATAAATTTTGATAATATTAAAACTATGTAAACTTGCAAATTAGTATTGGAGACCTAGTTACATTTGGATTAGATTTTTCTCAGGATAAATGTTCTGTTTCGTAACTATAGCTTCCCACACCCCATCACTCCCAATGTTTGTGCCAAAGACATCAGTGCATTCAATTTGATTATAAGAGTTTCCATAGACACAGTCAACATTTACTTTATAACACAAATCTGAAAGCTTAATGTGGTTTTCGCTGATAACATCTGCTTCATAAATTAAATAAAAGTCATTACCAATGCTGCATTGAATGTGTTTGGTCCATTTTACTTGCACCTACCAGTATTTAGAAACTACATCCATATTCATGATTTTTTTTTAAAAAAGCTTCCAAGTAAAGCATTGCTATTCTGCTACATTTTCGCATTTTTTAAAATGTTGTTGCATTTTTTGATGCCAGCTATTGCATCCACGACATTTGTTAGTCTTTCTTTACAATGTACAGAAATTATTTTGAGAACTTTTAAACGTCCTTTTAACAATAAAATCTTTAGATATATTTTATATGTTTGAAGTACTTAATATTAGCAAGAAAACCTATGTAGAAAGAGACATATGACTTTTGTATGGATTCATACTTTCGTTATATAAATCTCTAACTTATACTAAACTTTCTTGTTTATTGCAAGAAATTTATTGTGTTGCATAAACTTCTTTTTTGGTGTTATTAAAAACAAAAGCCGTTTCAAATTTTGAAAATTTGAGGGGCTGATTTTATTGCTGTCACAGCAATTAATTCTATAAAGAGATAGAAATAGGATGTTTGAATGCCATTGATTGAATTTTCCTTCAATCAATGGACCAAGGTTATGTTTTCTTTGCAGGTACATTTTTAAACCGTCTTATCAGTTGGTTGATCATGCCTGAGTGAATGTATCTATTAAAAATTATTAAGAATTGCATTTCAAATGACCTGTATTTGTCCTTCAGATGAGAAGTTAAACCAAGGTCCGTCTAACTTGTTTGGGTGGATATTGAAAAGATCCCATGGCACTATTTGAAAAAAGAAGGGAATTTCTCTCAGTGTTCTGGCCGACAATCCCTCAAACAAAATTGGCCTTGCACTTCCTGGCTGTTTGTGAAACATTTCTGTGTGCAAACTTTCTACGTACTACATGTTATACTACAAGTTGTGAAGCGCTTTGAAACATCTTCCTGATATAAAAGACATTAACTTAAATACAAAGGTTATTATTATTTTTATTGCTGTTATTTTTTCCACAAATTCAATTATTTGTATGTGTTATGGACATTGTAACTGATAAACGTAGCATTTCAATCAGTTCTTTTGAGTTCCATATTCAATTCAGACTACATAATCACACTAGGAAAAAAGACTATGTTCATTATCATTTAGGGTAGCAATTTTGGTTTAAAAAAAACAGCAATCATTTTGGTTTAAAGAGTGGAGCAAATTTATGATTTAAATGAGTCTGAATTTAATTAATTTAAGAGAGTCATTCTCTTTATAAACCCTGCCCTGTACCATGTTATTTTTTTCTGCCATGCCTTGGAAATTCCCAAGACCAGAAGGCTGTTTCCCCAAAATATTCAAAATGAAAACATAGATTTAAAAAAAATGTTTGGTTCCTCTCTAGAAGTTCCTGTGCGGGAACAATATCATACACTGAAAAATGAAATGTTAGTCCATCACAGATGAACTTCTGTTCCTCAGAAGGATGGGGTGAGCTTCACAACGAACAGATCTATTGTTTATTTGTTCCTCTAAATATCCAGTTTTACTCTTTACTTGCATTTAAAATAACCAATAATGATAATAATTTTCAGTTAACTTATTTATGCAAATATACAGTTATGTTTATACATATATAAGTAATCTCTCTTTGGTTTCTTGCTTACTTGTTCACAATTAGGTTTAATTTTTGATTTTCAGACACAAGTCTTCATTTTGAATGTATTTCAAATTCATTCAGTGTATTTCTCAAATTTCAGGAATGATTTGAATATTTTAAGTATGAATGTTATCTTCTGAGATTTTTCAGTTCCTTCCATTTTCAGATTAGTTCTGTTTCCATTAAAAAAGCTTTGAATTCCTGGATGTACAAAAAGAGTTTTGATGACTTGTGAAATTAAATTACAGGAGCTATCACCGAGGACAAATGAGGAAACTGGAGCAATTAAGGGCAACTCGAGAGTAGTTTTGACGAAGGCCTGGAAATGTTTTGTACATTCATAGACCATAGAGGAGGCCATTCGGCCCATCGTCCCTGCGCTGGCTCTTTGAAAAAGCTATCCAACAAATTCCATTCCCCTGCTTTTAAACCATAGCTCTTATCATTGTTATGTTTATTTATTCATTAGTGGAATTGGAGGATTGGACCAAAAGGAGGGAAAATAGGTATAAAATAGGAAAGAAAATGTAAACAGGAATTGAGTCCTTTATATCACTAACAACTGAAATGAACTGGCTACATGGACTTATATCCTTTCTAGGAAACTTGGACCAAACCATAAATAGAGAATATTGATGTACAATTTATCCCTTTCAATACATTCAGGACTGACTAACTTATTTTCAGAACATTCTCCAAGAATATTAATGAGTTACTAGGGAATTCTTAACCTGTCATGATTTAATAAATCATTCTCTTTTCCAGAAATAATTAATTGTGATATTACGGGCATGCAACCAAGTGAAGCTAACACTTTCTAAAAGTAAGTTACAAAAGTGAATTGATGCTTTTTGCAAAAAGGGCAGACCCAACATTGATCTTTTTTCTCTCTCCGATGCAAATTGGTTGCCACTTTTACCTACAAAATACTTAGGCACTGCACTTTATAATACAAAAATCCTGTTCAGTGCTTTGAAACATTTTCATGATGTGATAAGACATTACATCAAATACAAGTATTAAATATTTAGCTTGTTGTCCATTACTGGGATGCACAAGACTGAGTTTACTTGGTCTACTTTTTTGTGATAAAAATATTTTGCAAGGCATGCAATAATGAAAACTGAATGTTTCCATAAATAAAACAAAATTGCAACCAAGTTGTTTTATTTCATCTTCTGGCAACAAGTTTCTGAGAATTCCCAGAAGAACAGAAAGGTGAGCAGCTGCAGATGACTCATTAACCAACTCATTCACTGGGTCACTTGTCAGCTCACACACTCACTAAATCACATGTTAACTCATTCACTGTTAACTCCCTCACTGGATTGTTAACTCACTCACTGATACACATTAACTCTCACTCCTTAACTTGCTCACTGACTAGCTCACTCATGAGTTAACTCATTCATTGAATCACTCACTCACTCACTTGTTAACTCATTTACTTACTGACTCACTTGCTAACTCCTGTACCTCAGTGGTTAGACCACTCCCCTCCCAAGTGAGAAATTTGGGTTCGATTCCCGACAGGGCGAAACCTTGGGCAAGTTTCCATACGCCTGATAACAATCCCTCAAGAAAAGAACAGTTACAATTCGGTCACTTCAATCCACGTTCGACTGTTTGTGGGACACTGCTGTGCGCAGTTGGCTGCCGCGTTTTGCCCACAAACATTGCAGTCAATTTCACTTGACAGTATATTCTGTGAAGCGCTTTGAGACGTCTCCAAAAAGCCTTACATCAAACGCAAGGATTATTATAACTCACTGCCCGCCTGGTTAAGCTCAGTGACTGGGCCGACTGCTGGTTAAGCTCAGTGACTGGGCTGACTGCTGGTTAAGCTCAGTGACTGGCTGACTGCTGGTTAAGCTCAGTGACTGGGCTGACTGCTGGTTGACTGCTGGTTGAGCTCAGTGACTGGCGGACTGCTGGTTAACTGCTGGTTGAGCTCAGTGACTGGCGGACTGCTGGTTGACTGCTGGTTGAGCTCAGTGACTGGGCGGACTGCTGGTTGACTACTGGTTGAGCTCAGTGACTGGGCGGACTGCTGGTTGAGCTCAGTGACTGGGCGGACTGCTGGTTGACTGCTGGTTGAGCTCAGTGACTGGGCGGACTGCTGGTTGACTGCTGGTTGAGCTCAGTGACTGGCGGACTGCTGGTTGACTGCTGGTTGAGCTCAGTGACTGGGCGGACTGCTGGTTGACTGCTGGTTGAGCTCAGTGACTGAGCGGACTGCTGGTTGAGCTCAGTGACTGGGCGGACTGCTGGTTGACTGCTGGTTGAGCTCAGTGACTGGGCAGACTGCTGGTTGACTGCTGGTTGAGCTCAGTGACTGGGCGGACTGCTGGTTGACTGCTGGTTGAGCTCAGTGACTGGGCGGACTGCTGGTTGACTGCTGGTTGAGCTCAGTGACTGGGCGGACTGCTGGTTGACTGCTGGTTGAGCTCAGTGACTGGGCGGACTGCTGGTTGACTGCTGGTTGAGCTCAGTGACTGGGCGGACTGCTGGTTGACTGCTGGTTGAGCTCAGTGACTGGGCGGACTGCTGGTTGACTGCTGGTTGAGCTCAGTGACTGGGCGGACTGCCGGAGGGGTAGGAAGCGGAGGCTGCGGGAGCTCGGATTGGTTACTTTCCTCCCGGGTCCATTTACAGTCAGAAGCTGCAGAGAGCAGGAAGGAAGGAAGTCAACTTTGCACCTCAACACTGAGCTCGTGAACAGCCCCTCTGCCGCCCGGAGCTCATCAAACTGTGGGGGGGGGTGTGGGGGGGTGTCCCGGGGTTTGGGGTCGGTGGGCGCCGCTGGTCCAGGGCTGAGCCGCTTCTCTCCTCTCCCTCTCGCCATGGACACTGTGCAGCTGACAGAGGAGGAGATGGCTGAAGTCAAGAAGGAAGTGAGTGTTTCTTCGTTCGTTCGTTCACCCGGGGCGGGGGGGGGTGAGGGCGGGGGGGGGGTGTGAGGGGGGCGAGGCGCTGGGAAGTGAGACAGGCACTGGGTAGGTGGGGTGGCTGTTGAGAGGCACTGGGGGTGGGTGGGTGTACTGGGGGTGGGTGGGGTACTGGAGGATGGGATGAGGCACTGGGGGTGGAGTTGGTGGTGAGGCACTGGGGGTGTCAGGTATTGGGGGTGAGGCACTGGGGGTGGGGGGTATTAGAGGGTGGGGTGAGGGACTGGGGGTGGAGTTGGTGGTGAGGCACTGGGGGTGTGAGGCACTGGGAGGAGTTGGTGGTGAGGCACTGGGGGTGTGAGGCACTGGGAGGAGTTGGTGGTGAGGCACTGGGGTATGAGGTATCGGAGGGTGGGGGGGGGGTGAGGCACTGGGGGTGTGAGGTATTGGAGGGTGGGGGGGGGGGGTGAGGCACTGGGGGTATGAGGTATCGGAGGGTGGGGGGGGGTGAGGCACTGGGGTATGAGGTATCGGAGGGTGGGGGGGGGGGTGAGGCACTGGGGGTGTGAGGTATCGGAGGGTGGGGGGGGGGTGAGGCACTGGGGGTATGAGGTATCGGAGGGTGGGGGGGGGGGGGTGAGGCACTGGGGGTATGAGGTATCGGAGGGTGGGGGGGGGTGAGGCACTGGGGTATGAGGTATTGGAGGGTGGGGGGGGGGTGAGGCACTGGGGGTATGAGGTATTGGAGGGTGGGGAGGGGGGTGAGGCACTGGGGGTGTGAGGTATTGGAGGGTGGGGGGGCGGGGGGGTGAGGCACTGGGGGTGGGGGGGTTAATCACTGGGGAAGCCAGGAAAGCACCTCCCTGTGGGTGCCCTGGGAACTCGCACTGAATGGACTTTCCTTGGGTGCCTCGCCTCCCTCGTGTATACGTTGGGGGGTGTGTGGGTGGCGGAATATATTTTATTTCAAGTTAACAAAGGTAACTTTTAAAATGGGCTGCGGACTGCAGAGCACATTGATGTCTCATAGCTGTGTGATCTGACCTTTGACAACTCACTTTTGTCTCATACCCACCTGAGCAGGGACTTTAAATCTGTTCTACACTTTCTTTGTCACTACAAACCACACACAGTCACTGCTCTTCGTTGTAAATCCCGTGGAACTGCTTGAGATGCCCTCCTGAAATGAAAGATTTTATTTTTATTTGTGAGCGAGGTTTGGCCCTGCTCACCCCCATTAACTGAATTAGATCAAATAATATTATTATTAATAATAATCCTTGCCTTTGATATAGCGCTTTTCACGTCTTTGAGAGGTCTCAAAGCACTTCAAATGTGTTCCACTTAGGGGAACAATGGTTATCCAGGCAGACGAGCTCCAACTCTTTTAGACCCCAAATTGCCAAAGGACAACGCAGACCTGAACCATATCTTCACGATTCCGCCCCCTCCCCACCTGAGCAAGTCAGGTCACGTCTCTGGCAAGGCAAGCCTGGCCTGAGCCCAGTGATCAAGTTCTCAAGTGAGCTCTGTTTTCGAGTATCTCCAACTCCTCTTTGTGAGGGTAGAAGTGAAAGGCCCTGTATCACAGAGTGAGGCACCGAAATGGGCCATTGAGCCCAACCCCGATAAGAGCGCTTTGAGACGTCTTGAAGACATGATAAGGCGCCACATCAAATGCAAGGATTGTTATTATTATAACCAAGTCCACAACAGTGTTTCTCCCCACTCGTATACGCCTCTTAGCCCTTCTGCCTCAGGTATGCATCAGGTTTGCTCTTAAATATGTTGGTCAAATCCAAGGATTTTCTTTTAAGCTGCATTATTTTAGTCCCTAGTTTTATTAGTATTTCTCTTCAGGTGTATTTATGTATTCTATTCAATGAATGTTTGTTGTACGCACAGAGATCTCTATAGAGCAACCTTTAATCACTGAACTTTCATGAAAGTATGGTGATTTTTCTTGGAGTATATATCTTATTACGCACCTGCTGAAATTTGCATGCCAATCATCAGAAGAGAAGCTCACCTTTGAACAGTGGCCTTGTGGGCGAGGTATCCATTGGAACCATACTGCAATAGAAGGAAAATTACTCAATTGAGGAGAGAACAGTATATTTAAATCTTATGAAGGCAAAAAAAATCTAGATGAGAAATGAAGACCGCAAATTCACTAACTAAAAATGATTCATTGGATTGCATCCTGCAAACACAAATATGAGTTGGTGGTCAGGAGAGCTCAGAGGCAGGGAACCAAATACAATGAAAGTTTGAATTAAAGATGTGAAAAGATTTGTTTTCTTTTTAAAAGAAAGCAAACCATGTAAATAAGCATGCATATTATGCCATACAGGAAAAAATATCTGTAGCAAGTGTTTTTTCTACAAAAGAGATATTTGAGATCTGAGAAAGCAGGAGGCAGAGAAGAGATGAACAGAAAAAGATAATTGTAAACTCTTCAGCACTACAATCACTGAATACATTTTATTAATGTACTGATCGGGTGGCAGGAGGCGACAATCACAAGTGGTGAATTGTAGGGTGTCTTCAGATTAGAAGATATACGCTAGTTTGAAAAAGTATTATTTATATCCACTGGTTTTACTGCTTTATACAAGAATTGGAAAAATCTTCGTTTCCTTTCAGATTGTGCAATAACATTGTTAATAAACTGTTCTAAATCAGGAAGAGTAAGCTATACCTTACAACTTGGAACTTCAGAGCTATCATTGCTAGGATTGAGCACAATATATCCAGAAAAGGAACTTTAGAGATTAGTCTCTTTAGCATGATCTTACTGGTGCTTTCATGCAAACAGGAAATATATTTTAAGTGTTAAATGCACCCGTTTCCTATTTTAACAAAGACTGTTTTTATTCTTGACTTAAAATTCACGCAAGTCATTTGGTCAGTTTATAGCCACAGTGGATTTAACCTGTACAATATTTTAAAAATTGTATTACTGATCGTACAGTATTTGGTATTTGAAAGATGCTGCATTCAGCAAGGTTCAAAGGAAATCCCACTAAAATGTTTAATCAATGTGGGTGGTTACTATAAATAACAGCCGCATTACTAATTCTAAGCTTAATGTAGGTTTGGTTTAAATATAATGTTTAATTCCTCTTCTCTATGAGGTTAGCCAAACATTTAGCTTTATTAAACTTGACTAACCAATATATTGGGATTAAATGGTTGCACTGTGGTTTTTTGAAAAATCAACTTCACATTTAGTCATTAACTTCTGAAATGAAGTGCCTCTTACAATGATATTCACCTGCCTTGTTGAAGCACTCAAAGGGAAATTGACATCAGTTGAAGGCAATAGTTTTTCCACAAAGTACAATATTGGCATGGACACCATATTTGTTTCAGAAATGCTGTCTTTTTTGAAGTGTACAAATAGTGTGATCTTCAAATAAACTACCAAACGCAGAATGTACACTTGAAGCATGATTAAAGAAGATTCCATTGGAATTGGTCAGTTTCTATAATGGAATCTGCTGATTATCCATACAATTTACGCAGTTCAGTTGGTAGCGCTCCCACCTCTGAATCAGAAGTTAGTGGGATCAATCTCCATGTCGTGTAGGCTAACACTCAGATGCAGTGCTGGGGGAGTGCTGCATTGTTGGAGATGTTGTCCTTCAGATGAGACATTAAACCAAGGTTCTCATCTGCCTATTTAGACAGGCGTTACAAATACCACAGGACTATTTGAAAAGAGAAGGGAGCTTCTCCTGATGCCCTGGCCAATAATCCCACAAATAAAGTTGCTTATTTACTGTGTGCAAATTGGCTGCTATGTTTGCCTACAAAATACACAAATCGCTACACTTAACTGTGAAGCACTTTGAGACATCCCCCTGTTGTGAAAGGTTCTTTATCAAATGAAAGGATTAATATGTTAGGAATTTGCCTTTTCTCCCCCTCCATACATTTTCTCTTCCCTCCTCTTTGAAGGGATTTTATTCTTTTCACCATTATTGCTGTGTGATTCCAAAGTTGTCAGCCTCCCACTTGACTTGCCATTTATTCATCTGCGCCTTGATAATGAGTGTGACAGGCTTTTCAACTGCAGAGATCATGATGGCTTAACCCAACCTCTGCTCACTGAACATCTGGGTAGCAGTTATGAGCAGGAAATCTTGCTGATTCCTTCTCCTTGCTAGGAGCGATGATGACAATTATAGCTCGTAAACTGCCACACCAAGCCAACTAAATGAGGAAGTGTAACAACGTGTGATCAATGGTTTATTCATGTGTGACCTGTTTGATTCAAACCTGCAAGCTTCCAGTCTGTGATAGCTTAGTCCTCCCTGGGTGCCTTTACTCACTGGGGAAGGTGTCTCACGGGCTGTTAATCAAAAGCTGCATAGAATAGAAGAGTTTTGGTCTGTGGATTTTGGAGGAGAATGGTATCCTTGTGGTACATACCAAATAAATTCAGCTATTTTTTGATCTGAACAATTATAGCATATGTACATATCCATGTGCAGCGGACTGTTTCAAGAGTCGCACATCAGCTCAGTGGAGCTCATTGAAGCTGATGTGAAGCACGTGATGTCCTGTATCTCAGTGATTAGAACACTCACCTCGCAAGCGAGAGACCTGGGTTCAATTCCCAGGAAGGCGAAAGGTTGGTAAGTTTCCTTACTCTGCACGCTTCTGTTTACCTAGTAGTAAGTAGGAATCGGTTGTTAGACAATTGGTGGATCGCTTTTTACAAGGGTATTAATTCCTTTTAAACAAATTGGTCACTTCAATCCACGACTGTTTGTTGGACACTGCTGTGTGCAATTGGCTGTCGCGTTTCGCCCACAAAATATACCGTCATTCACTTTACGGTATATTCTGTGAAGCGCTCTGAGACACCTCTAGATGTGTTAAGGCACTATATCAAATGCAAAGATTATTATCAATGGGTGTTGATGGCGTCTGCCACGATTGTTCACTACCTGCTACATTTGCCTTACTGAGAGTTGTGCTTCAACATGTGTTGACACCATTCCATAACCATATTAAGCACTTGCAAGCCACTGTATTAAATTATTTCACAATGTTGCCTTTGAAATTTGTTGACCTGTAATTCTGTGCTTTGCAGCTTTGCAGCTATAGCTTTGCAGCTATAGTCCCAGCCTTTTTGAATGGTTTTGTTTAGTGTAGTGGTGGCCAACCTTTATGATGGACCAACAAAATAAATTGTCCTGATTCATTTTATGAAATGTTGAATACAAAAACTGAAAAAACATGACCAATCGAACACAGACTTACCAAGATTCATGTGAATGTTTGCGTTTATGATTTCTGGTTTAAGGAGTCAACTGGCTTATCAGCTGCTTATGGAGCATTGAAGCATCTGGTGTATTATTGTTGGTTATGTTTTTATCAACGCTAACAGAATCTCAGTTGGTACTCTGGACGATGGTGTCTTTGTGCAATTTTTGTGGATGTTTCCTTACATTTTTTTGGTAAAAATGTCTTTGTACCATCTTCTCAAAAAGAGGACTGTTTTTCAGGTTGGTACTGGCAATCTTTGGGAAACCTGGGTATACATTTTCATGACAAGTTTCTTTTTTTTTAACGCAGGCTTTAGAAAAGCTGAGGCCACATTTGTGTGGTAAAATCACTGCTGATAGACACTTTGACTACTTGAGGGCAAAGAAGATACTTTCAAGGGAAGATACAGAAGAAATTTCTAACCAGCCAACAAATACGAGAAGAGCAGGAAAACTATTGGATTACATAGCGGAAAACCCAAAGGGCTTGGACACTCTAATTGACTCCATCATACGTGAAAAAACGCAGATTTTTCTCATTCCAAAAATAACAGACGAGGTGCAAAGATGTAAAAATGACAGAATAATGCAAAAAGGTAAAAAGCGTTTTCATAATTGTAATTTTTTTTAGTTTTCTTTGTTTTAAGATTCCATTGTTATGCCATATATCATTCTCCAGTTAGGTTGTTAGGAATGCAACATGTTCCTTGGTCTTTGCCAATGCCACTTTATAACTAACCACTTGGAGAATCATTAAAGCTGGCCCAGTGTGACGCGGACTCAGTGAAGATATGCTTGATGTTTGCCTGGCGCCTCTCCTCTGAGGCATAGTCAAGCCTGGGAACTTGGCAATCTTTTGACCCTGAATCTTCTCATTTGATACAGTACACCGTAGTAAGATTTCAATGATATCTTGATCATAGTATAGACACCAACTGAAGCTTATGAATACATATGCATCCACGGGATCAGTTTTCCCCTTACTTTTTGTTGCTTACCTGAACAAAAATGTAAATGGATGGTTTTAGAAACCATGGTTCACAAATGTCAATGTTATGAAACGGGTTGAGTTTCACATGAATGCTTTTAAACCCTGTTTGGTTTGGGCAGGTCTAGAATTTCCTGTGTTGGCCTCCTTGATTTTTCTTGGCCTCTTTCCTACTGAAGTATGAGTGGAACTCAAAGCCACACCTTGCTATGTGCCAATCTGGTGATAGCAAAGGCATTCCTAGCTGAAGCTCAGTCATAACAGATTAGTCCTATGTTGTTGCAAGCAACAATTCTATTTATGACAATCAAACAAATTTTATTTGTGCAATATTGCTTTATCCATTTAAGTTTTTATTCATGAAAGTCATTTAACTTGAGTGTACTAAATTTATTTGAAACTGAAGAAATACCCGTTTAGATGGTTAACCCATAGAGTGTTTTGTTTGCATTCACTAGTCAGGGCACAGTGTTTATGTAGGGCTGGCAGATTCAGTCACAGTTCACAATTCTCTCTTTCTGTATATGATGTAATTTTTATAGGAAGTCCTGCTAGAGATTGAATTGTGGGAATATAAGAATTGTACAGAATGTAAGGCTTAAGTGCCCTTGAATGTCAAATGAAATGTTTTTTTCTTGTGTATATATTCTATCTATTGAGAAACCTAGGTGAATGGTTAAAACCTCCAAGGTTCAAAAGAGCAGAAGAGAGGTTAAGTTATGTAGTAGTTATGATTTCAAGCTTTTAATAGCCTACAGATGGCAAGTGAAAGCAAAGACTGAGGATTTTCTCCAATTGCATTAACTTGCTATTGCTTAAATGAATCATGTTCTGTGTAAACTTCCAACATTCCTGATGCAATATTGTCTTTTTTTTTGGAAAACTAGGATCATCGATTTTATCCAGTTACATAATGTCAAAAGACGAGTCTTCAACAAACAACCTATCCAGATTGTCCTCATTCGAGCCTAGCATTCAAAAGAGGGTAGATGCGAACATTCTGTTTCACCCTGAAGGAGAGGTCAGTCCAGGAGCATCGCTTTTGTATTCTTTCCCTTCCTTAAGTTTGAAATCTGGATCTACACTAGAGAAAGCAACTACGATGAGCAACATGGAAACCATGCCAGCAACATTATCTCTGCCCAGACCAGGAGAGCCAGGAGCCCCTCCTCTTCCCGATGAACTACAAGCTGAATCTGAGGGAACATGTAGCAATTCCAGTGATGAGTTTTTACCGTTGAGATCACGTTCTCCTTAGTCTCTTGTAGCTGCTCTCACTGTTGCCATGCACACTGGGAAAAGGACAATGATATTGAAAAATGAAGATGCATTGCATTAAATAGTACGACTTCTAAGGAATGCAATTTCATTTTTATCCTAGAACAGTAAATATTTAGAAATTATTCACATCTTTTTTTTTTAAAAAAAAGTTTTCTACACATACAATTATCCGAATTGTCTGCATTCTAACCCTCGCTGTACCTTGGGTAGAATTTTCAACGAAGCGAGGCGATGCCTGCAATTACCAGAGCTTCGTGAAAAAGCCAGAGCTCTACCCAATCGTACTGCAAGCCTGGATTCAATTCTTTACCACTATTTATATCCACTAGTGTTGTGGATCATGTGAATTGTAAATGTGTCTTCTGATTCTAAACTTTTTAAATTTTAGATAAAATACTGCCAAGTGGCCAATGTTCAGTGATACGAGGCTACTTTTAGCAAGCGTCCCAGGCGACGTCCGCAGTACAGCAATGCTAGTCCAGGATAAATGCCCTACACATCTTGAGTCAGTGGAATGAAAAGGCAACAAGCCACCCAACACAAAATCTGCAACGACAACAACTTGCACTTATATCGTGCTCTCCACATCGGGTAGTGTCTCAGAGCACTTGTACCTGCAGTATAATGGGCATTATTTACACCTGTAACATTTAAACCCGTAACGATTATATGTAGCTGCTACATTTTAATGAAAGTTTTAACTGAGTTTATTAAAATGCTATTCATCTATGCAGATTTTTTTTAGTCAACATGGATTTCCACCATTTAGCAAGGTATTTTAGAATTAATGTAATATTTTGGTGGAATGGAAATAATATTGCACCTAGTATTAAATAAATGTCTACTGTCTTCACAAACAAGTCCAAGTTAACTTTGAATATTGTTGACCTAAGTTTAAAAACAACTTACCTCTATGTAAATATGTTGGGTTCCAAATATAATATAACAATAATACATTTCACTGATGTGTGTGTTGGAGCAGGGCGATTAAGTTGACTAAAGTTTTTGCGAAAACAATTGTCCAAAGTTTATCAGTGTATCTATGACTGCTTTTAAACTGAGTTTATTTGGGATGTAGTTACATTTCTGCAATTTATATTAAATAAAACAGGAAATACAATGGGTATGGGGGGAAGAAAACTGGTGTCCAACTACTATTGTAGTTGATTAACATTATTTTATAATTTTCCCCTAACTGTAATGAAGTTTGTTTTTATGTCAACTGATTAATTCCTTTGGCTTCTCACCAATTATGTATTTAAATCAAAACTGATACTTGTGTGTCCTGCCCTGTGATTTGTTGCCATGAAGTTTTTCAAAACAAGTTTGCCTGCTTCAAACCAGTTACTATACATGACTAGCTTCACCCAGATCCCAACTAGTATTGCAAGCACTGAATTTCTATACCTTTTATCTTTTTAAACCAGATTTTAGGTGAATAATGTACAAACTCAGCTTAGCAGTTTGATACATTTTTTTAAAAAAAATCTCCTAGTATATATTGAATGAAATGTTTACCTGTATATTGCAAACACTTGTGCATGATAGTACTATTGCAGTTTGTTCATTTGAATCTGGCAATGTACATATTATAAAATTACCTTAATAGAAGAACTGAGTCTTCAACTCACTAAACTACTGGCCTGTTTCTGATAAAATATATTTCATAATCCTTGCATTTGATATAGCGCCTTATCACGTAGTTGAGACGTTCAAAGCACTTCACAGATCATACTGTAAAGTGAATTGACTGTATTTTGTGGGCAAAACATTACATTAAAATGTAACCTGCATTATAGCCCTCACTGTGACTTGGGTAAAATTTTCAACAATGAAGCACTTGCGATTATCCTGTAGCTTTGATCATAGCTGAGTGGAACAGACAGAGCTCTACCCACTGTAAACCTGCATTTGATTCTTTACCACCATTTAAATTTACTAGTGCTGTGGACCACTCTTTGAGCTTTACTTATTTAGATGTACAACCTGAGAAGGAATTAAGTTCTCAATACTTTGAATTGAATGTATGCTTTCAGATTGTATTTGAGCAGAGTAGTAAATAACTACCTTTTGCTTTATAGAGAACGTTGTAAGGAAATGTGTATATATGTTATACTTTTTGTGAAATAACTGCATATTGGTACTAATTTACATTTGGCAACTTTATTTTGTTTGTAATGTTATTGCTTATGTTACCATTTTGCTTTTTTCAAAATAATACATTGATCCAAAAGAATAGTACAATTTATGCAATGTATCTGGAAATTTGAATAGCAATCTATTCATTTGTTCAAATGATACTTTCTTGAGATGAATTCTTACTTTTACTTAGATATTTTTCTGATTTTTAAATTATACTTGACTTTGAGTCATAAATCCTTCAAGTGAGGCACGTAAATGCAGAAGACCGCATCTTTATAAGGCACAACACATTATTTTTCTTGTCAAGCCATTTAACATAGACTGCTTCCACTATAATACTCAACTTGCTGCCTCCAAATATTGCGTGTTTACATCTCTCTAATTCTGCATGCACTGTGTGTAACCAAAGAACTACATATTTGGTATAGCTTAAAGGGAATACAATGTGTTTAATATTGAAATAGATTCAGGTATAATTTGCTTTGGTAAATGATCTAGGCAGAACAGATTGTCTATTCTATGGACTGCTTCTAAGGGTTCCATTTTATATCAATAAAAGAAAATTCCTGATCTTCCCTTTTTCTATTAGAAGGTGACGGCTCATACTGAATGAGATTCCTCTGGATTTATAATTAGGAATTCCAGTTTCATATACTGGGATATATCGTGTCATATACCCATAGGCTTATTCATTTTAACGTAAATATGCGGGCATTTGCACCGTCCATATTGAGACTGGTTTGATATGAGTGACCTTGCTTTATGGCCCAAATAAAGTGAAGGGGAATAGGTGGCAGTTTTGCTTTTTACACAAACCTAATGTACATTTTGGTGAATTTGGAAAACTGTACAGTATTACCCAAGGAAACCCGGAGAGCTCTTGTTCACAAATAGTGTTGTAGGACCTTTTGACATCCACGTGAACTTGTTGCAGTTTTGAAAGTAGAACACGGATGCTGTGCTTTTTTGGGTGGTTTCCCGCTATTTTATAGTGAACTAGAAACTGCTTTTGGAGAATCATCAACACCAAATATGTAAACGCGATAGTAAATGAAAATTTTCATATTGATGCCTTGACTCCACTAAATTATTTCAGAATTCATGTAAGATTATGGTTCTGGAACAGAGGCCTCGAGTTGAATATTATTTGTTTCATTTTCTTGGGAGGGAAAGGATCTCTCAGTTGTAATGAAAGATCAATGACGAAACCCGGTGTGTTGCAGCTCTGAAATTTGTACAATCACTACTCCATTCACTGCCTTTACCGCTTCTTGTAAATTACAATTAGGATCATACAGAAGTGTGTCTTTTTTATATAAAAAAAACTCGGGAATTTAGATTGAAAAGAAAAAATTTCAATGTTTGTTGCTAACATTGTACAACTATGTATTGTAAAATGGTGACCATTCTTGGTTTAAATAAAGGTACTTGTTTGCAAAAATTGTAATTTGTGTGTGTGTGCGCGTGTGGGAGGTGTGGGCTGTTTGTGTGTGGGGGTCTACGTGTGTGCGGGGGGGGCTGTGTGTGTGTGGGGGGGGGGAGACTGTGTGTGTCTGAGTGTGGGGGTGACTGTGTGTGGGGGGGGTGGGCTGTGTGTGTGGGGGGGGGGGCTGTGTGCGTGGGGGGGGCTGTGTGCGTGTGTGGGGGGGGGCTGTGTGCATGTGTGGGGGGGCTGTGTGCGTGTGTGGGGGGGGCTGTGTGTGTGGGGGGGGCTGGTGTGTAGGGGGGCTGTGTGGCGGGCCGCTTTGTGCAAAGCTTTTTAGTTTTAAGATGCTCAACTGCTTTATAAAGAACAGACACAGTTTAATGTTTAATGTACACAAATTAACTATGATTGGTTCATAGATAAGCTGATTTGTAACATAGCCTTGTAATGCTTCAGTTATACTGCTGCGAACATAGCTGTTTTGCACCTGACAGTATAGCAATGTGGAGTAGGAAGCCAGGTTTATACTGCCTACTCCACATCACTTCAATCAGCAAATTGAGTGCCAGGTTTGTCTCCCAGTATTGCAAATAGTTTGGAGTTCCTGAGCTGTCGAAGGAATTGACCAAGAGCTTTATCTGAAAGATAATAGGCCCTGTGTGATTCTATATTATACCTGAAGTCTCATTGTTCCTTTCATTCTTCCTTCAGTTGCTGTTATAAGCAGGGCTCCAGCGCATGTTTTGCTGTTCTTAAGACCACATTTAAACAGCAAAATAATAGCAATTCCGTGTGAAATGTGCAATATAAATGCAGTATGATAAAATACACTGTTACTGTGACAAAGAACAGAAAAAAATCCTATCTGATAAAAGCACTGACTTGTTCAAGTTTTTCATTGATACTGTTTAACACCTCTAGACTGTAAAACTGGACCTTTCAATAACTAAATATACGAAATCTTCTGGCAGACACTATCACAGTTTAGTCTACATCAGCTATACTCAAGCCAACAATTGAAAATATTGCCATTATTGGTGTCCAAAAGATGTGGTTATGATGAGCAAATAGTTGATAAGGAATGAAACCAAGATGGTACAGAATGTTTTGCAAAATCAGAGTGATTTAAACTGGGTTAAGAAAGTAGATAATTGGCAAGGAATAGTGTAACAGTGATCCGAAGGTGGATATAACAGCTGTAACATGACAAGAGAACCAAGAATCATTTCTAAATCTGAAGAAGTAAAATCAATAAATATTTTGCTGTTGACTCTCCGTTTGACTTCAACTTCAATGCTACGGAAAATACAATTCCTGGCTTCACTCTGGAGTTTGTGCTCACAGTGATGAGACAACACTGCTGGGAAGAAATCTGCAGCTACTTGGAAATTGGAATGTCCAAACTTTAACATTAAAAAACGCAAGGTTTCCTTGTATAATGTTAAGCAGAGATGTACAGACTTGTGGGAATATATTATTGATGTAGAATTGTACTTGATGAAGTTTTAATTTTTGAGCAAATTCTGTGCTTTGAGATGTCTTCCTGACATATATCGATGCAAGGATTATTATTAATAACAAATACCATATACTCTCATTTCTATTGGAGCTCAATCTCCTGGGTCATGTAACTATTTTGTAGGACACTAGATGGCACTCTAAACCATACCATACAGTGGGGGGGAAAGTACATTCATAATGGATGGCAACACAAATTGAGGTTTGACAAACTCAGCAGCAAAGGCTATAAAATAGGTCAGAGGTTCACGTTCTGCAGACGAGAGTAGGTTGTTTTCATGTTAAGATTCATTAATTGCATGATGCCAGTACCACCATACATACACATTGAAACAGTCGGTGCAGGAGTATGAATGCACTCCTCAGCAAGTGTTAATGAGCAAAATCAAAGTGCTTTCCAGTTCACGTTCTCAAGTTTAGGCTTTATGTTTAGCAATACTCGCTTTTGCCCACCTTAATGTTTTATCAACTTTTTTACGATGCTGTAAATTTAGTTTCGAGTGAAAATATTGATTTCCAGTCAACTGTTTGCAGTTCTTGTTTATAGTGATGAGAAATTACTTCAGCGAAATAATTTGCAGATAGCTAGAAAACATAAAATTTTCCATGAAGTGTGTCACACATATGTTTCTTCTATAATGGTTTCAGCAGGTATAAACCTGTTTCTCAGATCAGCATATCAAAAGCTCGAATGAATGTAAATGTTACAATGCAAATACTCAGAATACGTATTTTGAAGTAGATCAGAAAGGCAGATGGAGACTAGTAATTCCTCCTGTAAATTTTACTCTGGTTATAATTAACATTCCTACATCGTTTGGGCTGAAATAAAAAACTTGGCTCTGATTAAAGGATAAGGTGGTAATAATTGCTTTGTGATACCCTATTCCAGCGTAATACACATTGAAACAGTTATTACTATTGGTAGAAAGGACATTTTGCAGACTTACTGTAAACATCTGGTCCTGCTTTCAATTTGGACAATTGTAAGAATGCATTGTAACATTACTGCGTTCATTGACCAGTCAGATCATTTGTTTACACCAATCTATCTACTAATAACTTGTGAATAAACAATCTTGTAAACTTCTGGAGATTCCTCATTACACTTTAAATACATATTTTTTCACTCGCTTCAGAATGGTCTGCTTTACATTAAGATACAGTTCTACGGGCACAGGTTACCGTCCAATAGCTTCTGCCAAGAGGCTATTTAGTTGGAGCCCAGCTGTTAGGTTATTAGTACATAGAATTACGTTGAATGTTACAGCATGGAAACAGGCCATTCGGTCCAACTTGACCATGAAGGCCATCACAATCGAACACATTCCTGTCTTTATCCGATGTCCACACATGTGTACTTCCAAAATGGCTGATTGCATAACAATCAGGAGCAGGAAACCAAGCTGATTATTTCCCTTGCTAGCTCAGATTTATTCATGTTCTGCAGACAAGTGCTCCAACTGCTACCATAGCTGAGATCAGCTCTCAACACAGTCTCAGGATTTATCCTCATTTGATTTGATTGTGGCTCTGTATGTTTCAGTTTATTACCAGTTTATTTTTCCACCCAATGTTGTTCTTCCTGAAGTGCAGGGGTTAAACCTAAATGTAAAACAAATTTGCTTTTATATGGAATTTGGTCTTTTGGTGAAACTTTATGTTAACGGTTGATTGAAATTGTCTGCAATTGGCTTTTTCAATATTCGCTCTATTTAACATTTAATATTTGGAAACTTTCTACAAGACTAGTGTAAATACCAGCATTGATTATTTTTTGGAGCCATCTGCTAAGTGATCAGTTGAATTCCTGTGAATCTATCAGCACTATTCCAGGTAAATTGAATCTGTTTGAAGTGGCAATAATCCACTCAATATATTTTGCTGAGTCTAAATGACACGCCTGTGAGTACGTAGATTTTATCTTTATGCCGTGCATGCGGCCAGAATGTAATTTTCTACATTTTATGGCAGCTGTCAATGTATACGTGCACTTAGATTGTCCTGCACATGTAAGATTTACTGATATGAAATGCCAGGAGCCAGCAAGAGTGGGATCAAAAGAAACCAACGCAGTGCAAAAAAAAAAGCAACCTTAAAAACAAAGCAGGATTAGGAGAAATATGATTTCTTGATTATTTATAGGGAACAGCAGGCTAACAACTGGGTTGTGAAATATAGACCTGATTGTCATTCTTTTCATTCTTTGAACTGCCAATGATAGCTTTAAAATAAGATGTGAAGCATTTGTGCGACTGTGGTTTATCTTGTGAGCATTGCATTGAATCATAATGAAATGGAATAGTTGAATTTTAAAATATCAGAGAAATTCAGGGTTTAATTTTGGATTCTTAAAGCCTCTAATCTTCAATGCTAATTTAAAATGGTCTAAGATTAGAAGCTTTAAATTAACATCAAAAGAAGTTAAAGTCTTTTGATGAATAATACAGTATTTGAACACCAGAATGTAGAGTACTGTTTTTAAGTCCACTTTTTGGAAAATAACAGGTGGTGATTTCAAACATTTTCAATCATAGGAATTTTCATTGTGAAAGAAGTAGAGGCTATTCAGCCCATCTAGTCCGCTCTGGCTCTCAGAGCATTCTGTTTGGAAACCAACTATATTTTTAATAAACTTAAATAAAAACAAATAGAGCTTTAGTCACTTCTTAGCGACATGGCTCTTCACTGCCAGTCCAGCCTCACGTGGAGGCGTTGAGAGGCCAGCGGTTGCTTCTACCCACTCTGCTTTTCATCATCATTTCTCTCCCAGGACCGCTTTACCACCTTGCAGGCCTTTTACTTAAGTTGGAAATGTTGGTCTTTTGCAGGTCTGCCCCCACGCTACACTGCTTCTAGCCAGTCTGCTTTCCCCTCACCCACCTTTTTAATAAGAACATTGCATGATAATTTGTTGGGATACTTAGGAGGCAATAGGTTGGTGATGATGCTTCGGCCTGGACTAAAGTAAATGTTAGTACATGGAAAAAAAAGATTTGTAGTTAGAATCTTACTGGCCCTGAGATCTTCTTTATCTTGTGTTTCTCAGCTACTTTCCAGATAAACTCTGAACCATCATGTGGAGTGGATGGTGGAGAGAGAGAGACAAATAATAACCAAAGAACTTGCATATTGCCTTCAGCATTAAGTGTTAAGAGGCTACTATGTTGATTGACTCCAAGGTACATAGGCAGACTTGGAGAAATACAGTGAAGTGCTCTTGGACAAGTCATAAATTATTCCTGACCTTAATGCATGTTCCAGACAGTTTGAGAGTTACGCCAGCACATGGAATGGTTGTGATCTGTCTTCCCATCTGCAATTGACGAGAACAGAGAGGACATTGTCGGGAAAAGTATAGAATGATTGGGAATATTATTTATTCTCAACCTAATAGTATCCACATTTAGGAAGGCTCACAAAGCCGGCAAGGTGGTATAGTTGAGGGAAACAACCTGCAATGATCAGCGATGGGAAAAGGCAGACCTGGGAGAGATGAGGTTGCGAAAAGCAGACCAGGTAAAAGAAACAGTTGACCTCTCAACACCGCCATATCAGGCAGGTCTGGCAGAGAGAATACCCCTTTCTGTTTATATAATTTCAATAAGTCCTGTGGAGTCCTGTAGCTCAGTGGTTAGAGCACTCGCCTTGCAAGCGAGACACCTGGGTTCAATTCCAGGCAGGGCGAAACCTTGGGCAAGTTTCCCTACTCCACACGCCTAATAATAATCCCTCCAAAACAAAACAATAATAAATTGGTCATTTTCAATCCACGACTGTTTGTTGGACACTGCTGTGGGCAATTGGCTGCTGCGTTACGCCCACAAATATATGGTCAATTCACTTTACACTTCACTTCATTTTGAGACGGCGAGAAGACATGAAAAGTGTTATATCAAATGCAAGGATTATTGTAATACATTTAATTATATTGCTAAAAAATAAACTGTGAGTGGCAATTTGTTCCTGTTTTTTGAGTCTGAATCTTGCTGAGCAGCACTTGGCCTTTTGTTGCCTATGTCATCAGCTTTAATCAGTTGTTGCTATGGATTTGATTTGAATGTGTTTTTAAAGATTGCTTATAACCCTCCCATAAATTACATGGGCAATGACTTGTTGAGCTTCAGCCAAGGGACTGCTTCTCCTCTCACACGCAATTTGCTTTGCGACTGTATGGCAGATGTTCTTTTGGAACTCTTCATGGGAATTTGCAATTGCTAGGAACAAGCCATGATGGAATGCCTAGCGTGCAAGATACTAAACAGATGCAGTATAATAGAAATTTCTTTGTCCTTATAGGCAGCAATGAAACACTATTGAGAAATTAGAATGCACGTTATTTTCAGCAACTAGTTTGCAGAACCCCTTTCTAACTGGCTGACTTTGCACCGTCTGAGTGTGGCATGGAGCATGTGATGCTAACACTTTCTAAAAGTAAGTTACAAAAGTGAATTGATGCTTTTTGCAAAAAGGGCAGACCCAACATTGATCTTTTTCTCTCTCCGATGCAAATTGGTTGCCACTTTTACCTACAAAATACTTAGGCACTGCACTTTATAATACAAAAATCCTGTTCAGTGCTTTGAAACATTTTCATGATGTGATAAGACATTACATCAAATACAAGTATTAAATATTTAGCTTGTTGTCCATTACTGGGATGCACAAGACTGAGTTTACTTGGTCTACTTTTTTGTGATAAAAATATTTTGCAAGGCATGCAATAATGAAAACTGAATGTTTCCATAAATAAAACAAAATTGCAACCAAGTTGTTTTATTTCATCTTCTGGCAACAAGTTTCTGAGAATTCCCAGAAGAACAGAAAGGTGAGCAGCTGCAGATGACTCATTAACCAACTCATTCACTGGGTCACTTGTCAGCTCACACACTCACTAAATCACATGTTAACTCATTCACTGTTAACTCCCTCACTGGATTGTTAACTCACTCACTGATACACATTAACTCTCACTCCTTAACTTGCTCACTGACTAGCTCACTCATAGAGTTAACTCATTCATTGAATCACTCACTCACTCACTTGTTAACTCATTTACTTACTGACTCACTTGCTAACTCCTGTAGCTCAGTGGTTAGAGCACTCGCCTTGCAAGCGAGACACCTGGGTTCAATTCCAGGCAGGGCGAAACCTTGGGCAAGTTTCCCTACTCCACACGCCTAATAATAATCCCTCCAAAACAAAACAATAATAAATTGGTCATTTTCAATCCACGACTGTTTGTTGGACACTGCTGTGGGCAATTGGCTGCTGCGTTACGCCCACAAATATATGGTCAATTCACTTTACACTTCACTTCATTTTGAGACGGCGAGAAGACATGAAAAGTGTTATATCAAATGCAAGGATTATTATAACTCACTGCCCGCCTGGTTAAGCTCAGTGACTGGGCCGACTGCTGGTTAAGCTCAGTGACTGGGCTGACTGCTGGTTAAGCTCAGTGACTGGGCTGACTGCTGGTTGACTGCTGGTTGAGCTCAGTGACTGGCGGACTGCTGGTTAAGCTCAGTGACTGGCGGACTGCTGGTTGACTGCTGGTTGAGCTCAGTGACTGGGCGGACTGCTGGTTGACTACTGGTTGAGCTCAGTGACTGGGCGGACTGCTGGTTGAGCTCAGTGACTGGGCGGACTGCTGGTTGACTGCTGGTTGAGCTCAGTGACTGGGCGGACTGCTGGTTGACTGCTGGTTGAGCTCAGTGACTGGCGGACTGCTGGTTGACTGCTGGTTGAGCTCAGTGACTGGGCGGACTGCTGGTTGACTGCTGGTTGAGCTCAGTGACTGAGCGGACTGCTGGTTGAGCTCAGTGACTGGGCGGACTGCTGGTTGACTGCTGGTTGAGCTCAGTGACTGGGCAGACTGCTGGTTGACTGCTGGTTGAGCTCAGTGACTGGGCGGACTGCTGGTTGACTGCTGGTTGAGCTCAGTGACTGGGCGGACTGCTGGTTGACTGCTGGTTGAGCTCAGTGACTGGGCGGACTGCTGGTTGACTGCTGGTTGAGCTCAGTGACTGGGCGGACTGCTGGTTGACTGCTGGTTGAGCTCAGTGACTGGGCGGACTGCTGGTTGACTGCTGGTTGAGCTCAGTGACTGGGCGGACTGCTGGTTGACTGCTGGTTGAGCTCAGTGACTGGGCGGACTGCCGGAGGGGTAGGAAGCGGAGGCTGCGGGAGCTCGGATTGGTTACTTTCCTCCCGGGTCCATTTACAGTCAGAAGCTGCAGAGAGCAGGAAGGAAGGAAGTCAACTTTGCACCTCAACACTGAGCTCGTGAACAGCCCCTCTGCCGCCCGGAGCTCATCAAACTGTGGGGGGGGGGTGTGGGGGGGTGTCCCGGGGTTTGGGGTCGGTGGGCGCCGCTGGTCCAGGGCTGAGCCGCTTCTCTCCTCTCCCTCTCGCCATGGACACTGTGCAGCTGACAGAGGAGGAGATGGCTGAAGTCAAGAAGGAAGTGAGTGTTTCTTCGTTCGTTCGTTCACCCGGGGCGGGGGGGTGAGGGCGGGGGGGGGGTGTGAGGGGGCGAGGCGCTGGGAAGTGAGACAGGCACTGGGTAGGTGGGGTGGCTGTTGAGAGGCACTGGGGGTGGGTGGGTGTACTGGGGGTGGTGTGGGTACTGGAGGATGGGATGAGGCACTGGGGGTGGAGTTGGTGGTGAGGCACTGGGGGTGTCAGGTATTGGGGGGTGAGGCACTGGGGTGGGGGGTATTAGAGGGTGGGGTGAGGGACTGGGGGTGGAGTTGGTGGTGAGGCACTGGGGGTGTGAGGCACTGGGAGGAGTTGGTGGTGAGGCACTGGGGGTGTGAGGCACTGGGAGGAGTTGGTGGTGAGGCACTGGGGTATGAGGTATCGGAGGGTGGGGGGGGGGTGAGGCACTGGGGGTGTGAGGTATTGGAGGGTGGGGGGGGGGGTGAGGCACTGGGGGTATGAGGTATCGGAGGGTGGGGGGGGGTGAGGCACTGGGGGTATGAGGTATCGGAGGGTGGGGGGGGGGTGAGGCACTGGGGGTGTGAGGTATCGGAGGGTGGGGGGGGGGGTGAGGCACTGGGGGTATGAGGTATCGGAGGGTGGGGGGGGGGGGTGAGGCACTGGGGGTATGAGGTATCGGAGGGTGGGGGGGGGGTGAGGCACTGGGGGTATGAGGTATTGGAGGGTGGGGGGGGGGTGAGGCACTGGGGGTATGAGGTATTGGAGGGTGGGGAGGGGGGAGGCACTGGGGTGTGAGGTATTGGAGGGTGGGGGGGCGGGGGGTGAGGCACTGGGGTGGGGGGGTTAATCACTGGGGAAGCCAGGAAAGCACCTCCCTGTGGGTGCCCTGGGAACTCGCACTGAATGGACTTTCCTTGGGTGCCTCGCCTCCCTCGTGTATACGTTGGGGGGGTGTGTGGGTGGCGGAATATATTTTATTTCAAGTTAACAAAGGTAACTTTTAAAATGGGCTGCGGACTGCAGAGCACATTGATGTCTCATAGCTGTGTGATCTGACCTTTGACAACTCACTTTTGTCTCATACCCACCTGAGCAGGGACTTTAAATCTGTTCTACACTTTCTTTGTCACTACAAACCACACACAGTCACTGCTCTTCGTTGTAAATCCCGTGGAACTGCTTGAGATGCCCTCCTGAAATGAAAGATTTTATTTTTATTTGTGAGCGAGGTTTGGCCCTGCTCACCCCATTAACTGAATTAGATCAAATAATATTATTATTAATAATAATCCTTGCCTTTGATATAGCGCTTTTCACGTCTTTGAGAGGTCTCAAAGCACTTCAAATGTGTTCCACTTAGGGGAACAATGGTTATCCAGGCAGACGAGCTCCAACTCTTTTAGACCCCAAATTGCCAAAGGACAACGCAGACCTGAACCATATCTTCACGATTCCGCCCCCTCCCACCTGAGCAAGTCAGGTCACGTCTCTGGCAAGGCAAGCCTGGCCTGAGCCCAGTGATCAAGTTCTCAAGTGAGCTCTGTTTTCGAGTATCTCCAACTCCTCTTTGTGAGGGTAGAAGTGAAAGGCCCTGTATCACAGAGTGAGGCACCGAAATGGGCCATTGAGCCCAACCCCGATAAGAGCGCTTTGAGACGTCTTGAAGACATGATAAGGCGCCACATCAAATGCAAGGATTGTTATTATTATAACCAAGTCCACAACAGTGTTTCTCCCCACTCGTATACGCCTCTTAGCCCTTCTGCCTCAGGTATGCATCAGGTTTGCTCTTAAATATGTTGGTCAAATCCAAGGATTTTCTTTTAAGCTGCATTATTTTAGTCCCTAGTTTTATTAGTATTTCTCTTCAGGTGTATTTATGTATTCTATTCAATGAATGTTTGTTGTACGCACAGAGATCTCTATAGAGCAACCTTTAATCACTGAACTTTCATGAAAGTATGGTGATTTTTCTTGGAGTATATATCTTATTACGCACCTGCTGAAATTTGCATGCCAATCATCAGAAGAGAAGCTCACCTTTGAACAGTGGCCTTGTGGGCGAGGTATCCATTGGAACCATACTGCAATAGAAGGAAAATTACTCAATTGAGGAGAGAACAGTATATTTAAATCTTATGAAGGCAAAAAAAATCTAGATGAGAAATGAAGACCGCAAATTCACTAACTAAAAATGATTCATTGGATTGCATCCTGCAAACACAAATATGAGTTGGTGGTCAGGAGAGCTCAGAGGCAGGGAACCAAATACAATGAAAGTTTGAATTAAAGATGTGAAAAGATTTGTTTTCTTTTTAAAAGAAAGCAAACCATGTAAATAAGCATGCATATTATGCCATACAGGAAAGAATATCTGTAGCAAGTGTTTTTTCTACAAAAGAGATATTTGAGATCTGAGAAAGCAGGAGGCAGAGAAGAGATGAACAGAAAAAGATAATTGTAAACTCTTCAGCACTACAATCACTGAATACATTTTATTAATGTACTGATCGGGTGGCAGGAGGCGACAATCACAAGTGGTGAATTGTAGGGTGTCTTCAGATTAGAAGATATACGCTAGTTTGAAAAAGTATTATTTATATCCACTGGTTTTACTGCTTTATACAAGAATTGGAAAAATCTTCGTTTCCTTTCAGATTGTGCAATAACATTGTTAATAAACTGTTCTAAATCAGGAAGAGTAAGCTATACCTTACAACTTGGAACTTCAGAGCTATAATTGCTAGGATTGAGCACAATATACCCAGAAAAGGAACTTTAGAGATTAGTCTCTTTAGCATGATCTTACTGGTGCTTTCATGCAAACAGGAAATATATTTTAAGTGTTAAATGCACCCGTTTCCTATTTTAACAAAGACTGTTTTTATTCTTGACTTAAAATTCACGCAAGTCATTTGGTCAGTTTATAGCCACAGTGGATTTAACCTGTACAATATTTTAAAAATTGTATTACTGATCGTACAGTATTTGGTATTTGAAAGATGCTGCATTCAGCAAGGTTCAAAGGAAATCCCACTAAAATGTTTAATCAATGTGGGTGGTTACTATAAATAACAGCCGCATTACTAATTCTAAGCTTAATGTAGGTTTGGTTTAAATATAATGTTTAATTCCTCTTCTCTATGAGGTTAGCCAAACATTTAGCTTTATTAAACTTGACTAACCAATATATTGGGATTAAATGGTTGCACTGTGGTTTTTTGAAAAATCAACTTCACATTTAGTCATTAACTTCTGAAATGAAGTGCCTCTTACAATGATATTCACCTGCCTTGTTGAAGCACTCAAAGGGAAATTGACATCAGTTGAAGGCAATAGTTTTTCCACAAAGTACAATATTGGCATGGACACCATATTTGTTTCAGAAATGCTGTCTTTTTTGAAGTGTACAAATAGTGTGATCTTCAAATAAACTACCAAACGCAGAATGTACACTTGAAGCATGATTAAAGAAGATTCCATTGGAATTGGTCAGTTTCTATAATGGAATCTGCTGATTATCCATACAATTTACGCAGTTCAGTTGGTAGCGCTCCCACCTCTGAATCAGAAGTTAGTGGATCAATCTCCATGTCGTGTAGGCTAACACTCAGATGCAGTGCTGGGGGAGTGCTGCATTGTTGGAGATGTTGTCCTTCAGATGAGACATTAAACCAAGGTTCTCATCTGCCTATTTAGACAGGCGTTACAAATACCACAGGACTATTTGAAAAGAGAAGGGAGCTTCTCCTGATGCCCTGGCCAATAATCCCACAAATAAAGTTGCTTATTTACTGTGTGCAAATTGGCTGCTATGTTTGCCTACAAAACACAAATCGCTACACTTAACTGTGAAGCACTTTGAGACATCCCCCTGTTGTGAAAGGTTCTTTATCAAATGAAAGGATTAATATGTTAGGAATTTGCCTTTTCTCCCCCTCCATACATTTTCTCTTCCCTCCTCTTTGAAGGGATTTTATTCTTTTCACCATTATTGCTGTGTGATTCCAAAGTTGTCAGCCTCCCTCTTGACTTGCCATTTATTCATCTGCGCCTTGATAATGAGTGTGACAGGCTTTTCAACTGCACAGATCATGATGGCTTAGCCCAACCTCTGCTCACTGAACATCTGGGTAGCAGTTATGAGCAGGAAATCTTGCTGATTCCTTCTCCTTGCTAGGAGCGATGATGACAATTATAGCTCGTAAACTGCCACACCAAGCCAACTAAATGAGGAAGTGTAACAACGTGTGATCAATGGTTTATTCATGTGTGACCTGTTTGATTCAAACCTGCAAGCTTCCAGTCTGTGATAGCTTAGTCCTCCCTGGGTGCCTTTACTCACTGGGAAGGTGTCTCACGGGCTGTTAATCAAAAGCTGCATAGAATAGAAGAGTTTTGGTCTGTGGATTTTGGAGGAGAATGGTATCCTTGTGGTACATACCAAATAAATTCAGCTATTTTTTGATCTGAACAATTATAGCATATGTACATATCCATGTGCAGCGGACTGTTTCAAGAGTCGCACATCAGCTCAGTGGAGCTCATTGAAGCTGATGTGAAGCACGTGATGTCCTGTAGCTCAGTGGTTAGAGCACTCGCCTTGCAAGCGAGACACCTGGGTTCAATTCCAGGCAGGGCGAAACCTTGGGCAAGTTTCCCTACTCCACACGCCTAATAATAATCCCTCCAAAACAAAACAATAATAAATTGGTCATTTTCAATCCACGACTGTTTGTTGGACACTGCTGTGGGCAATTGGCTGCTGCGTTACGCCCACAAATATATGGTCAATTCACTTTACACTTCACTTCATTTTGAGACGGCGAGAAGACATGAAAAGTGTTATATCAAATGCAAGGATTATTATCAATGGGTGTTGATGGCGTCTGCCACGATTGTTCACTACCTGCTACATTTGCCTTACTGAGAGTTGTGCTTCAACATGTGTTGACACCATTCCATAACCATATTAAGCACTTGCAAGCCACTGTATTAAATTATTTCACAATGTTGCCTTTGAAATTTGTTGACCTGTAATTCTGTGCTTTGCAGCTTTGCAGCTATAGCTTTGCAGCTATAGTCCCAGCCTTTTTGAATGGTTTTGTTTAGTGTAGTGGTGGCCAACCTTTATGATGGACCAACAAAATAAATTGTCCTGATTCATTTTATGAAATGTTGAATACAAAAACTGAAAAAACATGACCAATCGAACACAGACTTACCAAGATTCATGTGAATGTTTGCGTTTATGATTTCTGGTTTAAGGAGTCAACTGGCTTATCAGCTGCTTATGGAGCATTGAAGCATCTGGTGTATTATTGTTGGTTATGTTTTTATCAACGCTAACAGAATCTCAGTTGGTACTCTGGACGATGGTGTCTTTGTGCAATTTTTGTGGATGTTTCCTTACATTTTTTTGGTAAAAATGTCTTTGTACCATCTTCTCAAAAAGGACTGTTTTTCAGGTTGGTACTGGCAATCTTTGGGAAACCTGGGTATACATTTTCATGACAAGTTTCTTTTTTTTTAACGCAGGCTTTAGAAAAGCTGAGGCCACATTTGTGTGGTAAAATCACTGCTGATAGACACTTTGACTACTTGAGGGCAAAGAAGATACTTTCAAGGGAAGATACAGAAGAAATTTCTAACCAGCCAACAAATACGAGAAGAGCAGGAAAACTATTGGATTACATAGCGGAAAACCCAAAGGGCTTGGACACTCTAATTGACTCCATCATACGTGAAAAAACGCAGATTTTTCTCATTCCAAAAATAACAGACGAGGTGCAAAGATGTAAAAATGACAGAATAATGCAAAAAGGTAAAAAGCGTTTTCATAATTGTAATTTTTTTTAGTTTTCTTTGTTTTAAGATTCCATTGTTATGCCATATATCATTCTCCAGTTAGGTTGTTAGGAATGCAACATGTTCCTTGGTCTTTGCCAATGCCACTTTATAACTAACCACTTGGAGAATCATTAAAGCTGGCCCAGTGTGACGCGGACTCAGTGAAGATATGCTTGATGTTTGCCTGGCGCCTCTCCTCTGAGGCATAGTCAAGCCTGGGAACTTGGCAATCTTTTGACCCTGAATCTTCTCATTTGATACAGTACACCGTAGTAAGATTTCAATGATATCTTGATCATAGTATAGACACCAACTGAAGCTTATGAATACATATGCATCCACGGGATCAGTTTTCCCCTTACTTTTTGTTGCTTACCTGAACAAAAATGTAAATGGATGGTTTTAGAAACCATGGTTCACAAATGTCAATGTTATGAAACGGGTTGAGTTTCACATGAATGCTTTTAAACCCTGTTTGGTTTGGGCAGGTCTAGAATTTCCTGTGTTGGCCTCCTTGATTTTTCTTGGCCTCTTTCCTACTGAAGTATGAGTGGAACTCAAAGCCACACCTTGCTATGTGCCAATCTGGTGATAGCAAAGGCATTCCTAGCTGAAGCTCAGTCATAACAGATTAGTCCTATGTTGTTGCAAGCAACAATTCTATTTATGACAATCAAACAAATTTTATTTGTGCAATATTGCTTTATCCATTTAAGTTTTTATTCATGAAAGTCATTTAACTTGAGTGTACTAAATTTATTTGAAACTGAAGAAATACCCGTTTAGATGGTTAACCCATAGAGTGTTTTGTTTGCATTCACTAGTCAGGGCACAGTGTTTATGTAGGGCTGGCAGATTCAGTCACAGTTCACAATTCTCTCTTTCTGTATATGATGTAATTTTTATAGGAAGTCCTGCTAGAGATTGAATTGTGGGAATATAAGAATTGTACAGAATGTAAGGCTTAAGTGCCCTTGAATGTCAAATGAAATGTTTTTTTCTTGTGTATATATTCTATCTATTGAGAAACCTAGGTGAATGGTTAAAACCTCCAAGGTTCAAAAGAGCAGAAGAGAGGTTAAGTTATGTAGTAGTTATGATTTCAAGCTTTTAATAGCCTACAGATGGCAAGTGAAAGCAAAGACTGAGGATTTTCTCCAATTGCATTAACTTGCTATTGCTTAAATGAATCATGTTCTGTGTAAACTTCCAACATTCCTGATGCAATATTGTCTTTTTTTTTGGAAAACTAGGATCATCGATTTTATCCAGTTACATAATGTCAAAAGACGAGTCTTCAACAAACAACCTATCCAGATTGTCCTCATTCGAGCCTAGCATTCAAAAGAGGGTAGATGCGAACATTCTGTTTCACCCTGAAGGAGAGGTCAGTCCAGGAGCATCGCTTTTGTATTCTTTCCCTTCCTTAAGTTTGAAATCTGGATCTACACTAGAGAAAGCAACTACGATGAGCAACATGGAAACCATGCCAGCAACATTATCTCTGCCCAGACCAGGAGAGCCAGGAGCCCCTCCTCTTCCCGATGAACTACAAGCTGAATCTGAGGGAACATGTAGCAATTCCAGTGATGAGTTTTTACCGTTGAGATCACGTTCTCCTTAGTCTCTTGTAGCTGCTCTCACTGTTGCCATGCACACTGGGAAAAGGACAATGATATTGAAAAATGAAGATGCATTGCATTAAATAGTACGACTTCTAAGGAATGCAATTTCATTTTTATCCTAGAACAGTAAATATTTAGAAATTATTCACATCTTTTTTTTTTAAAAAAAAGTTTTCTACACATACAATTATCCGAATTGTCTGCATTCTAACCCTCGCTGTACCTTGGGTAGAATTTTCAACGAAGCGAGGTGATGCCTGCAATTACCAGAGCTTAGTGAAAAAGCCAGAGCTCTACCCAATCGTACTGCAAGCCTGGATTCAATTCTTTACCACTATTTATATCCACTAGTGTTGTGGATCATGTGAATTGTAAATGTGTCTTCTGATTCTAAACTTTTTAAATTTTAGATAAAATACTGCCAAGTGGCCAATGTTCAGTGATACGAGGCTACTTTTAGCAAGCGTCCCAGGCGACGTCCGCAGTACAGCAATGCTAGTCCAGGATAAATGCCCTACACATCTTGAGTCAGTGGAATGAAAAGGCAACAAGCCACCCAACACAAAATCTGCAACGACAACAACTTGCACTTATATCGTGCTCTCCACATCGGGTAGTGTCTCAGAGCACTTGTACCTGCAGTATAATGGGCATTATTTACACCTGTAACATTTAAACCCGTAACGATTATATGTAGCTGCTACATTTTAATGAAAGTTTTAACTGAGTTTATTAAAATGCTATTCATCTATGCAGATTTTTTTTAGTCAACATGGATTTCCACCATTTAGCAAGGTATTTTAGAATTAATGTAATATTTTGGTGGAATGGAAATAATATTGCACCTAGTATTAAATAAATGTCTACTGTCTTCACAAACAAGTCCAAGTTAACTTTGAATATTGTTGACCTAAGTTTAAAAACAACTTACCTCTATGTAAATATGTTGGGTTCCAAATATAATATAACAATAATACATTTCACTGATGTGTGTGTTGGAGCAGGGCGATTAAGTTGACTAAAGTTTTTGCGAAAACAATTGTCCAAAGTTTATCAGTGTATCTATGACTGCTTTTAAACTGAGTTTATTTGGGATGTAGTTACATTTCTGCAATTTATATTAAATAAAACAGGAAATACAATGGGTATGGGGGGAAGAAAACTGGTGTCCAACTACTATTGTAGTTGATTAACATTATTTTATAATTTTCCCCTAACTGTAATGAAGTTTGTTTTTATGTCAACTGATTAATTCCTTTGGCTTCTCACCAATTATGTATTTAAATCAAAACTGATACTTGTGTGTCCTGCCCTGTGATTTGTTGCCATGAAGTTTTTCAAAACAAGTTTGCCTGCTTCAAACCAGTTACTATACATGACTAGCTTCACCCAGATCCCAACTAGTATTGCAAGCACTGAATTTCTATACCTTTTATCTTTTTAAACCAGATTTTAGGTGAATAATGTACAAACTCAGCTTAGCAGTTTGATACATTTTTTTAAAAAAATCTCCTAGTATATATTGAATGAAATGTTTACCTGTATATTGCAAACACTTGTGCATGATAGTACTATTGCAGTTTGTTCATTTGAATCTGGCAATGTACATATTATAAAATTACCTTAATAGAAGAACTGAGTCTTCAACTCACTAAACTACTGGCCTGTTTCTGATAAAATATATTTCATAATCCTTGCATTTGATATAGCGCCTTATCACGTAGTTGAGACGTTCAAAGCACTTCACAGATCATACTGTAAAGTGAATTGACTGTATTTTGTGGGCAAAACATTACATTAAAATGTAACCTGCATTATAGCCCTCACTGTGACTTGGGTAAAATTTTCAACAATGAAGCACTTGCGATTATCCTGTAGCTTTGATCATAGCTGAGTGGAACAGACAGAGCTCTACCCACTGTAAACCTGCATTTGATTCTTTACCACCATTTAAATTTACTAGTGCTGTGGACCACTCTTTGAGCTTTACTTATTTAGATGTACAACCTGAGAAGGAATTAAGTTCTCAATACTTTGAATTGAATGTATGCTTTCAGATTGTATTTGAGCAGAGTAGTAAATAACTACCTTTTGCTTTATAGAGAACGTTGTAAGGAAATGTGTATATATGTTATACTTTTTGTGAAATAACTGCATATTGGTACTAATTTACATTTGGCAACTTTATTTTGTTTGTAATGTTACTTGCTTATGTTACCATTTTGCTTTTTTCAAAATAATACATTGATCCAAAAGAATAGTACAATTTATGCAATGTATCTGGAAATTTGAATAGCAATCTATTCATTTGTTCAAATGATACTTTCTTGAGATGAATTCTTACTTTTACTTAGATATTTTTCTGATTTTTAAATATACTTGACTTTGAGTCATAAATCCTTCAAGTGAGGCACGTAAATGCAGAAGACCGCATCTTTATAAGGCACAACACATTATTTTTCTTGTCAAGCCATTTAACATAGACTGCTTCCACTATAATACTCAACTTGCTGCCTCCAAATATTGCGTGTTTACATCTCTCTAATTCTGCATGCACTGTGTGTAACCAAAGAACTACATATTTGGTATAGCTTAAAGGGAATACAATGTGTTTAATATTGAAATAGATTCAGGTATAATTTGCTTTGGTAAATGATCTAGGCAGAACAGATTGTCTATTCTATGGACTGCTTCTAAGGGTTCCATTTTATATCAATAAAAGAAAATTCCTTATCTTCCCTTTTTCTATTAGAAGGTGATGGCTCATACTGAATGAGATTCCTCTGGATTTATAGTTAGGAATTCCAGTTTCATATACTGGGATATATCGTGTCATATACCCATAGGCTTATTCATTTTAACGTAAATATGCGGGCATTTGCACGTCCATATTGAGACTGGTTTGATATGAGTGACCTTGCTTTATGGCCCAAACAAAGTGAAGGGGAATAGGTGGCAGTTTTGCTTTTTACACAAACCTAATGTACATTTTGGTGAATTTGGAAACTGTACAGTATTACCCAAGGAAACCCGGAGAGCTCTTGTTCACAAATAGTGTTGTAGGACCTTTTGACATCCACGTGAACTTGTTGCAGTTTTGAAAGTAGAACACGGATGCTGTGCTTTTTTGGGTGGTTCCCGCTATTTTATAGTGAACTAGAAACTGCTTTTGGAGAATCATCAACACCAAATATGTAAACGCGATAGTAAATGAAAATTTTCATATTGATGCCTTGACTCCACTAAATTATTTCAGAATTCATGTAAGATTATGGTTCTGGAACAGAGGCCTCGAGTTGAATATTATTTGTTTCATTTTCTTGGGAGGGAAAGGATCTCTCAGTTGTAATGAAAGATCAATGACGAAACCCGGTGTGTTGCAGCTCTGAAATTTGTACAATCACTACTCCATTCACTGCCTTTACCGCTTCTTGTAAATTACAATTAGGATCATACAGAAGTGTGTCTTTTTATATAAAAAAAACTCGGGAATTTAGATTGAAAAGAAAAAATTTCAATGTTGTTGCTAACATTGTACAACTATGTATTGTAAAATGGTGACCATTCTTGGTTTAAATAAAAAAGGTACTTTGTTTGCAAAAATTGTAATTTGTGTGTGTGTGCGCGTGTGGGAGGTGTGGGCTGTTTGTGTGTGGGGGTCTACGTGTGTGCGGGGGGGCTGTGTGTGTGTGGGGGGGGGAGACTGTGTGTGTCTGAGTGTGGGGGTGACTGTGTGTGGGGGGTGGGCTGTGTGTGTGGGGGGGGGGGCTGTGTGCGTGGGGGGCTGTGTGCGTGTGTGGGGGGGGGCTGTGTGCATGTGTGGGGGGGCTGTGTGCGTGTGTGGGGGGGCTGTGTGTGTGGGGGGGCTGTGTGTAGGGGGCTGTGTGGCGGGCGCCTTTGTGCGTGTGTGGGGGGGCTGTGTGCGTGTGTGG